>NC_142468.1:12500-312500 GCF_049115385.1 Moschus berezovskii | reverse complement strand
TATATTCCTCTTTATAAGATAAAGAGTCCATGACTGGACACAGAGCACATGCTCTCTCCCATAAATATTTTAAATTACATGCCATGCACCCAGGACTCTTAAAATTCTCTATTCAAGAGATTCTGTGTCCACTGTTAGGACCTCCATAGCTCCCATAGGCAACTGTGTGCCCAAAGGGCAGCTGTGTATAGGGGTGTGTGTGTGTGCATGTATGGAGCTTTGTTGTGTGGGCTAAGTTTTCCACATACATGCTTATGAGGTATGGGATAGGGTAAGGGAGTTGGGAGGTTAAGAAGAATGGGCCAGGGACTTCAAGTAGTACTTTGCTATGACCTACAAATGCTAGTGAAAACCCAGATGTGAGCAGGTCAAGGGCAGAGCCTCTATCTTACCTACTTCTATGCCCTAACAAGTTTGGGCATTAGAACAGAGCTGGAATTATTGAATGTTTACTTCATCAGACTCTTAGGTACTGATATGAAATCCACTTCTGCTGGTTACTATTTAATAATAGCAGCTATAATACTGTGAATCATTTATTCTGGGAAACATCTGGCAATACTGTGAACCATTTATCCTAGAAAACCTGCCACTATAAAACAGCTTGAAATGCCAGTTAAAATGTAACAAACATCCTTTGTAATGCATACCTGAGTGTACAAGAAAGTAAAGAGAAATTCCAAAGAATACAGAATGGAAAGCAGTGAGACGGGCTGGAGTCATCGAGAGCTGTGTCAGCACTGAGACTTTTTGTGTACCTCAGGAAAACCCAGATTTAACAGTTAAAAAAAATTATTTAGTTTACCTTGTGGAAAATTGATTTAACAATCTTTAGGCAAGCCACTCCAGTACTCTTGCCTAGAAAATCCCATGGACGGAGGAGCCTGGTAGGCTGCAGTCTGTGGGATCGCTATGGGTCGGACACGACTGAGCGACTTCCCTTTCACTTTACACTTTCACACATTGGAGAAGGAAATGGCAACCCACTCCAGTGTTCTTGCCTGGAGAATCCCAGGGACGGGGGAGCCTGGTGGGCTTCCGTCTATGGGGTCACACAGAGTCGGACACGACTGAAGTGACTTAGCAGCAGCAGCAGACCCATATCAACTAGGGAGTTGGACCTCAGACCCTTAAATAGCGCTAACACATTTGAAGAGTTACATCCTCAGTGAAAGAGTGGCAAAGAAAAACAATAAAGGACCTTTATTTTCTTGATCTGGAGTCTGAGTGATAAACAAGAGTGTCCGCAGAGAACTTTTAAAGACAAACTTGCCCTCCTACTACAGGGTTAGGCTTAAAATTTACAATCCTCTCTATGAGCTAGCTAGTGGTAAAGAACCCTCCTGCCAATGGAATGTAAGAGAAGCAGGTTCTATCCCTGGGTCAGGAAGATCCCCTGGAGGAGGGTTATGGCAACCCACTTCAGTATGCTTGTCTGCAGAATCCCATGGACAGAGGAGCCTGGCATGCTACAGTCCATAGGGTCACAAAGAGTCAGACACGACTGAAGCAACTTATTTAGCATGCACACCATGAGCTACAGATTTGAAACCAATAATATTAACATAAAATGATGAAGGGTTGGTGTAATTTGGATCTCCAAGCAGAAATAAACACAGATGTTCCCTGTAGGGACTTGCCTTTAATTTAGGCAAAATATAAAATAGAAGAGATTTATAAACTAAATTATATTAAATTACACTGCTGCTGCTGCTAAATCACTTCAGTCGTGTCCGACTGTGCGACCCCATAGATGGCAGCCCACCAGGCTCCCCCGTCCATGGGATTTTCCAGGCAAGAGTACTGGAGTGGGTTGCCATTGCCTTCTCTGAAATTACACTGAATTATACTAAAATTAAGGACTTCTTTTCATGGGAAGACACTATAATGGGGATGAAAAACAAGCCATATACCAGAGGTGGGAGAAGATATTTACAAAACAACCAAAATAGACCTAGTATCTGGAATATATAGAGAACTACTCTGAATCAGTAAGACAAACAGCTCATTAGAAAAATGAACAAAAAACTTAAGACACTTCTTCTCTTAAAAAAAGATGATCCACAAATATGTGAAAAATGTTAAACTGCATTGCTGCTTCTGCTAAGTCACTTCAGTAGTGTCCGTCTCTGTGTGACCCCATAGACGGCAGCCCACCAGGCTCCCCCATCCCTGGGATTCTCCAGGGAAGAACATTGGAGTGGGTTGCCATTTCCTTCTCCAATGCATGAAAGTGAAAAGTGAAAGTGAAGTCTGACTCTTAGTGACCCCACGGACTGCAGCCCACCAGGCTCCTCCGTCCCTGGGATTTTCCAGGCAAGAGCACTGGAGTGGGGTGCCACTGCCTTCTTCAGTTAAACTGCATGAGGTAATCACAAAAATGCAAACTAAAGCTATACTGAGGTGCATTACACATCAGTTTGTTTGTTATAAGACAGAAAATGTGACAAAAATAGATGTTGGTGAGGATGTGGAGCAACCAAAATTTTCATGTTCTGCTAGTAGAGTATAAATTGCTACCATTGTTTTGGCAAACAGTTTGGTATTATGGGCTTCCCTGGTGGCTCAGAGGTTAAAGCATCTGCCTGCAATGCGGGAGACCTGGGTTCAATCCCTAGGTCGGGAAGATCCCCTGGAGAAGGAAATGGCAACCCACTCCAGTATTCTTGCCTGGAGAATCCCATGGACGGAGGAGCCTGGTGGGCTACAGTCCACGGGGTTGCAAAGAGTTGGACACGACTGAGCGACTTCACTTCACTTGGTATTATGTGGTAAAGGTAAAGGTGTTCATATCCCATGATCTAGCAATGCTATTTCCACATGTATAATGCTTACACATGTCCACAAAAAAAATACAGAAAAGACATACAATAACACATGTAAGAATGTTATTAATAGCATTGTGCATTTTTTACAAATTGAAGGTCTGTGGCAACCCTGCTCTGTGCAAGTATATTGGTCCCATTTTCCCAAAAGTATTTGCTCACTTTGTGTCTCTGTGCCACATTTTGATAATTCTTGTAATATTTCAAGCTTTTAAATTAATATACTAATATCTGAGATATTACATATTATTATATAATTATATGTATTATTAAATTTCTATCACAGATATTTTATTTGTGATTAGTGATCTTTGATGTTATTGTTCTAATTGTTCTGAGGCTCCACAGATCACACTTGCATAAGACAAGGAAACTTAATAAATGCTGTGTGTGTGTGTTCTGACTGCTGCAGATGGGCCATTCCTCTCTCTCCTTTCCCCTGGGCCTGCCTATTCCCTGAGATATAGGGATATTTGGCTGACTAATAACCCTACAATGACCTCTAAGTGTTCAAAGAGAAGGAAGAGTCACACGTCTCTCAGCTTAAATCAAAAGCTACAAAAGATTAAACCTTGGTGAGGAAGGCATGTCAAAAGCCAAGACAGGCTGAAAGCTGGGCTTCCTGTGCCACGTGGCCAACTTGTGAATGCAAAGAAAAATTTTTTGAAGGAAACTAAAAGTCCAAGTCCAATAAGCTGGGAAGAGTAAAAAAGCGAGACAGCTTTACTGCTGATAATGGAGGAAGCTTTGGGGGTCTGGGTAAGAGATCAAACCAGCCACAATAACACCTAAGTCAAAGCCTCATCCAAGCAAGGCCCTAGCTCTCGTCGATTTCAGGAAGGCTGGGAGAGGTGAGGGGCTGCAGGAGAAGAGTGTGAACCTAGCCAGGGAGACACATGGCTCCAGAAGCCGTCTCCAAGACACGAAAGTCCCAGGCGAAGCAGCCAGTGCTGAGGTAGAAGCCACAGCAAGCTGTTCACAAGCTCTCGTTAAGATCATTAGTGAGGGTGGCCACACTAAACAACAGATTCTCAGTGTAGATGAAGCAGCCTTATATTGGAGCAAGATGCTACCAAGGACTCTCACAGCTAGGGGGGTAGTCAGTGGCTGGCTCCCTAGTTTCAAAGGCCAGGACATGTCTCCTGCTAAGGGCGAATGCCGCCGGTAATCAGGGCTCATTTCCCATTCGGAAAATCCTAGGGCCCTTAGGATTTACATTAAATCTACTCTGCCAGTGTTCTATAGACAAAGCCTAGATGACAACACATCTGCCGACAACATGGTTTACTGAATATTTTAAGCCCACTGTTAAGATCTACTGCTCAGAAAAAGATTCTTTTCAAAATATCATTGATAATTTGTCTGATTACTCAAGAACTCTGATTGAGATGTATAATGAGATTCAAGCTGTTTTCATGCCTGCCAACAGGACATGGAACAGGATAATTTCAACTTATAAGTCTTGCCATTTGAGAAATACATTTCATAAGGCTATAACTGCATTAGACAGTGATTCCTCTGATAGATCTGGCAAAGTAGATTGATAGCCTTCTGGAAAGGATTCACCGCTATAGATGCTATTAAGAACACTGATGATTTGTGGGGAGAGGTCAAACTATCAGCATACCCAGGAATTTGGAAGAATTTGATTAAAATCCACAAAGAAGACTTTGAGGGGTTCAAAACTTCAGTGGAGGAAGTACCTGCAGATGTGGTGGAATATCAAGATAACTAGAACTGGAAGTAGAGCCTAAACAGATGACTCAATTAACTGCAATTTCATGGAACTAAAGAGCTTCTTGATCAAGGTGAAAGAGGAGAGAGAAAAAGGTGGCTTAAAACTCAACATTCACGGGGATGACCCAGAGGGAGGATAAGGGGAGGAGGGAGGTGGAAGGGAGGTTCAAGAAGGGGAACACATGTACACCCGGGGCAGATTCATGTCAATGTATGGCAAAACCAACCAATATAATATTGTAAAGTAATTAGCCTCCAATAAAAAATAATAATATTAAAATTTAAAAAAATAAAACAAAAAACAAAACAAAAAAAACTCAACATTCAGAAAACTAAGATCATGTATCCAGTCCCATCACTTCATGGCAAATAGATGGGGAAAAAAATGGGAACAGTGACAGACTTTCTTTTCTTGGGCTCCAAAATCACTGTGGATGGTGACTGTAGTGATGAAATTAAAAGATGCTTGCTCCTTGGAAGAAAAGCTATGACAAACCTAGACAGCATATTAAAAAGCAGAAACATTACTTTGCTGACAAAGGTCCGTATTATAGTCAAAGCTATGGTTTTTCCAGTAGTCATATATGGATGTGAGAGTTGGACCATAAAGAAGGCTGAGCACTGAAGAATTGATGCTTTCAAACTGTGATGCTGGAGAAGACTCTTGAGAGTCTCTTGGACAGCAAGGAAATCAAACCAGTCAATCTGCTGAAGCTGAAGCTTCAATACTTTGGACACCTGGTGCAAAAAGCCGACTCATTTGAAAAGACCCTGATGCTGGGAAAGACTGAGGGCAGGAGAAGGGATGACAGAGGATGAGATGGTTGGATGGCATCACTGATTCAATGGGCAAGAGTTTGAGTAAACTCTGGGAGCTGGTGATGGACAGGGAGGCCTGGTGTGCTGCAGCCCATGGAGCTGCAAAGAGTGGGACACAAGTGAGCCACTGAACAAGAAAAACAACTGGCGGTCTAGTGGCGGTCACCTTCCAATGCAGGGGGTGTGGGTTTGATTCCTGGTCAGGGAGCTGAGATGCCACATGCCTGGTGGCCAAAAAACCAAAACATAAAACAGAAGCAATATTATAACAAACTCAACAAAGACTTCAAAAATGGTCCATATTAAAAAAAGACAACATACGACTTTAATAGAGGAGAAGTTGCTTGTTATGGATGAGGGAAAAATGTGGTTTCTTGAGATAAAATCTACTGGTGACGATACCGTGAGGAGTGTTGAAATTACAACAAAGGATTTAGACTATGACATAAAATTAGTGATAAAGCAGAGGCAAGGTTTGAGAGGATTGACTCCAATTTTGAAAGAAGTTCTAGTGTGGGTATAATGGTATCACACAGTGCCGCATGCTAAAGAGAAATCATTCGTGAAAGGAAGAGTCAATCAATGCAGCAAACTTCACTACTTATTCCAAGGAACCTCCATAGCCACCGCAGCCTTCAGCAGCCATCACCCTGAGCAGTCAGCAGCCATCAACACAGAGGCAAGACTCTCCACTAGCAAAAAGACTCCACTTGCTGAAGGCTCAAATGATGGTTAGCATATTTTAACAAAAAAGTACTTTTAATTAAGATACATACTTTTTAGTCATCATGCTATTGCACATGTAATAGATTACAGTAATAACTTTCATATGTACTGGGAAATCAAAAATTTCATGTGATTCACTTTACTCTGATATTCATTTTATTGTGGTTGCCTGGAACCCAACCCACAATATCTCCAACATATGTCTGTATATAATATATATTCACCAAAGAACATGAGCAGGAATGTTCCTAGCAACATTATTTATAATAGCTCCACACTGGTAACTACTTAAAAAGTCTATCAACAGTAGAACAGAGAAGTAAATTATGGCATATTTACACACTGGATATTATACAGCAATGAGGATGAATGGACCAAAATTATATAGAATATGAATAAATCTCACAAATATAATGTTGACAAAAGAGGTCAGCAACAAAAGAGTATATATTTGCATTTATATAAAATTTAAAAACAGGTAAAACTATATGTGAAACGAATCACTAGTTCAGGGTCGATGCATGTTATAGGATGCTCGAGGCTGGCATGCGGGGATGACCCAGAGGGAGGATAAGGGGAGGAGGGAGGTGGGAGGGGGGTTCAGGAGGGGGAACTTATGTAAACCCGGGGCGAATTCATGTCAATGTATGGCAAAACCAACCAATATAATATTGTAAAATAATTTGCCTCCAATAAAAAATAAATTAATTACCAAAAAAAAAAAAACAACAGGTAAAACTAATATATTGTGTTGGAAGTCAGGATGGGGGTCAGTTTTAATGAGGGATAGTGACTTGAAGCAGGCATATGGGGGGGCTTCTGGGATGCTGAAAATGTTTTTCTTTTTTTAATGCTGTTTTCATTTTTATTGTTTTTTCAAATTAACTTTTTATTTTATATTGACGTATAGCCAATTAGCATTGTGATAGCTTCAGGTGGACAGTGAAGGGACTCTCAGTCATATACATGTATCCATTCTCCCCCAGTCTCCCCACTCCCATCCAGACTGCCACATAACTTTGAACAGAGTTCCCTGGGCTATACAGTAGGACCTTGTTGGTTATCCTGAAAATGTTTTGTTTCTTGATCAGGGTTATGATTACACAGATATGTTCGTTTTGTGAAAAGTCATTGATCTGTACCCTTAAGATTCTACATTTTCTGTATAAATGTTATTTCTGGAATGGGTTTTTTAAAAAGGAAGGGTGAAGGGCCTGGATGATATTATGGTTGATGATATTATGCCTTTGACTGAGGAATCTGACTGATCTTCCAATTCTTTGCACATGACTTCTAGAAAACAAAATGAAAAGTAATAACTGATAGAAGAGATGTTTAAAGTAAAACTCTCAACTAATACAAGGAGAAAGTGGGTGTGAGAAGTGATGCACAATGAGATACACTTCTTTGATTGTGTACTCTTTCTTCTTCTGCCTTGGTTCTCTATTAAAGTTTAATAATGTTGGTAGTAGAATAAACTCCGGGAAATAAAAAATTTCACCTGATTCATTTGCTCTGATATTCATTTTATTGTGGTTGCCTGGAACCCAACCCACAATATGAATTTACTGATCACTTTCAAAGAAGAGATGATAATGCTTTTACTCTGGCTGCACCAATTCTCAGCTCCTTTAGGAACAGAGCCCACTACCCTGAAATGCTGAAGTGGGCAATAAGAAAGAGAAACTCATTTTAGCTGTTCTTTTTCAAAGGTATCTTCCAACCTCTCCTCCAACACTGACTCAGACAGCTACGCTGAAGTGAATGATATGATCACCCAAATATCCTCCAAAGTGCAGATACAAGATATTACTACGGAATTACATTGCCCACTGTGTAACGACTGGTTTCGTGATCCACTAATGCTAAGCTGCAGCCACAATTTCTGCCAATCTTGTATCCAAAACTTTTGGAAGCAGCAGGCAAATGAAACATACTGTCCTGAGTGTAAGATGTTATGTCAATACAGCAACTGTACGTTTAATCTTGTACTGGAGAAGCTGGTAGAGAAGATTAAGAAGCTACCCCTGCTCAAGGGCCATCCACAGTGCCCAGAGCATGGTGAGAACCTGAAACTGTTCAGTAAGCCAGATGGGAGACTAATATGCTTTCAATGCAAAGATGCTCGATTGTCTGTGGGGCAGTCTAAAGAATTCCTGCAGATCTCTGATGCTGTCCATTTCTTCACGGTGGGTAAGCCCCGGGTCTTGAACAGTCTTGAGCAATTCCTTAGGCAGGCTGGGAAAAATCATTTGTTGGACTTCTTCCAATACCACCCCTTCATTCAAGTGATTATTAGAAAGCTCAGAGTGCTCAAAAAATACAACGTATCTTACAAAGTTCTTTCTCTGCAGTTGTCAATTATAGGGAAGCAGTAAAGGAGCTCTGGCCTACTTCCTCAACCAATCAAACACTTACCTAAACCTTGCCTTGACAGCATTCTACTAGACACTGTACAGACCATGGACATGTAAAATATTGCTTTTGTTATAAAAGTCTTGAAATTTAGTCAAGTTTAAAGTGAACAAAACAACAGAAGGAATATAAGATAGTCTACTGTTGAGAGCTAAATTTTTGTCACATTTGTAATTCACAAATGTTTAGAATTTCAGAGATTAGAGAAAACTGAAATAGTCAGGGGAGGCATGGTGAAAGAAAGCTTGAACGGGGGGCAATTATTTGAATTTGGATGGACAGAAGGAAGAAAAAAGTGTTCTGAGAACAATGTAAGTAAAAGTAGAGATAGCAAGAACAGTGTAAATATAGTAGAAAATGTACAGAGTTCTGTTATCTTCCTCAAAGCCCTATAGTTAGCTAATAAGAAGATAAAGCTTAGTTTTCCTGCAGTTTGTAATTTTCTTCACAATTTTTGGAAGAATTTTGGAAGAATTTTGTATCACAGGAATTATGATACAAGGGAAAAGGAGACTTTTGCAGCAGGAGCTTTCTTTCTTTCTCCCTGACACCCTGGGGCTTTGGGGTAGATGTTCTTCATGGCCCTTTATCTCCCAATTAGCTTGGGTTAATTCTTTATGGTATCCCCAGGAGGAGCTTACCATCCATCAGGGTCAACTGGAGGCAACCCTGAAGGAGCTTCAGTCCCTGAAGAATATGCAGAAAGATGCTATTGTTGCTCACAAGGTGAGGAGCAGGGTAGAGGGATCATGAGACAGAACTGGAATTGTACCCTCCTTGTAACTTCAGCTATGTGGGTAGAAAGGTACCTTTACATATATAACAAAATGCTAAATGGCACCTGGCCTATAGAAGTAGAAAACAGACACTGTAGCGCAGAGAGAAATGAGGCAGTGGAGTAGGTTCCCAATAGCTGATCAACAGAGAGAGCAGACTGACCCTTCCCCTAGATAAGCTGATCCTTTTCATGGTGCAGTCACTAGGTGATTGCTATGGGGCTGTGATCTGTCTGATCTTTCCTATTATCTATGGCAAAATAAGGAGTTTATTTTTAAAAAATCCACTAAAGATTGCTACGTTCAAAGAAATGCCTTTCTTTTCTTTGGGCTTAAAACCAGGCCTCTCTGAACCACGGTGTCTTAGATTGCTGGCTTTTCTCTCTGATCTGATCCTTCTTATCTTTTCCCAAACTAATAAAACTGCTGCTTATACTTTCAACTTCACAGGAGTTCTAGGACAATGTTAATGGTTAGGGACTTGGCAAATCAGTTCCTAGGTTGGGGGAATAATTTGGAAGTTCTGTTTCTTCGTTAATTATCCTATAGAGGAGAGTCTTCTCTGGCATTTGGCATCTGGAAGAAGAAGTAAATAGAATGAGGGAAAGAAGAAGGATAGATGGAAATCATGATGTCTCAAGAGAACCGTGCTCCTGTTGTAAGAGTCCTTAGTTCAGCTATTACAGTCAACACTCTTTCATTCAGCAAATATCTGAGTGCTGCAGCATTATGTAGATACTGTATTCCAACTATGGTGGGAGACAGACATTAAATAATCCCACCAATAATAAAATATCACTGTGACAATTACTATAAATGATTATAAATATACAGTATATTAGAGTATATAAATGGAAAACCTGATCTAGACGGAAGAAGTCACTTACTAAAAATTGAAATTAAAAATTTCTTATTAAAAATTGAGAATTGAAAGGATAAGTCTTATCTTTAGCCAAGTGAACTGGGTGAGGGGAATATGAAGGAAATGGCCTGGAGAATGTTCTATGAAGAGGAAAGAGCATTATAGAAAAGTTCTTGAGACAGGAAGCTAGTTACTATGTTAAACCGAAAGAAGGCCAATTAAGATGGATCTTGGTAGGCAAGATGAGACCGAAAAGGCAGATAAGGCCCAATCATGCAGGCCCTTGTAGAAAATGTTATGAATTTTGAATTTTATTCTGTTCATAATTGAGAAGTCATTAAAGGGTTTAAACAGGACATGGTCTCATCTCATTTTGAAAGCAGCAGTCTGGTGGCTGTGTGGAGTGTGGCCTGGAGAAAGGCAATGACAAGGATAATGGTTAGAAGACCACTGCGGTGATCCCAGAGAACGAAGACGGCTTGGACTAAAAAGGCAGGAGAGACCGAAAGAAATAAATAGCTTCAGCACATGCTTTGGAAACAAAAACTACCTGCATGTGGTGACTGATCAGTGGTGATATCAAATAGACAGCTGCTTATACGAATCTGGAGTTGAGAAGTTGGTCTAGGCTGAAAATACAAAGTCAGTGTATAGATTACACTTCAAAGTTGTGAGAGCAGAGGCTGTTACTGAGAACGCAAGTGCAGAATGAGAGCGGCAAAGAGCCTCGGACAGAGCATCAAGTAATCTAGTGTTCAGAGCTTGGTTAGAGACACAACTGACAAATGAAACCGAGAGACAGTGGTGAAATAGGTAAAAGGAAAAATGGAAATGTCTGACCTGGAGGACAGCGAGAGTTAAGACTATTTCAAAGAGTACAAATACAGTGGCTGACCACAGACTATAAGCTGGATAAGAGGGGACATGAAGACAGACAAGTTGATGAGCAGAAAAGGAGGGGTCAATGAATAGGATTCTATGAAATCCAGTAACTGTTGCAACAGTGGAACCTGGTAATTCTGGAGATGGTACAATTGCTGGGGAAGATAAAACCCTCAATGTGACTAAAAGAATGAGTAGATAAAGGCAAAATTCACTAGAAATAATGATGAGGAACTGAGAAGCCAGGATGTCAGATGGCTAACCCATGAGGAGGCTGAAGTCACCTAGGAAAAGAGCTGCCAGTGTAACAGTTATCAACTTTACGTGCTTCAAACCTCCCCCATCGCTGGCTTCTCTTGTATTGTCCTGGCAGCAGGAATGGTACCTCCTCCAGTTACAGTTTCTTACAAAAGGGCAGTTCTCCCAGCCTCCTCTGGACCCAGTCTAACAGCATCACTTGGTAGATACCGGTTTGTACTTCTGGATAAAAGGGTATTATTGTTCATTTTAAAATGTTTGATTAACCCCACAGTCTTATTTAAGATGGCACTGGTTTCCACCTCAGTTTTGCAACAGGAACCTAGAGATGACTTTTGACTATTTCAACCCTATTAAACTAGCTGGGGAGACAGAGTAAGTTCCCCAAAGGCCTCCTTTTAGCACAGCTGAATGTTGATATGCAGTATTTGCATGCATTTGCCTGTTAATGGTATTTCCCAAGTTGTGTGAGTGCTGGTGGTGTGGGCCCCCATCCCTAAATGCTAGTCTCAGTAATTACCATGGTGATGATCATGGAGGTTTCCAGGAAAACAAGCTACATCTGCAGCAACACATCTCCCTGGAGTTTCTAAAGCTGCATCAGTTCCTGCACAGCAGAGAAAAGGACCTTTTAAGTGAGCTCCGAGAAGAGGGGAAAGCCTTGAATGAGGAGATGGAGCTGAATCTGAGCCACATCCAGGAACAGTGTCTCCTAGTCAAGGAGATGTTGGTGAGCATCCAGGCACGGATGGAGCAGCAGAACCCCTTCGACTTTCTCAAAGTGAGACTCCATACCAACATGACTATGGGTACAATAGAGGGGGGAAGAGAGGGTTGGAAAGAATGTACTAGCAGATTTTCCCTTCCAGGAGGGGAAAAAATCTGCTGTAGTGATTTTAAGATTCCCTGGGAGAAAAGCAGAAGGTTCCTTTTGCCTTATACTCAATTGAAAGTTTTCACACGCCTAGTAAAGAAAATAGTAAGATGCCATTAAAAGCAGTATGTTTAAATATTTCCCCATAAAGAACTCTGAAGCTTTATTTCTCGAAAATAAGAATGTTGCCACCTAAACTGTATCTTTTACTGGCTCTCAGCAATCATAAACTGACCTGTTTGGAAAGCTGTTTGCCAATCTTTGCTACTTGACGCTTCACCTCTAAAGTGGCATTGGTTACTACCTTAGGACTTGGAAACTTAATTTAGCCATAGTAAAGAAAGTGGTCTTGGGGTGCGAATATCTATTGTGTTGTTCTCCTAAGACTACGTGGCAGTACGGGTAAAAACAGCTTAACCTTAATTCTTTTTCTTGTTTCCTATAAAAAGAAACTCTAGAAAATCAGAGGAAAGTAAGTCAGTTTATCCTGGGATAGATGAAGGATGAAGATCAGAAAAGGCATTTGGAGGATGAGAGAAGTTGGTGGCAGTGGGATGGGGGCCATCTGCACAGGACTGCAGTTTTGACCATCCAATTCTGGTGTTGGCCAGTAACGCCAAACACATCTATGGAGCTCATGAACATGCATCTAACGTTTCCATTTCTCCTTTCCTCTTCTAGGACATCACACCTCTCTTAGACAGGTAAGTGTTTCCTGTGGTATTAATAGCCTGCCTTCAGTCCCCGGAGGATGTCTAAGAATAAACAATTTACGTCCCCTGCAGCTTGGAGCAAGGAATGAGAGTGCTGACGCCCAAGGAGCTTGTCTCCAGAAAGCTGAGCCCAGGCGTGTTCAAAGGGCCCATCCAGTACATGATGTGGAGGGACATGCAGTCCACCCTCTCTCCAGGTACCAGTGGGTAGAAGCCATTGGTCCCTGGGGCTCCCAATTTATGTTTCATTCTCAGGGCCTCTTCTGTGGCCCTAACGGTACGTGTGAGTCTAGACGGAGGGAGGGATGAAGTTTAGCCAAAAGGCTAGTTGGTATGACTGAATTTCTTCTCTTATTCTTATCTAAGAATTCATGATTTTATACTTGTGAATAGAGTCTGGTGTCAGAACTAACTTCTCAGCCTATGATTTTGCTTGACTGTTCTATCAAATGTAACAACCAATATTTTAATATTTTTCTAAAACAGTTATATAAGTCTCTGAGGCATCTCTGCCCTGAAGGTGGAAGTTACTATACATAGTCATCATATGTATGAGTACAGCTCCTCTTCTGGTTAACGTTCATGACATAGAGTATATCATCTTAGGAGACTGTTTAGAGATCTTAAGTGCTTCAAAAGAAAACCAATTATTTCAATAGCTGTGACTACGTTTTTGTCATCCTGCAGATACGAAGAAAAAACCCAACTAGACTTGGAGAAGGCAATGGCAAGCCACTCCAGTACTCTTGCCTGGAAAATCCCATGGATGGAGGAGCCTGGTGGGCTGCAGTCCGTGGGGTCGCTGAGGGTCGGACACGACTGAGCGACTTCACTTTCACACATTGGAGAAGGAAATGGCAACCCACTCCAGTGTTCTTGCCTGGAGAATCCCAGGGACGGGGGAGCCTGGTGGGCTGCCGTCTATGGGGTCGCACAGAGTCGGACACGACTGAAGTGACTTAGCAGCAGCAGCAGCAGACAGGACAGGGCAAAAGAACACAACATTTCAAGAACATAAAGTTCTAAATAAAAATAGTTACAGAAATAGAGCTCTAAATGAAGTTTTTTATAGACTCATTATTGTTTGTAACTACTGATTTAATGAAAATCACACATCTACCCCTGCTAATTTTTCCAGGTAGCTGACAATGAAAAAATCAACTTCACTGAGGTATAATTAACATGGAAGAAAATTCGCTAATTTTAATGTACAATTGGATGAGTCTGACAAATGTATACACTTATGTAAACATCTCCAAAATCAAGATATAGAAAATTTCTGTCATCCCCAAAAGTTCCTGCATAACCCTTTGTGGTCAATCTTTTTCTTCTATCCTCAGTTGCTGATAATCACTGATCTATGTTATTTCACTTTATTTATCGTTTCTAAAATATCATACATATATTATGTAGTCTTTTCTGTTTGGCTTTTTTCATTTAGCAAAATGCTTTTTGAGATTCACCTATGTTGTTGCATGTATCAACCACTGTATTTTATGGATACATCACAATTTGCTTATTCATTCACCAACTGATGGACATTTGGATAGTTTCCAGCTTATGGCTAGTATGAAGAAACTTGACTGAATATTTGTTTATAAATATTTTTGCTTTAATTTCTTTTTTAAAAATTTATTTTTATTTAATTGATTTATTGGCTGCGTTGGGTCTTCGTTGCTGCACCTGGGCTTTCTCTAGCTGGTAAGCAGGGGCTACTCTTCGTTGCAGAGTTCGGGCTTCTCTTGTTGCAGAGCATGGGCTCTAGGGCACATGGGCTTCAGCAGTTGCGATGCACAGGCTTAGTTGTTCCACGGCATGTGGAATCTTCCTGGACCAGGGATCAAACCCGTGTCCCCTGAATTGGCAGGTGGATTCTTAACCACTGGACCACCAGGGAAGTCCACGCTTTAATATCTTCAGGGTAAATATCTAGTGATGGGATTGCTGGGTTGTGTGTTAAGTATATGCTTAACTATAAGAAACTATCACATTTTTTTCCCTTAAATGGTGGCATCATTTTAATTCCCACCTCCGACGGATGAGAGTCCCAGTTTCTCCAAATCCTTGCCAAAGTTTGATAATGTCTATCTTTCCGATTGTTTTAAATCCATTAAAGAAAATATTTTATTCAAGCTCCCAAAACAAATTTGAGAAGTTATGCTGGACTTAAGTTGAACAAAGCCAAGTTAAAACATGGAAATAAAGTTTTCATTTGGTGAACGCTGAAACCAGTGTATACGTTGGATCTATCCCATGTGGCATTTTTCGAGCTTTTTAAGGGTCTCAGGCTAAACCCCTTGCTGCCTTTACTGCTTTTGCTTTGCTTCCCCACTTTCCTTTCTTGCACTTTGCCTTCAGTGTTTTGCTTTTGTTTTTTCCTGCCTCTGGTTCATCCACATGGAGTAATACCCATGCTGGGCTAGAAGGCTCTTTTTGTTTCTCTTAATATCAGTCTCCATTTTTATGTCATCTTTTTAATCTTTTACTACACGGTGAGTTTTACAGTGACATTGTTTGGATACCACCACAGTTTTATTTTACCTTGTTTTTTAAAAAATATTTTTCCTCATATAGAATTGTGGGTTGATAGACTCAACTACTTTAAAAAAGCCACTCCATTGTTTTCTCACTTGTATAGTTTCTGATGAGATGTCTATTATCATTTTTATATCATTTCTCTGTATGTACTATCTTTTTTTCTCATGGGTTACTTGTAAGATTTAGTTTTTTGTCACTTTTTTTCCACCAGGTTGACTATGCTGGGTCTTGGTGTGTTTTCTTGGATCCATGGGCTTATAATTTTCATCAGGTTTGGAAAATGTCGGCTGTTATATGTTTAGCAGTTTTGTACCTCTCCATCTTCTCTTCTTCTGGATCTCCATCTTCTCTTCTCTTCTTCTGGAACTCTAATTTTACATTTGTTGTTGTTCAGGCACCACGTCATGTCCGACTCTTCGCAACCCCGTGGGCTGCAGCATACCAGGCTTCCCTGTCCCTCACCATCTCCTGGAGTGCCTCGGTGATGCCATCCAACCGTCTCATCTTCTATCAACCTCTGCTCCTTCTGCCTTCAATCACATTAGACCACCTAACACTGTCTCACTTCTCATTGATGCTCAGCATTTTTTAAGCCTTTTTTCTGTGTTTAATTTTGAATAGATGCTATTGCTATTCAAGTTCTCTCATCTTTTCACCTGCACTGTCTAATCTTCTGTTAATCCTGTTTAGATGTTTTTCACTTCAGTTACATTTCTTCAAAAAGTTGCATCTTTTTATACCATCAGTTTCTCTCTTTCCCATGTTCACTGTTCATCTACATTCTCAGGCTAATGAGAGATATTTATAATATCTGTTTCAATGTCTTTGTCTGCTAATACCACCACTGTTATAATTTCTAACATGTTTTTACTGTGTGAGTTTTTTCCTGACTGTGGGTTATATTTTCCTGCCGCTTTGCATGACTGATAAATTTTTTTCTTCTTAATAAACTTTATTTTTTAGAATACTTTTAGATTTACAGAAGAATTGAAAATATAGTAGAGTTTTCATATACCTTATCCCTAGTTTATATTATCTTATATTTAGTGTGACACATTATTTACAATTAATGAACCATTACAAATACATTCAGTTCAGTTCAGTTTAGTTGCTCAGTCGTGTCCGACTCCTTGCGACCCCATGAATCATAGCACGCCAGGCCTCCCTGTCCATCACCAACTCCTGGAGTTCACTCAAACTCATGTTCATCGAGTTGGTGATGCCATCCAGCCATCTCATTCTCTGTCGTCCCCTTCTCCTCCTGCCCCCAATCCCTCCCAGCATCAGATTTCCTTAGTTTTTACTTAATGTCATTTTTCCATTCCATGATCCCATCAAAGATGCAACATTACATTGAGTTGTTATGTTTCTTTAAGCTCTTCTTGGCTGTGACAATTTCTCAGGCTCTCCTTGTTTTTTGATGATTTTGACAGTTTTGAGGACTGTTGGTTCTGTATGTTGTAGGATGCCACATTAGTGTAATCTGTCTGATGTTTTTCTCACAATAATGCTAGGGTTGTGAGTTACTGCGAGGGAGACCATGGAGTTGAAGTGTCATTTTCATCTTATCATACATTCTATCAGCATAGTCTATGACTGTTGTTGTTGGCTTTAATCACCTGGCTGAGGTAGTGTAAGTTATTTCTCCTCTCTTTTCCATTCTGTATACTTTGGAAGCAACTTACTATGTTCAACTCACACTTAAGGAATGGGTAGTTATGCAATTTGTCTCTTCTGGCTGTCAAACGTTATCAGTTTTACATTGCTATTTGCTAATTTTGTTGTAATCCTTTAAGCTCTATTGATTTAACTTTGGCATTTAGTGAAGTTATTTGAAATAACTTTGCTCCTTTTGACACTTTAAGCTTTGTTGAGCCTTTAAGCTTTGTTAGTGTGTTTCAAGAGAAGCCTTTCATCTGGGGCTAACTCTGCCAATTTTCTAAGATATCACCCTTCGGAGTACTCTGTCTGATATTCCACATATTATAACATTTTTCCATTCTGACTGGCAGGATTGAAAACTACTCCCAGTCTTGTGTGAGCTCTGCTTTCTGGAGATTCACTCTATAGATTTAATGAGTTTCACTGCAGTCACGTGGCCGTCCTCAGCCACAACCTTGAGGGAGTCCCTGTGTAGATGTTTTGATGCCTCTGTGCAGCTCCCTCCTCTGTGACTCTACCCTAAAAATTCTAGCTCTCTCAGGATCACAGTGCTTTTCTTCTTGTACTCTTTGCCCCCAAACTTCACTTCTAGCATCATTTAAAGCACAAACCGACTTTTCCCTTACTTTTGGTATAATTTTACATTTAAGAAAATCAAATGGGATTTATTTAGTATATGTAACTATGGTCAAACCTTGGTAGAATATACATTATACTTCTTATTTCTAGGCCTTTGCTTATTCTTATTCCGCAGATTCTTATTTTCTTCTTTCCTGCGTTATAAATGAGGCTGTTGCTTTAAGACAGGGGCTCATACTTTTTCTGTAAAGAGTTAGATAGTAAATATTTTAGGTTTTGGGGGTTGTTTGGTCTTGTCAAAACTATTTAACTATGACACTGTAGTGAAAAAGCAACCATGGACAATATGGCCATTCATGTATTTCAGTGTAGGGAATTGTTTTTATCTTAAAATATTTTAATATTATTTTCTGTAGTTTTATGTGTATCAATAAAATATCACTAAAGTTCACTCCTTCATTTGACATACTTAGAGAGGGCCTACTACATGCTGAGCATTAAGCTGGGCTCCAAGGATACAGAAATAAAAGACATAGTTTCTGCTCCCCAGGAGAGTTTCGAAGACCAAGTTAGAGTCTGCAGCAACCTTCTAGGTGAAAAATTATTAAGATGTAAGCCAGAGGCATGGTAATGGAACATAAAGAATAGACTCCAGAGACAGAATTCTGAGAGTTGAAATATACAGGACAGTAATTAGTGGTAAAGGATAGAGAAAGGTAATGTCAAGGATGGAAATACAGGGGATGCAGATTTTGGAGGGGGCTGATGACTTCAATTTTGGCCATGTTGTGCTGACCTATAGAACACTTAAATGAATGTATTCAAATGGATAATTATTTTAACTAGAGCTTAAGGGAGAGGCCAGAGCTGGAACAAACCCTGCTGAGTGGGGGTAGCTGAGCTACTGACAGGAATGAGACTGCCCAAGGAGCGTGAGAGCATAGAGTCAAGGAGAGGGCGTGCTGCAGTCACAACAGACGAAGGTCAGTTAAGCCTCAGAAGGGACTGAGGGATTATCTGGCAAGAGAAATACAGGAAAAACAGGAAACAAAGTCCCCATGGAGTCTAAAGCAAAGACAGTGTCAAGGAGGAGGGAATGGTCACTCATACCAAATGCCAAGATCAATTTAGAAAATAACTGGAAAAGAGATGCTTTTAACAATCGGTGGCTTTGACAGGGGTGATTTCAAAAGAGTGGAATGAGTATAAGTTATTATATATTGTATAGGGTTCAGGAACAATTTGGAATGAGGCAGTAATGAAGTGAACAGATCACTCATTTGAGAAGTTTCAATAAGAAGGGAAGATGTATATGTGGAAGCAGAGACGGAAGAGGACTTCTAAAAACATACTGAAGGGAAGCAGCCTGTAGAAGGGCAGAAATCAATAGTATAAGAAAGGGAATAATCGGTGCACGTTTGGAAGAGTGAGAGTTACAGAAGAGAGAGGTACTGACTTTACATAGCTTTCTCCAAAACTGGAGAGGAGATAAAGATGGTAGAAGCAAATAATTTTGTGCGACAGGGTTTGCAGTATGAGTAGGAAGAACTGAGGGATTCATCTATTCATTTATAAAATGTACTCTAGTTTCTCTGTGAAAGAGGAGATGAAGCCTTCTGCCTGCAAGTGAGGAGCGAAGTGGTGGAACAGTGATTTGAGGAGGAGCTGAAGGTTTGAAATTGCCGTTGTGAGGAAGTGGAGAGGCTTTGATTTGGGAAATATAAGAGTTTGGGGCAGTGCTGATGGCCAAGCATAGAGTAGAAATAATGAATTTGTAGCAGTATCTGTATGCATAATTTTGTGATTTTCATCCTGCAATGGTGAGGAACTAGGATGTGAATTTGAACAGCTGAATAGATCCAAGGTTGGAGAGTCGCATGGCAGATGCTGCAGAAACAGAAACATAAGAGGATAACAGTGTTGAGGTTATTGGCAACAAAGCTATCAATGCTAAGCTGTTTAGGGAAGGATTTAAAGCCAGGAAGCAAAGAGATTAGGATAATAAAGAGAAATGGGAGACTAGAGATGTTAATGAAGTCAAGTAATGGTTGCAGGGAGACATGGGAGTGAGAAAGCTCAAAAAGTAAAGAGTATGGCATACCTGAATTGAAGATTTTAGAGAATGAACAGTTCCTGATGACTACAAGTTCCAGAATATAGTCATTGATACGGGCAGCTTAAATGTAAAGGAGTCAAAAGTCATTAGCAGTAGAGTCAAAGACATGCAAGAAGAGAAGGGCAGCTACATCCAAAAGACAGTAAAATCCCTCGAAATGATGGGCTAGATTTGATGTAGGAAAGTAAGGCCAACCCAAAATGCAGGGGGTATGACCAGGAAAAGTTTGTAGATGACAGCATTAAAGAGAGACAGAGGGAAATGTGAAAAGGAACAACAGGAGCCTCAAATGAAGAATGCTTTTTTAATGAGATTGAGAAACAGAGCACAGGTCTGGAGGTGGCGGCGGCGGCCACCTGACCTCCAGCATCTGAACTTCTGGAAGCTGTTTTTCAGTTAGTTGTCTGGATTATGTTAAACTAAGGAGGTGATAAGAGAATTCTGTAAACTGAAGATGTACGAGAGTTAAATGGGGAGGTAAATCCAAAGGGCAGAGTGGAAATGGTTGGGTGGGAACAGCTGGAGGATGGGTGAAGGCAGAGGAAGTAAAGAACAGAATAATGAGGATAAAAGTACAGCAGACATTAAATCACTAGAGAGATCTACAATCTGGGTATTTATGTGAAGGATAACAGGAATACGAGGCATGGTGAAATTAGTTGGTGTCAAAGATTCATATGGAACTCTAATTGCAGTTCATTTAATTGTTTAACAAATAGTTACTTGAATACCTAGGAACAGTTTCAATTTTTGAAGATAGATGAGGAAACAAAACAAATTCCCTGCCTTTCCAGAGATTACACTCGAGTGGAAGAGACAATTAAGTAATTTCACATACTGATAACTATTGTGAAGAAAACAAAGCATGATACACTCAACAATTATTTATGAGAGAAAAGAAAGCAGGATAAGTATAAACCATGATAGATGGACGAACATGCTACTTTAGATAGAATGCCCAGAGAAAACCTCTTTGAGCAGGTTCTCCCTGTGTTTTATTGTGGACACTTCTAAACATACTGAAAAGTTTAAAGAATTTTACAGTAAATACTTCTATACCTAGCTAGATTCTATCAGTAACATTCTATTGAACTTGCATGAATAAAGGTCTGAATGACGTTAAGGAGTAAACAGTGTGGGGAAAGAGTGTCCAGGGACAGGAACAGAAAGTGTAAAGTCCCTGCAGTAGGAATGAACTTAGTATGTTCAGAGAACAGCCAAAAGGCAAGGGTGGTTGGACCAAACTGAATGGGGGGAGGGAGGTGGTAAGCGGTGGGAGATGAGGTCAGAGAAGTGGGTAAATCATGCAGGTCTTGTCTCTTCAGTAAGGACTCTGGATTTTACCTTGGATGATGGGAAACATAAGAGTAGTTTGAGCAGGAGTACTAGATGATCTCATTCTTGTTACTGGCAGAATAGGCTGCAGACAGGCAAGAGTGGAAACAGAACAGTTAAAAAGCTACTGCAGTAGTTCCAAGACACTGGTATTTGTGGAATTTATGTCTATATATTCTGAGTGGGCTCAGAATATATTCTGAAGGTGGAGCTGACAGAACTTACTGTTGGATGGAATATGGCATAAGAAGAAAAGCTGGGATGCAAAGCTCACTCCTAGCAATCCTCAAAGCGAGGGCAGGCTGAGCTAGCTGGAGATGTCAGAGGCTTAGTGATGAGAGCAGACTGGGGTTCTAAAAAGGTTATCAGGAATTCTTTATGATACTTCCAAAGAAATTATAGTCCTCACATCCGAAAAAATAACAACCCTACATGAATGAGGATCGATCTGTGATAGTGGGAAGATTTGACCTACATGGAAAATCTTCAGGATTCTTCAAAGTCTCTTTGTTAGAAAAAGTCTCTGGGATGATGGAAAAGACTCAAGCTTTTCTGAGAAGAGAGAGACAGGCTGGATTGTTCTTGCTTCCGAGGATAAATAAATCCATTAACAACAAACGTGTTACAAATGCAAATGCATATTTGTATCTTTGTCCATGATTTGAACAGTTTTTGTGTTTCCTTTATCAAATTTTGTGCCAAGGCTCAATTATCTCACACTCAGAATTTGTGTCACCGTCTTGTTAATATGCTTCCAACCTCTCTTCATTTAGAAATTCCTTTTTTATACTGCTGTCCATTGATCTGTCTAAACCACTTGTCAAATTACCTGTGATGAAGGACCAGTTTTAAAAACTGATGTTTGTAGAATATAAATGTTATTTGAAAGAAAGGAGTTAAAAAAATTACAAAGTGCAAGCCCAGTTTTTTTTTTTTAATTTATTTTTTATTGGAGGCAAATTATTTTACAATATTATATTGGTTGGTTTTGCCATACATTGACATGAATTCACCCCGGGTGTACATGCGTTCCCCCTCCTGAACCCCCCTCCTACCTCCCTCCTCCCTTTATCCTCCCCCAAGCCCAGTTTTTTAACTGAATTGATTGACATAAAATTACTCTGTCAGATTTCTCTGACAGTTTCTAAGAGCTTACTCTTAATTTCTCTACCATCCTGTCCCAGACTGGCAATTATACAGTTTGTGAGTCACAGTTGGAGCATCAGTGGCATTAACCATTCCAGACCTCAAAAGTCCCACTGTCCGTTAAACCAAATGCAAACTGACCACCATTATCCTCTAAATTCTGTATCAGCTAGTTCAGTCTCACCTGCCCCTAACAGGCAAGCCCTTATCTTCTCTATCATGCAAGCTACTGTTTTTAACCCATTCTGTTTTTGCCATTGCTTACCCAAAGCATCCTGATACACCTCATACATGTTACACCAAACTAAAACACTTATTGCTTAGAAATCTTTTTTGGGCACCCTTACCGAACATCCTTTCAGCATTTGTATTTTCTTATATGTACTAGTACAGATTTATATTATCTGTAATTTTTATTAGAGTATAAATTGCTTCATAGTAAAGTCTGATTTTTTTACCACAAATATAAAAAATGTCCAGAATGTAGCCACATGGATATCAAAACAATATATAGAGAGAGTATATAAGTTATTACCTGCCCATCTAAGCATATATGGCATGGGGAGATAAAGCACATAAATACTGTCTATGGGAACCTGCATTCATCCCTTTTTCCCCATGCCCTGCTTTCTCTTATTTTCTTACTAGGCCTATCTCCATTAACTCTGGACCCTAAAACTGCTCACCCAAATCTAGTGCTCTCCAAAAACCGAACCAGTGTGTGGCATGGTGACATTAAGCAGGTAATGCCTGATGATCCAGAGAGGTTTGACTCAAGCGTGGCTGTGCTGGGCTCAAAAGGCTTCACATCTGGAAAGTGGTACTGGGAAGTAGAAGTAGCAAAGAAGACAAAATGGACAGTTGGAGTTGTCAGAGAATCCATCCTTCGGAAGGGCAGCTGTCCTCTAACTCCTGAGCAAGGATTCTGGCTTTTAAGACTAAGGAACCAAAGCGATCTAAAGGCTCTGGATTTTCCTTCTTACAGTCTGAAACTGACTAACAACCTCAACAAGGTGGGCATATATCTAGATTATGAGGGAGGACAAGTGTCCTTCTACAATGCTAAAACTATGACCCACATTTACACCTTCAGTAGCACGTTCATGGAGAAACTTTACCCCTACTTCTGCCCTTGCCTTAATGATGGTGGAGAGAATAAAGAACCATTGCATATCTTACATCCACAGTAATCTGTCATACTATTGTGTAAATTCAGAGAGTTATTAAAGAGGTATTGAAATAGTTCACCAGTCTCACCGGTTTCTCTTCCCACTGTATGGGGAACTCTGGAAAATGAAAAGAGGATTCACAAATTGAATTCCATCCTCAGTATTCTAAATGAATTTCATTGGAGCTTTTTGAGATGTGATTCTAATTCTCTGGGGTCTACTATGACACAGGCGCCACTTTCATGAGCATGCTCATCATCCTTTTTTACCAGAGCAAAATGCAACTTGAGTTTGTGATGTTCAGGAACCCTTTTCAAACATGATCAGAAATTCTATCATGCGGTCCTTATTCTCCAACATAATGACTCTTAACAGATTATTTTCAGATGTGCACTCTTCTTCCTATTTAATTATGCTCTTATGTAAATTTTACAAAACATTTATTTCCTGGAAGCTGTTACTTTAATTAAAAGAAAACTGTTCCTGAGATTTAAAAATTAAGATGGGCTAGGCTAGTTTATAATCTGGTCTTGAATTCTCTAAAGATACTTTTTTAGTCCAGCTAATCTCTGACTCTTTCTCAGTTTCTTTTTTTTTGCTTTACCTATCTTGGATAACTTGTTTTTCTGTATTCAAATATATTTAAATATATCCATTTACTTTTGACTATGTCCTTGTAAACATTCCTGCCTATAATTTAAACAGCAGTGTATTTCATCTGTACTCTCCAATATATTAATTCTATAGCTTGCTCCTTCTTTCTAAACATTACTAACCTCAGCAGCACCCTTGAGGAACCATCCCTGTCTCCTTTCCACGGAAGTCCCATCTAACTGGGCTTCATTCTCTCTATCTGACAGTTTGTTGGGGAGGGATGGAGGGCAAGGGAGCGGTGCTTAGGATCTGCAGCACGGCCCTCTAAAATTACAATCAGCACAGCTCTTCTGGCAAGGTAAAAGCCCCCTATCCTATCTGTCATAGTGGAAGGATACCTACACTACAGGTATTATTTATGTAGTGTTGGAATACACAATATACATACATTTGTAACTGCTGATTTGGGCAAACAGCCATGACATGTTATGGCTACATTTAAGAAATGTTTTTTTAAAAAATGAATTCATTTAAACCGGAATGTTCAGTTCAGTTCAGTTCAGTCGTTCAGTCGTGTCCAACTCTCCGCGACCCCATGAATCACAGCACACCAGGCCTCCCTGTCCATTACCAACTCCCGGAGTTCACTCAAACTCATGTCCATAGAGTCGGTGATGCCATCCAGCCATCTCATTCTCTGTCGTCCCCTTCTCCTCCCGCCCCCAATCCTTCCCAGCATCAGAGTCTTTTCCAGTGAGTCAACTCGTCGCATGAGGTGGCCAAGTATTGGAGTTTCCGCTTTAGCATCAGTCCTTCCAATGAACACCCAGGATTGATCTCCTTTAGAATGGACATAAAGACCTATTCTGTACCTGGAACCTTGCTAGATGTTTTGAAGGATATAAAAGTATAAAAAGAAAAAAAAAAAGGTTCACCTAGAGGACTTAAAAGAAATTCAGGTGCCCAGACCCTATTTAAGACCGATTAAATAAGAATCTCTAGTAATTGGGGCCCAGGCATTCGCAGTTTCTAAAAGCTTACTAATGTGTCCAGGGCAGAGAACCACTGAACTAAAGGAACATGATTTCTCTCTTTTTTAAATCTTAAACAAAAAAAAAACTTTAAACGGAGAAAAATTGCATACTTCTATGGTAAACTCCCATATACTCTCCACCTACATTACCAATCATTAACATTTTGCCATATTTTCTTAGTCTCTCTTCCTGACATCCACCCCATATGATTTTGTGTGTGTCTATAATTATGACTAATGTCATTTTTGCTCAACTACTTTAGAATAAGTTGCAGGCATTAGGATTCTTATTCCTAAATACATCAGCAAGTATCTTTTAAGAACCAAGATATTCTCTTACATAATCACAGTACTAAATTATCAAATTCAGAAAACTTAACATCAACACAATACTACTTAGTAGCTAATATACAGTCCATATAAATAAGTAAATATTTCTAATGGTGCGATTTTAGGCACTATGGTTTAAAAAAAAACCCTCAAGTAATATGACAAAGAATTTGGAGGAAAGATGAGGGTCTAGTTAAGTCATATACAGGCAAAGTTCTAGATAACTGACATGTAAAGTCTGGCCTTTGGGACAGACAAGTGCTACAGAGTTCAGAGAAAAGGGAGGTCAACATTCACCAGTAAAGGAGGAGAAAATTCAAAGGAAAAGATGTGATTAAGTTGGACAAAATGAAAGATAAGTAGCAATGAATATAAATTCTAATCTAGACTTGGAAAATGTATTTCTTAAAAATGAATGTTTTGTGGTAATGGTTGCATAGCCACACAAATATACTACAAATAAGGTTAGTTGCTCAGTCACGTCTGACTCTTTACAGCCCCATGGACTACAGCCTGCCTGGGCTCCTCTGAATTCTACAGGCAAGAATACTGAAGTGGGTAGCCATTTCCTGACCCTGGGAGCAAACCTGCCATCTCCTGTATTGCAGGCAGATTCTTTACCTGCTGAGCCATCAGGGAAGCCCATACTATAAATAAGTGAACTACAAAGATAATTGGCAACTTCTATGAGAAGTATATTATACCACAATAAAGTGCTTTTTAAAAAGGGAAAGAAAATAGTGAATGTTTTATTCAGATCAGTTCAGTTCAGTTCAGTCGCTCAGTTGTGTCCCACTCCTTGTGACCCCATGAGTCACAGCTTGCCAGGCCTCCCTGGGGAATTACAGCAGGCCACAGGTGAATACATATTTTCCACTATCTGTAGGAATCAATCAACCTTTAATACTTTTTCAGGTATGCTACTTCAGCTTTCCAGTATTTGTCTCAACATAGATGACACAAATTTTCCCACAGTTTTCCCAGATAATTGGTTATTCTATATTGAGTAATTTGAACAACCCAGTTACTGAGAACTCAGATTACAATTAAAAGTAGGAATTTTTTAAGGAGTATGAATTATAAAACACCAATATAGGACTGCCCTGCTAGAAACAGACTGAATGCATGTGTGCTAAATCATTTCAGTTATGACCAACTCTTTTGTGACCCCATGGACTATAACCTGCCAGGCTGCTCTGTCCATTTTGTCCTCCAGGGGATCTTCCTGACCCAAGGATCAAACCTGCGTATCTTATGTCTCCTGCATTGGCAGGTGGGTTTTACCACTAGTGCAACCTGGGAAGCCCAGGCTCAGAATAGTCTTCGCTAAGCATGACTGGAGCTATCTTATATACTGTTTTCTCTCATGCCACAGGAGATGAGGCTGATAATAACCAAAAAATGAAGTAGAGGATAAAGAGGCTCCAGTCAGTGTGTTGGGATTCACTGAGGCGAGAACCTCAAAAGGAAAATGCCTTGTAAAATACATTCCGAAGAGTATATGTAATGCAATATACAGTTTGGAGAATAATACAAAAAAAAAATCCCACTCATTAATTCACTATCTAGCTTTGGAAATACAACAGTATTGAAAACCTTTGAAGACCCCTGTGTATCTCTCCCAGCCCTGAGTTAATCACATTCTATGTTTTGTGTCTGGTTTTTTCTGTTTGTAAATAATTCATAAATACATTTTTTTAACAAACGTATTGTTTAATAGTTTTCCCATCCTACGTATATGTTTAGTTTTCCCATGTATGTATTCCTAGAAGGTATAGTTTCATTATGCCTGTTCTTTGAACTTTAAATAAATGGAATCATGCTGCATATCTTCCTTAGCTTTTTTAAATTCAAACTTTTATTGTATTCCAGTGTATGAAAATTAAATATCCAAACTACTGTTAATAAGTAAGTAGTTGTTCTTAGTTTTATTTTTAAAATTATCTCTGTTGCTATCCTTATTAGCAACAATGCCGCCATACACATTATTGGATATGTGTACAGAGATCAAATTACCAACATCTGCTGGATCATGGAGAAAGCAAGAGAGTTCCAGAAAAACATCTATTTCTGCTTCATTGACTATGCCAAAGCCTTTGACTGTGTGGATCACAATAAACTGTGGAAAATTCTGAAAGAGATGGGAATACCAGACCACCTGACCTGCCTCTTGAGAAACCTGTATGCAGGTTAGGAAGCAACAGTTAGAACTGGACATGGAACAACAGACTGGTTCCAAATAGGAAAAGGAGTGCGTCAAGGCTGTATATTGTCACCTGGCTTATTTAACTTATATGCAGAGTACATCATGAAGAACGCTGGGCTGGAAGAAGCACAAGCTGGAATCAAGATTGCTGGGAGAAATATCAATAATCTCAGATATGCAGATGACACTACCCTTATGGCAGAAAGTGAAGAGGAACTCAAAAGCCTCTTGATGAAAGTGAAAGAGGAGAGTGAAAAGGTTGGCTTGAAGCTCAACATTCAGAAAACAAAGATCATGGCATCTGGTCCCATCACTTCATGGGAAATAGATGGAAAAACAGTGGAAACAGTGTCAGACTTTATTTTTTTGGGCTCCAAAATCACTGCAGATGCTGATTGCAGCCATGAAATTAAAAGACGCTTATTTCTTGGAAGGAAAGTTATGACCAACCTTAATAATATATTAAAAAGCAGAGACATTACTTTGCCAACCAAGGTCCGTCTAGTCAAGGCTATGGTTTTTCCCGTGGTCATGTATGGATGTGAGAGTTGGACTGTGAAGAAAGCTGATCGCCGAAGAATTGATGCTTTTGAACCGTGGTGCTGGAGAAGACTCTTGAGAATCCCTTGTACCGCAAGGAGATCCAACCAGTCCATTCTAAGGGAAATCGATCCTGGGTGTTCATTGGAAGGACTGATGCTAAAGCTGAAACTGCAATACTTTGGCCACCTCATGCGACGAGTTGACTCACTGGAAAAGACTCTGATGCTGGGAAAAGGTTGGGGGCGGGAGGAGAAGGGGATGACCGAGAATGAGATGGCTGGATGGCATCACCAACTCTGTGGACATGAGTTTGAGTGAACTCCGGGAGTTGGTGATGGACAGGGAGGCCTGGCGTGCTGTGATTCATGGGGTCGCGGAGAGTCGGACATGACTGAGCAACTGAACTGAACTGAACCGGTAATTGGGAGCAAGAATTTGTCTAGGTTTATACCTAATAAGCAGCGGCACATAGGGCATGCACATCTTCAAGTAAATAATGCTCAATAGTCGGTCAAATTGACTGTGCCAATTTACACCATCACTAGCAGTGGGAGTCCCCATTAATCTAGGGCTTCCCTTGTGGCTCAGCTGGTAAAGAATCCACCTGTAATGTGGGAGACCTGGGTTCCATCACTTGGTTGGGAAGATCCCCTGGAAAACGGAAAGGCTACCCACTCCAGTATTCTGGCCTGGAGAACTCTGGGTTGCAAAGAGTTGGACACGACTGAGCGACTTTCACTTTCACTTGTCATTTTTATTAGTAGGAGGGTACATATGTAAGGTGGATACATTATGTAATCACATGGTTTTAGCTTGCATTTCCCTAATTACCACTGTGGTTGAGCATCTTTTGAAAAGTTTATTATCCCTTTAAGTTTCCTCTTCTGTGAAATGCCTATACAAATGTTTGCCAAATTTTTGTATAAGATTGTCTCTCATTGATTCATAAGATTACTTATATGTCCTGGATACCAATCCTGTCGGTTGTCTGCACTGCAAATACTTTCTCCAACAGCTTAATACTTTTGTCTCATTTTTAAAAAATTCTTCTCACAGGTCAGAGATAGTCTCCTGTGTTTTACTCTACATATTTTAAAGTTTTGCCTTTTATATTTAAGTGCTTAATTAGTCAACCAGTTAGAAAGTAACAAGTATACATGTGCATGTACCTGACAACATAATTTCAACATATAAAGCAAAAATTAACAATATATTAATAAATCTGCAAATAACTTGGGAGATTTTAACATGCCTCTCTCAGTAATTGATAGAAGAATCAGACAATATGATTAACAAATTTGACTCAATGAACATAGGTTAGATAGAACACTGTACCCAACATCTGAGAACATCCAACAGCTGCAGGACATTCTTTGTAAACACACACAGGACTCTGACCATATATTTCAGTCAGAAGGAAAGTTTCAACAAACTTAAAAGGATTATAATCACACCAGTTATATTCTTTGATCTTAATTCATTTAAACTAGGTATCAATAACAAGATAGCTAAACAGTCACAGGAACTTGGAAATTTTTAGTATTGTAAATAACCCATGGATCAAAAAAATCCTATTGAAAATCTGAAAATATTTTTAATTGAATGATAATAAAAAACGACATCTGAAACACTGGCAAACAGTTTAAAGGAAATCGATAATCTTATATATGCATACTAGCAAAACAAAGTATGAAAAAAAGTCATCTCTTTCAAGAAATTAGAAAAAGAATAGCAATTTAAAGCCAAGAAAAGTAGAAGGAAATTATAAGGGCAGCAATTAACGATATACAAATGAAACATATGAAAGCATAAAAAATGTCACAAGTTTGTTCTTTGAAAAGGCTAATAAGAACTACAAACTTCTAGTAAGACTAAGAAATGAAAAGAAGGCACAAGTAACTAGTGTCACAAATTAAAACGGAACCACTGCTACAGAGCCTGAGATTACAAAACATCATAGAAGTGTTTCCTGCTTGCTCAGTCACTCAGCCGTGTGTGACTCTCTGGGATCCTATGAACTGTAATCCGCCTGGCTTTGTTCATTGGATTTCCCACACAATGCTCAACTTTATATCAACATTTTTAAAATTTCAGACTAAATTGACCCCATTCAGGAACAATGTAGCTTATCAGAATTGATGTGGGGGAACTCTAAAGAAAAACATAACTTGAACACTGGTGATACATTAGTATATTAAACAAGTTTTTTAAAAAAGGTTTTTGGGTTTTCGTTTTTTGCTCTTTTTAGGCCTGCAAAGGCAGCTGTGGAGTCCTAACCACTGGACCACCAGGGAAGTCCCTTTTTAAATGTGATAATGATATTTTTGTTTAAGAATTCTCTTTTAGAGACTCCAACTGAAAGATTTATTTAAAAGAGATAAAATGGGTTTTGTTTCAAAATAATGACACAGCACCAAACCTTTGTTAATACTTAGGGCTTGAAACTCACAAGCAGGACACCTGCCTCCTCTGCTGAGTCAGAAAAAGCTTAGCCGACGCTTTACAACTCCACAGGCAGCTCCGCACAGCCCGTAGAGCCCAGAACCTTCTCCCTGGTGCCTCAGGCTTTTCCGAGGCACTGCTCTGACAACCAATCAGGGAGCTTGGCTTCCAACCCGGGGCCAATCAGTGACCTCACCTTCCGCCCCGCCCCCCCGAGTCCTCGCGTGTGAGGAGCGTGAGGCGGAGCCATGTTTCAAGGGCAGCGGGGTTGGTTTTGTGGCAGCGTCAGCCGCGACCTGAGGCAGTTCTGGGGTAGGAGGTTGGGCAGAAGGGGCGGGTGAGGTGGTGAAGAGAGCGCCGCTGCTCCCTCTGGTACCTCGGCCCCAGGGCGCTTTCTGGGCTCACCCCGTGCTCTTGCCTCCACAGTGGCTGAAGGGGGGACTATCAGTGACCCGAGGGCCGCCGACTTCTTGTTCAGCTGCGACGCCTCACACCCCGACACGCTGAGGTACCCGAAGGTCACCTGGATGCGGAACCAGGAGTTGTCGCTGGGAGTCGCCGTCGGCTAATAAATGTTGATAATGGGAGGGGACTGGAGACGGGCACATTTTCAGTCCCGTCTGGGCGTGCGGGGAGGGGCAGGGGCGCGCGCTGGACTCGCTTGCGGGCCCTTTTCTGCCGCTGAGGCCTGGCCTCCTACCCGCTCCTCACGTCTTTTCCCGACTTCAAGTTGTGTTTCTCCAGCAGACTTTCCCACATCCGTGTGATGCCTTGAACTCTCCTATTCAGTATATTTAAACCAAGTGTGATTGCTTATTATCTTAAACGTTGTGTTCTGAAAGTGTTGGTAATTTTTGAGTAATCACTCCTACTCCAATTAATCTGTTAATCCAATTAATCCAAGGTCAAACACCGTGTACCATGCTCCTGTAAATGTTCTTTGTTCTTGCCGCCACTGTTTTAGTACACACCGTAAATTGCCTCTTGCCCTGATATCACGGGAACTTTCTGAGAGGTTGCTCTGACTCCAATCTGTACACCTGTGAGCGCCCTTAACATTGCAGTGTGATTATGTTTACAGAACAGAGGTCTGATCACGGTTCTGGCTCCCTCCCCTTCTCACCCCTTCACTCCCCACTCCACCCTCCAGTCTCCTGATCACCTACAGATAATTCTGTTTCCATTCATTTATCCTTTCTTTTGAAATGCTGAATACATTCTTGTTTATTTCATAACCTAAATTATTTCCTTTCTCCTAGAATATATCAGAGTCTTGATTACATAGAAGATAATGCTACAGTTTTTCACGCCTACTATCTTTCTGCTGTAGCCAATGCTGAAATAAAAAACTCGGTGGCTTTAGGTCATTTCATTCTTCCTCCTGCAAGCCTGCAAAAAGGTTAGCAAAGATCTTTAATCGCTGTTAAACTCCGAAATCCAGCTATGTCATCCAGCTTTACTGATGTTTGTTCTTCATCAGAGCGTTTTGTTTTATATCGTTTAATATAAACAGAAAAGCATGTCCTTTGGATCAGTTTGCCTTGGGTGTGTGTTCTCGATTTGTGTATCATTCAGTCTTACGTTCACCGAGCTTCTACCTTTCAACCGAGGCGCTGGGGGTTCAGTGGTGCATAAGACTGAAGCAAATATTGTCCTCACATTGTTCACTGGCGAGAATCCAGCACTTAACTAATTTTTGTGGGCTCCAGCAATTTCTCCCCAGTTGTTTCGAGGATAATATATTAAGTAATCTGACCTGTGAGTATATAGTATACGCTCGTTGCTAGTTTTGACTCTCCCCGTTATTTTTTCTGTTTTTTTCCCCACTGATATTTCAAGATTCATCGTGATAATAAATCCATGTATTTGTATTGTTTTTATATTATTTAAAGTACTTGCAGATTAATTATTTCAGCAACCGTATGAAGTAAAGAGCAAATGAATAAATTCCTTCTGAGATTGGTTCTTTCAGTTTCCCCCTGCTAGGAACACACGTTCTTAGCCTGTTCTGTCCAAATCCTACCTATACTTTATGAACTAGCATTAAATATCCCATTTTTTAGATCTTATTATTACCCAATTCTTAATGTGTTTCTTGATGTGTATGTGTCCATCCCTAGAAAGACAGACTGAAAATAGTACAGATTCCCAGTGAGCAGAGTATTTAAAAAAAGAAAAAGCTTGAAAAATATTTCTGTCGAAGAGCTTTGGGAACTTCGAGGATTGGCTTTCTTCCATAGTTGATGTCCTGGCAAAACCTAGTTATAACTTAAAAAATAAATTGTTCTAAATGGTTATGCAAATAAATTAATGACTGGATAGGAGAATTGGTTTACTTAAAACCAGTGAATACCTACCTTCAGGGAGCTTATATTATGGAATGGCTATCTGATCTAAGTTACCACTCCTATTAAATCTTTGAGTTTAACAGCTTACTTTAAAATGTATTCGACTTAAAAATCCATTTTAAATGAAAACATGCTCCTTTTTAAAAATTAAAAGTATGCATTATTATTCACCTAGACCGGGATTGTCTAGTAGAACCAAGAAAGGCAAATGTAAGCAATATACTAATTTTAAATTACCTAATACCCACAAGTTAATAAAGATGAAATTCATATTAAGAATATGTTTTATTTAACATGACTAGAATATTATTTCAATATATAATCAGTATAAAATTACTGATAAATTTTTGCATTCTTTTTTTTTTTGATACTGTATTTGAAATCCGGTGTTTATTTTAAACTTATAGCACGTCTCAAGTTGGACTAACTACACATTTGAAATATGTACCCACATTTATCTAGGTAGCTTAGGTCTAGAGGAATGTTAACTTCTTATCCTTGAGTGGGCTACTTATGGAAACCTGAGATCATTGATTTAAGATGATGTCAGTCCTTTGACATGCTGAGCATTGTAGAATTCCTGCACTATCATGCCCAATAGACATGTTGCTCATCCTCCGTTTGTTTAACAAACTAAACTATTGAATTATTTAAGCACTTCACAAATTCAGGAATTTTATGCCTTTTATTTTGACTGGACAGTTATCTTTATTAATGCTTGACCTAAACACACTGACATCTTATGAAAATATCATAGCAGAAAAAGTTTAGAACAATGATTCACATAATGCATTGGAATCATCTGGAGTTTGTTAGAAATGCAAGTTCCCAGCGTCTCCTCAACAATCTGGTTCAATAGGAGTCCTCCTTTTAAACAAGTATCTCAGGTACTTTTGATACAAGTGGAATAATGCCGACCTAGAAATTTGAAACCGAAACAAAATTCAGTGAATTCTACAAAGTTACTTTTTGAAAAATAATGTTGGATTTATTTTTCTTACTACAGAAATAAGGAGAAAAATTGGTAGTTTTATTTGGGAACAAGACCAACACTTTCTGATAGAAAAGGTAAGAGTAAATTAAGGTATATAGTTGATACGGAATATTTAGTTTCAAAAAAATTTGAAAGCAGTATAATCTTTAAAATATGTACTGCTGCTGCTGCTAAGTCACGTCAGTCGTGTCCGACTCTGTGCGACCCCATAGACAGCAGCCCATCAGGCTCCCCTGTCCCTGGGATTCTCCAGGCAAGAACACTGGAGTGGGTTGCCATTTCCTTCTCCTAGTGATGTGTTAGTTCCAGTGACCCAGAGTAAGGAATTTAGAGGGCATGTTTTTATTGAACATCATCTCATTTGGCATTGTTTTTACAACTAGTAACATTAGGGAAATTGAGATTTTTGTATGAATAAAATAAAAAAGCTTGAAAATCTGCCTCAGTAATATTAAGGGAATGATAGGTACACAGTATTTACCAGTTCTTTGCTGCCAGTGTAGATGCTATTTGATTAATTTCTTGTTGCACTATTTGTTAAATGTTATGAATAATACCTAAATAAATGTATGCAATACTGTAGGTTTTTTAGCTTTGGTCATCCTGCCTCACATTTGCCATGTTTTTTATTTACTTTAGAATCTTTATGCAAAGGCAAAATTGGGATAAGAATTTATCCAAAAAGAATAATGATGGTGATGGATTATAATACTTTAAATTATTATTTTTTTTAAATCCATGTTTCCACAGTGATACTCCAAAAGCATAAAGGAAAAAAAAAAGAACAGAGGAACAAAAGGAAGAAAAAAGGCAGAAAGGAAAGAGGGAAGGAGGGAAGTAAAAGATGGGGTAGGGAAAATTTCCTTTCAGAATGAAAGCTAGTAAATGTAGAAAGGATGATAGGATAGAAAATTTGCACTTTACCACTCCCAATAAAATAGTTGATTTAGGCAAGGGTCATAAATGGATGCTAAAATCATTATCTAAAATGATCACCTCACAGATTACTTATTAATTACAAAGGCAAGCACTGCTTGTACCTTTACAATGGAGGAATCTGGCAGACACCGTCTTAACCAACTGATCAAATTTAGCATCACCAATTTGTAACAACCTCTTGTTATGTTCAGCTCAATGTGATATAATAAAAAGGACACAGTATAGGGAATTCCCTGGCAGTCCAGTAAGACGCTACACTCTTATTGCTGAGGGCCCACGTTCAATCTTGGTCGGAGAAATAAGATCCCAGGTGCTGCCAATACAACATCAAGAAAACACAGTATTATCTTGTGTTCTTGTTCAAAGTTCTGAATCTAATTATGAGCAAATACTCTAATCCTTGACCTGTTAGAGTGTTCCAGGGACATAAATGGTGGTAGAATGGTTATTATTTGATAATAATTGTTAAGTATACCAAAAGACCCTTGAAGATCATTAATTATTCTGTTTTAGAAATGAGAAATCAGATCGATTACATTCTTTGAAGCCAAAGATGGAGAAGCTCTATACAGTTAGCATAAACAAGATCAGGAGCTGACAGTGGCTCCGATCATGAGCTCCTTATTGCCAAATTCAGACTTAAATAGAAGAAAGTAGGGAAAACCACTAGACCATTCAGGTATGACCTGAATCAAATCCCTTATGATTAAACAGTGGAAGTGAGAAATAGATTTAAGGGACTAGATCTGATAGAGTGCCTGATGAACTATGGACAGAGGTTCGTGACATTGTACAGGAGACAAGGAACAAGACCATCCCCATGGAAAAGAAATGCAAAAAAGCGAAATGGCTGTCTGAGGAGGCCTTACAAATAGCTGTGAAAAGAAGAGAAGCGAAAAGCAAAGGAGAAAAGGAAAGATACAAGCATCTGAATGCAGAGGTCCAAAGAATAGCAAGGAGAGATAAGAAAGCCTTCCTCAGTGATCAATGCAAAGAAATACAGTAAAACAACAGACTAGGAAAGACAAGAGATCTCTTCAAGAAAATTAGAGATACCAAGGGAACATTTTTTGCAAAGATGAGCTTGATAAAGGACAGAAATGATATGGACCTAACAGAAGCAGATGATATTAAGAAGAGGTGGCAAGAATACACAGAGAACTGTACAAAAGAGATCTTCACGACCAAGATAATCACGATCACTCACCTAGAGCCAGACATCTTGGAATGTGAAGTCAAGTGGGCCTTAGAAAGCATCACTATGAACAAAGCTAGTGGAGGTGATGGAATTCCAGTGGAGCTACTTCAAATCCTGAAAGATGATGCTGTGAAAGTGCTGCACTCAATATGCCAGAAAATTTGGAAAACTCAGCAGTGGCTGCAGGACTGGAAAAAGTCAGTTTTCATTCCAATCCCAAAGAAAGGCAATACCAAAGAATGCTCAAACTACCGCACAATTATACTCATCTCACACGCGAGTAAAGTCATGCTGAAAATTCTCCAAGCCAGGCTTCAGCAATATGTGAACTGTGAACTTCCAGATGTTCAAGCTGGTTTTAGAAAAGGCAGAGGTACCAGAGATCAAATTGCCAACATCTGCTGGATCATGGAGAAAGCTAGAGAGTTCCAGAAAAACATCTATTTCTGCTTCATTGACTATGCCAGAGTCTTTGACTGTGTGGATCACAATAAACTGTGGAACATTCTGAAAGAGATGGGAATCCCAGACCACCTGACCTGCCCCTTGAGAAACCTGTATGCAGGTCAGGAAGCAACAGTTAGAACTGGACATGGAACAACAGACTGGTTCCAAATAGGAAAAGGAGTACGTCAAGGTTGTATCTTGTCACCCTGCTTATTTAGCTTATATGCAGAGTACATCATGAGGAACGCTGGGCTGGAAGAAGCACAGGCTGGAATCAAGATTGCTGGGAGAAATATCAGTAACCTCAGATATGCAGATGACACCACCCTTATGGCAGAAAGTGAAGAGGAACTCAAAAGCCTCTTGATGAAAGTGAAAGAGGAGAGTGAAAATGTTGGCTCAACATTCAGAGAACAAAGATCATGGCATCTGGTCCCATCACTTCATGGGAAATAGATGGGGAAACAGTGGAAACAGTGTCAGACCTTATTTTTTTGGGCTCCAAAATCACTGCGGATGCTGATTGTAGCCATGATATTAAAAGACTCTTACTCCTTGGAAGGAAAGTTATGACCAACCTAGATAGCATATTCAAAAACAGAGATATTACTTTGCCAACCAAGGTCCATCTAGTCAAGGCTATGGTTTTTCCAGTGGTCATGTGTGGATGTGAGAGTTGGACTGTGAAGAAAGCTGATCGCCGAAGAATTGATGCCTTTGAACTGTGGTGTTGGAGAAGACTCTTGAGAGTCCCTTGGACTGCAAGGAGATCCAACCAGTCCATTCTAAAGGAGATCAGTCCTGGGTGTTCATTGGAAGGAGTGATGCTAAAGCTGAAGCTCCAATACTTTGGCCACCTCATGTGAAGAGTTGACTCACTAGAAAAGACTCTGATGCTGGGAGGGATTGGGGGCGGGAGGAGAAGGGGACGACAGAGAATGAGATGGCTGGATGGCATCACCAACTCGATGGAGGTGAGTTTGAGTGAACTCCGGGATTTGGTGATGGACAGGGAGGCCTGGCATGCTGTGTGTCATGGGGTCGCAAAGAGTCAGACATGACTGAGCGACTGAACTGAACTGAACTGAGGTAAGAAGGTAAGACCTCTGACTTAGTTCACATAGCCAGATATTAGCAAAGTGGAACCAAATTTTCTCAGCTCCAGCCCAATCCAGGGTATTTTCTAGTGTATTAGTAGCATATGCCTGTATTGACTGTTGACTCTAGAAATTGTATGATTATATGATGAAGAATTTTGTTCTTTCAGATATTGATTGATATTGAATATTAACTAATTATAATAATACAACCATGGAATTTGTAAATAGAAGTTACCTCTTTTAATGGCAATAGCAAGGGTAAATCTGGAAAGTAATTTTGGAACCATTATTATTGTTTGGAGTGGGCTTGCAACCTATATATAGAAATTTCCTCATGGAATATTATGTAAATATATTTTGTGATAGAAACCTGAATCTGAGGTTTGTCAACTTTAACATAATCTTTTGGAAAAGGTTTATATATGTTTAGTTCTTTTGTAACTCCATAGCTAAATGTTTCACTTTAATTTTGAAGGGGAAACAATTTATTCAACTTACTTCATATTTTTGATTTGTAACTTGCAGGATACCTAGGAGTTTTCATGTCAAGGATTGTAAGAAAGTTTAGAACAATAACACAATTTTTGACTTTTTTTTTTTTTAAACCAAAGAGTTGTATGACCACATTAGGGAAAATTTCAAAAATCAGTAAGAGAATAAAAGCAGTCAGTTTTACTATCTAATACAAGCATAGCTTATATTTTAAAAATCTAGGTGTCCTTTATTTAAGTGTCTCTAAAAATAGATAATTCTGTGTGTGCATATATACAAAATTTTGTGTTTTTCCTGTGAAACGAAATGGAATGGATCTGAGTCAGTAGATACTTTTGTGACTGTTGATATATATATTGCCAATTTACTTTTTAAAAAAATGTTATTGATTTCATGATTGTTATGGCTGATTTTTTAAAATGTGATTTCTTTTGCTGTCCACAGCATGATGAAGTAACATCAAATGAACTAAAGGCCTTTAGGGAAAGCAGTGTACCAGCAACAGATCACAAGAAAGAATTATCCAAAAGGTACTGAATTTGTATACTTCACTGGTTAGTATACTTCATTCAATATAGACACCTTTGAATAATGTGTCTAAATCTCATTTAATCTTCAGTCTTCTTATGACATTGGTATCATTATCACCATTGCCATTTTACAGAAAAAGAGATCAAGTATAAGTCAGGTCAGTTCAGTTCAGTCGCTCAGTTGTGTCCAGTTCTTTGCGACTCCATGGACTGCAGCACACCAGGTTTCCCTGTCCATTACCAACTCCCAGAGTTTACTCAAACTCATGTCCATAGAATTGGTGATGCCATCCAACCATCTCATCCTCTGTCATCCCCTTCTCCTCCTGCCTTCAATCTTTCCCAGCATCAGGGTTCTTCTCTAGTGAGTCAGTTCTTCGCATCAGATGACCAAAGTATTGGAGTTTCAGTGGCAGCATCAGTCCTTCCAATGAATACTTGGGACTGATTTCCTTTAGGATTGACTGGTTGGATCTCCTTGTAGTCTAAGGGACTCTCAAGAGTCTTCTCCAACACCACAGTTCAAAAGCATAAATTCTTCGGCATTCAGCTTTCTTTATAGTCCAGCTCTCACATCCATACATGGCTACTGGAAAACTATAGCTTTGACTAGACGAACCTTTGTCGGCAAATGTCTCTGCTTTTTAATATGTTGTCTAGGTTGGTCATGGAGAAGGCAATGGCAACCCACTCCAGTACGCTTGCCTGGAAAGTCCCATGGATGGAGGAGTCTGGTGGGCTGCAGTCCATGGGGTCGCTAGGAATCGAACACGACTGAGCGACTTCACTTTCACTTTTCACTTTCATGCATTGGAAAAGGAAATGGCAACCCACTCCAGTAGTCTTGCCTGGAGAATCCCAGGGGCGGGGGAGCCTCGTGGGCTGCTGTCTATGGGGTCCCACAGAGTCGGACAAGACTGAAGCAACTTAGCAGCAGTGGCAGCAGCAGGTTGGTCATAGCTTTTCTTCCAAGGAGCAAACATCTTTTAATTTCATGGCTGCAGTCACCATCTGCAGTGATTTTGGAGCCCCCCCAAAATAAAGTCTGTCACTGTTTCCATTGTTTCCCCATCTATTTGCCATGAAGTGATGGGACCGGATGCTATGATCTTAGTTTTCTGAATGTTGAGTTTTAAGCCAACATTTTCACTCTCCTCTTTCACTTTCATCAAAAGACTCTTTCAGTTCAGTTCAGTTGCTCAGTCATGTCCGACTCTTTGCGACCCCATGAATTACAGCATGCCAGGCCCCCCTGTCCATCACCAACACCCGGAGTTCACTCAAACTCATGTCCATTGAGTTGGTGATGCCATCCAGCCATCTCATTCTCTGTCATCTCCTTCTCCTCCTGCCCCCAATCCCGCCCAGCATCACTTTTCTGCCATAAGGGTGGTGTCAACTGCGTATCTGAGGTTATTGATATTTCTCCCAGAAATCTTGATTCCAGATTGTGCTTCATACAGCCCGGCATTTCTCATGATGTACTCTGTATATAGGTTAAATAAACAGAGTGACAATGTTCAGCCTTAATGTACTTTCCCAATTTGGAACCAGTCTGTTGTTCTATGTCCAGTTCTAGCTGTTGCTTCTTGACCTGCAGATACATTTTTCAGGAGGCAGGTCAGGTGGTCTGGTATTCCCAGCTCTTGAAGAATTTTCCACAGTTTGTTGTGCTCCACACAGTCAAAGACATTGGTATAGTCAATAAAGCAGATGTTTTTCTGAAACTCTCTTGCTTCTTCGGTGATCCAGCGGATGTTGGCAATTTGATCTCTGTTCCTGTCAGTTCAGTTCAGTTCAGTCGCTCAGTCATGGCCGACTCTTTGCAACCCCATGAGTCACAGCACACCAGGCCTCCCTGTCCATCACCAACTCCTGGAGTTCACTCAAACTCATGTCCACCGAGTCGGTGGTGCTATCCAGCCATCTCATTCTCCGTCGTCCCTTTCTCCTCCCACCCCCAATCCCTCCCAGCATCAGAGTCTTTTCCAGTGAGTCAACTCTTCGCATGAGGTCGCCAAAGTATTGGAGCTTCAGCTTCAACATCAGTCCTTCCAATGAACACCCAGGATTGATCTCCTTTAGAATGGACTGGTTGGATCTCCTTGCAGTCCAAGGGACTCTCAAGAGTCTTCTCCATCACCACAGTTCAAAAGCATCAATTCTTCAGCAATCAATTTTCTTCACAGGCCAACTCGCACATCCATTCATGACTACTGGAAAAACCATAGTCTTTACGGACCTTGGTTGGCAAAGTAATGTCTCTGCTTTTTAATATGCTATCTAGGTTGGTCATAACTTTCCTTCCAAGGAGTAGGTGTCTTTTAATATCATGGCTGCAATCAGCATCCACAGTGATTTTGGAGCCCAAAAAAATGAAGTCTGACACTGTTTCCACTGTTTCCCCATCTATTTCCCATGAAGTGATGGGAACAGATGCCATGATCTTAGTTTTCTGAATGTTGAGCTTTAAGCCAACTTTTTCACTCTCCTCTTACACTTTCATCAAGAGGCTTTTGAGTTCTTCTTCACTTTCTGCCATAAGGGTGGTGTCATCTGCATATCTGAAGTTATTGATATTTCTCCTGGCAATCTTGATTCCAGCCTGTGCTTCTTCCAGCCCAGTGTTCCTCATGATGTACTCTGCATATAAGCTAAATAAGCAGGGTGACAAGATACAACCTTGACGTACTCCTTTTCCTATTTGGAACCAGTCTGTTGTTCCATGTCCAGTTCTAACTGTTGCTTCCTGACCTGCATACAGGTTTCTCAAGGGGCAGGTCAGGTGGTCTGGGATTCCCATCTCTTTCAGAATTTTCCACAGTTTATTGTGATCCACATAATCAAAGGCTTTGGCATAGTCAATAAAGCAGAAATAGATGTTTTTCTGGAAATCTCTTGCTTTTTCCATGGTCCAGCAGATGTTGAGAATTTGATCTGTGGTTCCTCTGTCTTTTCTAAAACCAGCTTGAACATCTGGAAGTTCACGGTTCACATACTGCTAAAGCCTGGCTTGGAGAATTTTGAGCACAACTTTACTAGCATGTGAGATGAGTGCAAATGTGCGGTAGTTTGAGCATTCTTTGGCATTGCCTTTCTTTGGGATTAGAATGGAAACTGACTTTTTCCAGTCCTGTAGCCACTGCTGAGTTTCCCAAATTTTCTGGCATATTGAGGGCAGCACTTTCACAGAATCATCTTTCAGGATTTGAAATAGCTCCACTGGAATTCCATCACCTCCACTAGCTTTGTTCATAGTGATGCTTTCTAAGGCCCCTTAACTTCACATTCAAAGATGTCTGGCTCTAGGTGAGTGATCACACCATCGTGATTATCTTGGTCGTGAAGATCTTTTTTGTACAGTTCTTCTGTGTATTCTTGCCACCTCTTCTTAATATCTTCTGCTTCTGTTAGGTCCATACCATTTCTGTCCTTTGTCGAGCCCATCTTTGCATGAAGTGTTCCCTTGGTATTTCTAATTTTCTTGAAGAGATCTCTTGTCTTTCCTAGTCTGTTGTTTTACTGTATTTCTTTGCACTGATGGCTGAGGAAGGCTTTCTTATCTCTCCTCGCTATTCTTTGGACCTCTGCTTTCAGATGCTTATATCTTTCCTTTTCTCTTCTCTTCTTTTACAGCTATTTGTAAGGCCTCCTCAGTGCCATTTTGCTTTTTTGCATTTCTTTTCCATGGGGATGGTCTTGTTCCCTATCTTCTGTACAGTGTCATGAACCTCCATCCAGAGTTCATCAGGCACTCTATCAGATCTAGTCCCTTAAATCTACTTCTCACTTCCACTGTTTAATCATAAGGGATTTGATTTAGGTCATATCTGAATGGTGTAGTGGTTTTCTCCACTTTCGTCAATTTAAGTCTGAATTTGGCAATGAGGAGTTCATGATCTGAGCCACAGTCAGCTACCGGCCTTGTTTTTGCTAACTGTATAGAGCTTCTCCATCTTTGGCTGTAAAGAATATAATCAGATTTCGGTGTTGACCATCTGGTGATGTCCATGTGTAGAGTCTTCTCTTGTGTTGTTGGAAGAGGGTGTTTGCTCTGACCAGTGCATTCTCTTGGGAGAACTCTATTAGCCTTTGCCCTGCTTCATTCCGTGCTCCAAGGCCAAATTTGCCTGTTACTCCAAGTGTTTCTTGACTTCCTACTTTTGCATTCCAGTTCCCTGTAAGAAAAGGACATCTTTTGGGGGTGTTAGTTCTAAAAGGTCTTGTAGGTCTTCATAGAACCCTTCAAATTCGGTTTCTTCAGCATTACTGGTTGGGGCATAGGCTTGGATTACTGTAATATTGTATGGTTTGCCTTGGAAATGAACAGAGATCATTCTGTCATTTTTGAGATTGCATCCAAGTACTGCATTTTGGACTCTTTTATTGACTATGATGGCTACTCCATTTCTTCTAAGGGATTCCTGCCCACAGTAGTAGATATAATGGTCATCTGAGTTAAATGCTTTGCTGGAGCAACCGTGAAGTGATACCCCACGACCAAGGTAAGAGAAACCCAAATAAGACGGTAGGTATTGCGAGAGGGCATCAGAGGGCAGACACACTGAAATCATGATCACAGAAAACTAGTCTATCTGATCACACGGACCACAGCCTTGTCTAACTCAGTGAAACTAAGCCATGCCATGTGGGGCCACCCAAGACGGGCGGGTCATGGTGGAGAGGTCTGACAGAATGTGGTCCACTGGAGAAGGGAATGGCAAACCACCTCAGTTTACTTGCCTTGAGAACCCCATGAGCAGTATGAAAAGACAAAGTGATAGGATACTGAATGAGGAATTCTCCAGGTCGGTAGGTGCCCAGTATGCTACTGGATATCAGTGGAGAAATAACTCCAGAAAGAATGAAGGGATGGAGCCAAAGCAAAAACAATACCCAGTTGTGGATGTGACTGCTGATAGAAGCAAGGTCCAATGCTGTAAAGAGCAATATTGCATAGGAACCTGGAATGTTAGGTCCATGAATCAAGGCAAATTCAGTTCAGTTCAGTGGAGTCGCTCAGTTGTGTCCGACTCTCCGCGACCCCATGAATCACAGCAATTGGAAGTAGTCAAACAGGAGATGGCAAGTGTGAACGTAGATATTCTAGGAATCAGTGAACTAAAATGTAGTGAAATGGGTGAATTTAACTCAGATGACCATTATATCTACTACTGGTTCCTTTGCCTTTTCTAAATCCAGCTTGAACATCTGGAAGTTCATGGTTCATGTACTGTTGAAGCCTGACTTGGAGAATTTTGAGCATTACTTTGCTAGCATGTGAGATGAGTGCAATTGTGCAATAGTTTGAACATTCTTTGTCATTGCCTTTCTTTGGGATTGGAATGAAAACTGACCTTTTCCAGTCCTGAGTTTTCCACTGCTGAGTTTTCCAGATTTGCTGGCATATTGAGCCCTGATAGCTAGTTGGTAAAGAATTTGCCTGCAATGCAGGAGACCCTGGTTTGATTCCTGGGTCTGGAAGATCTTCTGGAGAAGGGATAGGCTACCCATTCCAGCGTTCTTGGGCTTCCCTTGTGACTCAGTTGGTAAAGAATCTGCCTGAAATGTGGGAGACCTGGGTTCGATCCCTGGTTGGGAAGATCCCCTGGAGAAGGGAAAGGCTTACCCCCTCCAATATTCTGGCCTGGAGAATTCCGGGGACAGTCCATGGGGTCTCTAAGAGTCAGAAACGACTGAATGACTTTCACTCACTCACTCACTGAGTGCAGCACTTTCACAGCATCATCTTTTAGGGTTTGAAATAGCCCAACTGGAATTCCATCACCTCCACTAGCTTAGCTTCTAGTGATGTTTCCTAAGGCTCACTTGACTTTGCATTCCAGGATGTCTGGCTCTAGGTGAGTGATCACACCATCATGGTTATCTGGGTCATTAAGATCTTTTTTTATATACTTCTTCTGTGTGTATTGGTGCCACCTCTTCTTAATATCTTCTGCTTCTGTTAGGTCCATACCGTTTCTATCCTTTATTGTGCCCTTCTTTGCATGAAATGTTCCCTTGGGATCTCTAATTTTCTTGAAGAAATCTCTAGTCTTTTCCATTCTGTTGTTTTCCTCTAATTCTTATCATTGATCATTAAGGAAGGCTTTCTTATCTCTCCTTTCTATTCTTTGGAACTCTGCATTCTAATGGGTATATCTTTCCTTTTCTCCTTTGCCTTTCGCTTCCTCAGACAACCATTTTGCCTTTTTGCATTTCTTTTTCTTGGGGATGGTCTTGATTGCTGCCTCCTGGTACAATGTCATGAACCTCTGTTCATAGTTCTTCAGGCACTCTGTCTATCAGATCTAATCCCTTGAATCTGTTTGTCACTTCCACTGTATAAGATTTAGGTCATACCTGAATGGTCTAGTGGTTTTCCCTGCTTTCTTCCATTTAGGTCTGAATCTTGTAATAAGGAGTTCATAATCAGAGAAGGCAATGGCAAGCCACTCCAGTACTCTTGCCTAGAAAATCCCATGGATGAAGGAGTCTGGTAGGCTGCAGTCTGTGGGGTCGCTAAGGGTCGGACACGACTGAGCGACTTCACTTTCACTTTTCACTTTCCACTTTCACACATTGGAGAAGGAAATGGCAACCCACTCCAGTGTTCTTGCCTGGAGAATCCCAGGGACAGGGGAGCCTGGTGGGCTTCTGTCTGTGGGGTCACACAGAGTCGGACACAACTGAAGTGACTTAGCAGCAGCAATCTGAGCCACAGTCAGCTCCTGGTCTTATTTTTGCTGACTGTGTAGAGCTTCTCCATCTTCGCCTGCAAAGAATATAATCAATCTGTATTTGGTGTTGACCATCTGGTGATGTCCACGTGTAGAGTCTTCTCTCGTGTTGTTGGAAGAAGGTGTTTGCTATGACCAGTACGTTGTCTTGGCACAACTCCTGTAGTCTTTGCCCTACTTCATTTTGTACTGCAAGACCAAACTTGCCTGTTACTCCAGGTATCTCTTGATTTTCTACTTTTGCATTTCTGTCATGAAAAGGACATCTTTTTTGGGTGTTCATTCTATGAAGATCTTGTCTTCATAGAACCATTCAACTTCAGCTTCTTCAGCATTAGTGATTGGGACATAGACTTGGATTACTGTGATATTGAATGGTTTGCCTTTGAAACGAACAGAGATCATTCTGTCATTTTTGAGATTGCATCCAAGTACTGCATTTTGGACTCTTTTATTGACTATGATGGCTACTCCATTTCTTCTAAGGGATTCTTGCCCACAGTAGTAGATATAATGGTCATCTGAGTTGAATTCACCCATTCCAGTCCATTTTAGTTCATTGATTCCTAAAATGTCAATATTCACTCTTGCCGTCTCCTGTTTGATCACTTCCAACTTACCTTGATTCATGGACCTAACATTCCAGGTTCCTATGCAAATTGCTTTTTATAGCATTGGACTTTACTTCCATCACTAGTCACATTCACAGCTGGGTGTTGTTTTGCTTTGGCTCTGTCTCTTCCTTCTTTCTGGAGTTATTTCTCCATTGTTCTCCAGTAGCATATTGGGCACCTACCAACCTGAGGAGTTCCTCTTTCAGTGTCCTATCTTTTTGCCTTTTCATACTGTTCCTGGGGTTCATGAGGCAAGAGTATGGAAGTGGTTTGCCATTCCCTTCTCCAGTGGACCACATTTTGTCAGAACCCTCCACCATGACCCGTCTGTATAGGGTCACCCTACCCGGCATGGCACAAAGATTAGTACAGGGCTTTGGTCCATGTGATCAGCTTGATTAGTTTTCTGTGATAGTGGTTTTCATTCTGTCTGCCCTCTGATGGGTAAGGATAAGGGGCTTATGGAAGCTTCCTGATGGGAGAGACTGACTGAGGGAGACACTGGGTCTTGTTCTGATGGGCACGGCTGTGTTCCCGCCTTGGGTATGGCTAAGCCCTCTCAGAGGAGATCGCCATTAACCCCACCATAGAGTGGCCAGAACTTACACAGGACTAGGAAACAGACTCTTGGAGGGCACCAACAAAACCTTGGGCACACCAGGAGAAAGGAGGAGTGACCACACAAGAGACTGACCCAGACTTGCCTGTGAGTGTCGTGGTGTCTCTGGTGGAGGCGTGGGTCAGCGGTGGCCGGCGGCAGGGTCGGGGGCACTGAGTGCAGCAGTGCGTCCATGGCCCTTCTGAAGGAGGTCGCCATGATCCTCATCACCTGCACCATAGACTGGCCTCAGGCCAGACAGCAGGGAGGGAACACAGGTGCAAGCAGACGAAGTGATTTCCCCAAAGTCACACAAACTTTTATTAAGTGGGGAGAAGCAGGATTTTAACTGGGTCAGTCTAATTCCAGAACCCATGCATTTAACCATATTATGCTAGACTATCCTTACAGAAAAGAAGCGGGATTTTTTTTGATTACTATGATATTATTTTTAAAATATATATAATAATAATAAGGAAATAAACTAAATATTAGTAATTTTATTAGGATTGGAGGATTAGAAAGAGGATTTCCCTTTTTCTTTTCCAAATTGTTTATAATGTGGCTACTTTGGCTTAAGAAATTAAAGTTATATTTTAAAAGACAAACAAACATGGACTTGGTGTTGTGTTAGGGCTAATCTGTGAGAGGCCCCCTTGTGGCAGGCTTATTCACTATCTAGCCCCAATACTATATTTTCCACTTCAGTGGCTTCCAAATGTTCATAGGGAGCATTAACTATTAAAAGTATGGGATTTAGCTGCTGTAATAAAATGATCTTTCTTCAATATAAAAATTAATGAGTTTAATTTATATAGTATAGTTTTTTTACCTTGAAGTTTTTTTCCCATAATTTTTTCTTGTTCCTTTTGTACCTCCTATATGGTTTTCCTTAATTTGATATACATTGTTATCTGATTTAGCACAAAGTTGTGTATTTAGTTTTAGTTAACTATTGCTTCATGTTCCCGTGACTTATAGATATTCCACCACTTAAGTTTGAATATCCATATTCTAGGTCTTTGTATTAAAAAGCAGAGACATTACTTTGCTAACAAAGGTCCGTCTAGTCAAGGCTATGGTTTTTCCAGTGGTCATGTATGGATGTGAGAGTTGGACTATAAAGAAAGCTGAGCACCGAAGAATTGATGCTTTTAAACTGTGGTGTTGGAGAAGACTCTTGAAAGTCCCTTGGACTGCAAGGAGATCCAACCAGTCCATTCTAAAGGAGATCAGTCCTGGGTGTTCATTGGAAGGACTGATGTTGAAGCTGAAACTCCAATACTTTGGCCACCTCATGCGACGAGTTGACTCACTGGAAAAGACCCTGATGCTGGGAAAGACTGAGTGCAGGAGGAGAAGGGGATGACAGAGGTTGGATGGCATCACCGACTCGATGGACATGGGTTTGGGTAGACTGCGGGAGTTGGTGATGGACAGGGAGGCCTGGTGTGCTGCAGTACCTGAGGCCGCAAAGAGTTGGACACGACTGAACGACTGAACTGAACTGAATCTCTATTCATAGAACTCCCTTGAACTTGTTATACTTTTTGAAATAAGAAACTGGTAAGGTTAGAAAAAAAAAATGAAATTGAAAAGGTGAGACCGTGAAGATATTAAGGAATTAGTAAAGGAGAGAATAGTTATCCTAAGTGACCTTGTAAGAGAAAAATGGGAAATAGAAATTAAAAAAATTTTTTTTCAGTTTTATTTATTTTCTTTACAATATTGTATTGTTTTTGCCATACATTGACATGAATCCGCAATGGGTGTACATATGTTCCCTATCCTGAACCCCCCTCCCACCTCCCTCCCCACCCCATCCCTCTGGGTCATCCCAGTGTACCGTGTGGCATGCATCGAACCTGGACTGGTGATTCATTTCACATATGATAATTTACATGTTTCAATGCCATTCTCCCATATCATCCTGCCCTCACCCTCTCCCACAGAGTCTAAAAGACTGCTCTATACATCTGTGTCTCTTTTGCTGTCTCGCATACAAGGTTATTGTTACCGTCTTTGTAAATTCCATATATATGCGTTAGTATACTGTATTAGTGTTTTTCTTTCTGGCTTACTTCACTCTGTATAATAGGCTCCAGTTTAATCCACCTCATTAGAACTGATTCAAATGCACTCTTTTTAATGGCTGAGTAATATTCTATCGTGTATATGTACCACAGCTTTCTTATCCGTTTGTCTGCTGATGGACATCTAGGTTGCTTCCATGTCCTGGCTATTATGAACAGTGCTGCGATGAACATTGGAGTAACATGTGTCTCTTTCAATTCTGGTTTCCTCAGTGTGTATGCCCAGCATTGGGATTGCTGGGTCATATGGCAGTTCTATTTCCAGGTTTTTAAGGAATCTCCACACTGTTCTCCATAGTGGCTGTACTAGCTTGCATTCCCACCAACAGTGTAAGAGGGTTCCCTTTTCTCCACACCCTCTCCAGCATTTATTGCTTGTAGACTTTTGGATAGCAGCCATTCTGACTGGTGTGAAATGGTAGCTCATTGTGAGTTTGAGTAGGATAGGTGTTAGCTCTTCTCTAAATTTTTGGTAGAATTCAGCTGTGAAGCCATCTTGTCCTTGTCTTTTGTTTGTTGGAAGATTTCTTTTTTTTTTTTTTAAATCAAATAATCCAATTTTATTTATTTTTTTCAAGTTGAACAGACTAAATTTCTTTAAACAAACTTACTTATACTCCAGAGTCCTTTAAAAACTTAATAACATTTATACATTGAAGGTATTTGATTTTCTTGTAACTAGCACTTCAAATGCAACAAGCATTTGACCCAACAAGTAAAACTTTCTACAGTTCATAACTTTTATAAATAAAATAAATTAAATGTACAGTGAATAAGTTCCCTGAAATATTTCAATATTTCTGCAGGTTTAGTAACATCGTAAAATACATTTCAACTAAAATTCACAAATCTAAAAACCTGTTAGGCATTTTTAGGCATTTTAAGTTGGAAATGAAGACCAATGTTACATCGTAATATGCCAATTACAAATAGTACTTCAAATAGCAAATACTACAGTTTTCCCAAACTTTAAAAACTATTCATGAACTCAACACTGAACTATTGATGGCTATGAGAATTGTTTCCTAGCCTTTTTGAAAATTTCAACCCATTTAGGTTTAAGGTAATTATTGATAAGTACGATCCCGTAGCCATTTTCTTTATTGCTTTGGGTTCAAGTTTATACACTCTTTCTGTGTTTCCTGTCTATAGAAGATCCTTTAGCATTTGTTGGAGAGCTGGTTTGGTGATGCTGAATTCCCTCAGCTTTTGCTTGTCTGTAAAGCTTTTGATTTCTCCTTCATATTTGAATGAGATCCTTGCTGGGTATAGTAATCTGGGCTGTAGGGTATTTTCTTTCATCACTTTAAGCATGTCTTGCCACTCCCTTCTGGCCTGAAGAGTTTCTGTTGAAAGATCAGCTGTTATCCTTATGGGAATCCCCTTATGAGTTATTTGCTGCTTTTCCCTTGCTGCTTTTAATATTTGTTCTTTGTGTTTGATCTTTGTTAATTTGATTAATATGTGTCTTGGAGTATTTCGCCTTGGGTTTATCCTGTTGGGGACTCTCTGGGTTTCTTGGACTTGGGTGATTATTTCTTTCCCCATTTTAGGGAAGTTTTCAACTATTATCTCCTCAAGTATTCTCTCATGGTCTTTCTTTTTGTCTTCTTCTGGGACTCCTATGATTCGAATGTTGGAGCATTTAACATTGTCCCAGAGGTCTCTAATATTGTCCTCATTTCTTTTAATTCGTTTTTCTTTTTTCCTCTCTGTTTCATTTATTTCTACAATTTTATCTTCTAGTTCGCTTATCCTGTCTTCTGCCTCTGTTATTCTACTGTTTGTTCCCTCCAGAGTGTTTCTGATCTCATCTATTGCATTATTCATTGTATATTGACTCTTTTTTATTTCTTGTAAGTCCTTATTAAATCTTTCTTCCATCTTCTCAATCCTTTTCTCCAGGTTATTTATCTGTAACTCCATTTTGCTTTCAAGATTTTGAATCATTTTCACCATCAAAATTTGAAATTCTTTATCAGGTAAATTCCCTATATCTTCTCCTTTTGTTTGTGTTGGTGGGCAATTATCTTGTTCCTTTACTTGCTGGGTATTTCTCTGCCTCTTCATCTTGCTTATATTGCTTTGCTTGGGGTGGCCTTTCCCTCTTCTTGCAGTTTGTGGAGTTCTCTTTATTATGTAGTTTCTTCGCTGTGTGTGGGGTTGGACGGGTGACTTGTCCGGATTCCCTGGTTAGGGAAGCATGTGTCGGTGTTCTGGTGGGTGGAGCTGGATTTCTTCTCTCTCCTTTAGAAGACAATGGGCTGCTTTTCTGGGAGCCTGATGTCCTCTGCCAGTATTCAGAAGTTGTTTTGTGGACTTTACTCCACGTTCAAATGTTCTTTTGATGAATTTGTGGGGGAGAGAGTGGTCTCACCGTCTTATCCCTCCGCCATCTTGTTCCTTCCTCCCCAAAACACTGGATTCTTATATTCCACTTGGTCGTGGAGTATCTCTTCCCAGCTGCTCCAGCAAGGTGCAGCCGCTGTACCTTACCTTGGACGAGGGGTATCTCCTCAAGGCCGCCCCTCCTGCTTTGAATGTGGATCAGCTCCTCTTGGCCCTCTGGTGCCCAAGCAGCCACCGCCTCCTGAACGTGGTACAGCTCCTCTCGGCCACCGCCCTAACCCTGGGCGCGGGGTAGCTCATCTCAGCCACGATTCTGCACGTGGTTGGTTGCGCCGGAGCCGGGCGTCTCTCGCGTCTGCCTGTTGGAAGATTTCTGATTACAGTTTCAATTTCCATGCTTGTGATGGGTCTGTTAAGATTTTCTATTTCTTCCTGATTCAGTTTTGGAAAGTTGTACTTTTCTAAGAATTTGTCCATTTCTCCCAAGTTGTCCATTTTATTGGCATATAGTTGCTGATAATAGTCTCTTATGAGCCTTTGTATTTCTGTGTTGTCTGTTGTGATCTCTCCATTTTCATTTCTAATTTTGTTGATTTTTCTGCCTTTGTTTCTTGATGAGTCTGGCTAATGGTTTGTCAATTTTATTTATCTTCTCAAAAAACCAGCTTTTGGCTTTGTTGATTTTTGCTGTGGTTTCTTTTGTTTCTTTTGCATTTATTTCTGCCCTAATTTTTAAGATTTCTTTCCTTCTACTAACCTTGGGGTTCTTCATTTCTTCCTTTTCTGGTTGCTTTAGGTGTAGAGTTAGGTTATTTATTTGACTTCTTTCTTGTTTCTTGAGGTAAGCCTGTATTGCTATGCACCTTCCCGTTAGCACTGCTTTTACAGTGTCCCATAGGTTTTGGGTTGTTGTGTTTTCATTTTCATTCATTTCTATGCATATTTTGATTTATTTTTTTTTATTTCTTCTGTGATTTGTTGGTTATTCAGTATCATGTTGAACTGCTTATTATGTTATTCCTAGATTTTTATGAACTTTTTTGCTATAGTGGATCGGATCATTTTTTCCATTTTATTTTCATTAGTCATTGCTGATACATAGAAAATTTATTTATTTTTGAGTATTTGTCTTACATTTACCCACTTGGAATCTTTAAGATTCTAAAAATATTTCAGTTTTTTCTCTTGGCTTTTCAGGGTACACATTTATATCGTTTGTTAATAATGAAAGTATTTTTTCTTCCTTTTCTGTATATAACTCTTCTATTTTACTAGCTATCTCTTCCATTTCTTGCTTTTCCCTCCCCCATCTCTTTCTGCTTGGCCTGAAATTTTAGAGTCATGGTAAATAATAACAATGATAATTGGTATCCTTGTTTAGTCCGTGACCTTTCTGGGAATATGGTTTTGCTTTATTTGTAGAACTGTTCCTAAATGAGCTATGGTTTCTCTATTTTCATTTCTTTTCTTTTAATTTCTTGGCCATGCCTCATGGCATGCAGGATCTTAGTTCCCCAACCAGAAATCAAACCCATGACCCCTGTGGTGGAAACACAGAGTCCTAATCATTGGACTGCCAGGGAAGTCTCCAAGCTATAGTTTCTTTTAGAAGGACTTTTAAACAGATTGAAAATAAAGTCTTTGTTATCACTCAGTATAATTTTAGATATTTTTTTAGGAAAATAAATTTAAGGATGACCTCAGTGTTTTATTATTGAAGTTTTTATTCTCATACAGTTATATTATCTATGGATTATATATAGTCTAAATATAGTAAACATTGCTATTTGTCAGTTAGAAAATAGGATATTTTAGTTGAAAACTGCTTAGCTCTGTAAAAATTAGATATAATTAATTGTACTATATAAGCACACTCAGAATAATTTAACTTTTTCTTTTTTTAACTCAGAAGTTACTTAGTGTACCTCATGTTTTTTTCCCAGACATCATTTTTTGCTTAAAATGTGTAAGTACTAATTAATAGAGTTCCAGTTATTTGAACACAATAGCAGTAAATGTTACGATTATTTTAAATGGAGTGTTTTCTTTTAGAGTATTTAAAATTACATGTGTATTTATGTATTTTATCTAATTATAAAATATTATTGAATTATGCTTTCAAGAATATTGGGGGAAAGACCAGGTCTCTATTACTCAATACAAACTTGTTTTGGGAAGCAGTCTCGAAAACCAAAAATATCTGTTCAGTTCAGTTCAGTCACTCAGTCATGTCTGACTCTTTGCGACCCCATGGAATACAGTATGCTAGGCCTCCCTGTCCATCACCAGCTCCCAGAGTTTACTCAAACTCTTGTCCATTGAGTCGGTGATGCCATCCAACCATCTCATCCTCTGTCGTCCCCTTCTCCTCCCTCCTTCAGTCTTTCCCAGCATCAGGGTTTTTTCGTATCAGTCAGTTCTTTGCATCAGATGGCCAAAGTATTGGAGTTTCAGCTTCAGCATCAGTCCTTCCAATGAACATTTGGATTGATTTCCTTTAGGATGGACTGGTTGGATCTCCTTGCTGTCCAAGGGACTCAAAAGAATGTTCTCCAACACCACAGTTCAAAGGCATCAATTCACTGGTGCTCAGTTTTCTTGACAGTCCAACTCTCACATCATACATGACTACTGGAAAAACCATAGCTTTGACTAGCTGGACCTTTTCTGGCAAAGTAATGTCTCTTCTTTTTAATATGCTGTCTGGGTTGGTCATAAATTTTCTTCCAAGGAGCAAGCATCTTTTAATTTTATGGCTGCAGTCACCATCTGCAGTGATTTTGGAGCCCCCCAAAATAAAATCTGTCACTGTTTCCAGTGTTTCCCCGTCTGTTTGGAAGCACAAAAGAAGCTTATAGTTAATGTTTTCATCCAATAAGACTGAAGTCTTATCACAGAGCAATACATTGCTATACGTATTGCCTGGAATAATTTCTAATTTGTATAACAAGTCCAAAAAACAAATATAAATATGACTTTCTATATGTTTCATTTTATAGCACAGAAAAGCATTTTATAAGGACTCCAGTTGTAGAAAAGCAGATGTACTTTCCTCTTCAGCACTATCCAGTGAACAACATGGTAACAGGTAATATAAAATTTAGAGTCAACTCAAGTAGGGAAGAAGCAAGGGAATATCTTGTACAAAGTATAACTCCCCTGTCATCCACACTAATAGGAGACCTCATTCATACATTAAATAAATTAATCTGCAGAACAGACCCAAAATCGTCCCTGTATTTCTTATGTTAAAATGCTGGTCTATTGGTAAGGTGGAAACACATCCCTGTTTACATAAGACAGTTCCAGTTTGTTGTCCTGGCATCAAGTTTTGCTCTTAAGTGTCCCACTTTAGAAAATTAATTGTATAAAATGTTAGTGTTAGTTGCTCAGTCATACCCAACTCTTTGCAGCCCCCTGGACTGTAGGCCCCCAGTTTCCTTTGTCCATGGAATTCTGCAGTCAAGAATACTGGAGTGGGTAGCCATTCCTTTCTCCAGGGGATCTTCCTGACACATGGATCAGGTCTCCTGCATGGTAGGCAGATTCTTACCATCTGAGCCACCAGGGAAGCCAGATTAATTGCTTGAACAACCCTGATTATATAGTTTCCTTTGAGAATCTGATGAAACTTAGGTCCCTTCCCCTAAGCATACATACATACAAACAAACATAACACGTAAACTTTACATATAATTTAAAGAGGCTCACGTGTGCCCAGAAGCCCTTTCATGGGTCACCCAGATGTTGACAGACTCCATATTTAGATTTTCTAGTGCCCAGCATAAAAAGAAGACAGTTAATTGAGGCTGACATTGAGAGGGTGCAAACAAAGGAACTAGTTGAAAAGTGGCCGTTGAAATTTGAACAGTGCTAAGTGAGGTGAAGTAGGAAATATTATTTGAATAATCTGATGTGGGTAGTATTTAGTAGGGTCATTGTTAATTTTAAAAATAGAGGATTTTAAAAATTTGTTTTCAAAACACTACAATTAAAATGTGTGGTCTTTAAGATGTTTCATTATAAAATCATTTGTATATTTATCATTTTATCTTTTTTAGCAGTGCCATAATTACCTTTTGCAACTAGTTTACAAATTCCTAAATGTCTTCTATCATATTACTGTTCCTCTAACTCAGTTTATCTATCCATTTGTTTTATTAGTTTTTTCCTTCTATTCATTTGAGTAATATAAATGGCCTTCAGAAAAGCAATTAAGAACTTCGAATGTGTAGTTTGGGGCTGAGTGTTGGAGATATCAAAGAAAACTTCTATTCCAACTATGATAGTAGAAAAGTCAATTCTAGAACTCTTAGGAGCAGTTGTTGACAGCAAAGGACAGTGAACTAAGAAGAAGTACAGTTGCCCTTTGGATAGCAAGTGTTTGAACTTCCAGGGTCCACTTATATGAGGGTTTTCTAAATAATAAATGCTACAGTTCTACATAATCTGCAGCTGGTTGAGTTTGCAGATGTAGAACCACAGATAAAGAGGAACATTGAATCTCCAGGGCCAGCTATACATTGTAAGTGGATTTTTGACTGCTGAAAGAGTTGGCACCCTTAACCCCCACATTATTTGGAGGGTCAACTGTACTTAAGTACTACGATTGGGAGTAGCTGATTGCTGCCTAGATTTTTCCCTAGGTCTAAATATTCAGATAAGATGTAGGTACCTTAAACCATGGATGGTTATGGTATAATATTGGTATTGATTTTGCGTCAGGCAGCTCCATCACCACATACTAAATATCTTTTGCTCATTGGATTTACTGACTGTTTGATAACGTAAAGACCAATAATAAATATTAAAATCAGCCATACAATAAAGACAAATGCTTAGATTTGGAGAAGCAACAATGCTGTTCTATATCTCACTTCCATCTTACTGTTTAAAAAGACATAGCAGTGTTATATAAAACAAACTAAAAAAGAACTATCGGGATGTCCCTGGTGGACCGGTGGTTAAGACTCAGTGCTTCCAATACAAGGGGCCTGGGTTTGATCCCTGGCTTCCCAGGTGGCGCTAGTGGTGAAGAACCCACCTGCCAGTGCAGGAGACGTAAGAGACATGGGTTTGATCCCTCAGTCAGGAAGACCTCCTGGAGGAGGAAATGGCAACCCATTCCAGCGCTCTTGCCTAGAGAATCCCATGGACAGAGGAGCCTGGAGGGTTCCAGTCCATAGGGTCACAAAGAGTCGGATGCAATTTAGCACACAGGCAGAGAGCTAGATCCCACGTGCCACCACTAAGATCCAGTGCAGGCAAATAAAAGTATTAAAAACTGTAAAAATAATCATTAGTTATCTTTAAAGTATAATTTTAACCTGTGGTAATCTGGTATTGATTTTATTGGTAGAACTAAAGTAAAATCTTCTAATTTTTTAATTTGTGAAGTTGAAAAATTATTTTTTTCTTTCTAATACTGCATTAAATTTAAAAATAGTACTTTCTTGGAAGAAAGCTTTATTTAAAAAATAATTTAATTGTCTTCAATTTTGACATAAAGTGACAGTCTTTCCTTTTTTTATCATGCCCATTTGCCTGTACAGAAAGAAATAACTGCTTGTTGAGAAAATCAGCTTGTGTTAATTGAAAATGTAGGGCAGTGGTAATCTAATTGAAACTGTAGGGTAGCAGTGTTCTAATTTAGGCAGCGGTATCAACATTTGTGACTATAACTTTACTGTCTCTTCCTCAAAATGGGTTGAGTTCAACTCAGTGAATGTTAAATCTCTTAAAATAAATCTAATTAGATGTCTGGTTTTAGAAAATACAAGTTGGAGCCATACCCTGGAACAGGCTTTCTCAGTTCTGGAACTGTCATATATGGCATTTTCACTTCAGTGCAGTCCCTCAGTCATGTCTGACTCTTTGCAACCCCATGGACTGCAGCACACCAGGCTTCCCTGTCCATCACCAACTCCTGGAGCCTACTCAAAGTGAGTCAGTGATGCCATCCCTTCTCCTCCTGCCTTCAATCTTTCCCAGCATCAGGGTCTTTTCAAATCAGTCAGTTCTTTGTATCAGGTGGCCAAAGTATTGGAGTTTCAGCTTCAGCATCAGTCCTTCCAGTGAATATTCATGATTGATTTCCTTTAGGATGGACTGGTTGGATCTCCTTGCTGTCCAAGGAACTCTCAAGAGTCTTCTCCAGCACCACAGTTCAAAGGCATCAATTCTTTGGTGCTCAGCTTTCTTTATAGTCCAACTCTCACATCTATACATGAATACTGGAAAAACCATAGCTTTGAAATTGATGGACCTTTGTTGGCATTTTAGGTCAGATAATTCTTTGTTGTAGAGAACAACCCTGGCTAGTGCCCATTAGATGCCAGTAGCATCCCATCCAGAAACATGCCCCTCCCCACCACATGACCCCCACTTTGTGACAACCAGATGTATATCCAGGTGTTACCAGTGTCCCATAAAATATTAAAGTTTTTTTGGTCTGTTTTTTGTTTATTTTTTGCTTTTGACTGGAATTAATTTCTCTCACTGGTTATCACCATAATAAAAAATTCTGATTAACAGCTCCATATGTGGCTTCCCAGTGGCTCAGTGGTAAAGAATCTGCCTGCAGTGCAGGAGATGCAGGAGACACCAGTTCGATCTCTGGGTCAGGAAGATCCCCTGGAGGAGGGCATGGCAACCCACTCTAGTATTCATGGTGGAAAAAGCCTATGGACAGAGCAGCCTGGAGGGGTATGGTCCACAGGGTCGCAGAATCAGACATGACTGAAGCAACTGAGCACATATAGTTAATAAAAAGGAAAAGAATAACTAATAGTGATAAATATCTTGCAGGCAAAAAATTTCAAGCCCAGACCGCCTTGCATTAAAGTGTGAATCTTAACTCCTGAACCACCAGGGAAGTCCCCAAACCAAAAAGTTCTGATAATTAAAAGTTTGGGAACTTATAAGAGATACTTTATTAGTTATCTCTTCAGTTTGATTGAGTTCAGTCACTCAGTCGTCTCCTACTCTTTGTGACCCCATGGACTTCAGCCTACCAGGCCTCCCTGTCCATCACCAACTCCCGGAGTTCACTCAAACTCATGTCCATTGAATCGATGATGCCATCCAACTATCTCATCCTCTGTTGTCCCCTTCTCCTCTAGCCTTCAGCCTTTCCTAGCATCAGGGTCTTTTCAAATGAGTCAACTCTTCTCATCAGGTGGCCAAAGTATTGGAGCTTCAGCTTCAACATCAGTCCTTCCAATGAACATTCAGGACTGATTTCCTTTAGGATGGACTGGTTGGATCTCCTTGCAGTCCAAGGGACTCTCAAGAGTCTTCTCCAACACCACAGTTCAAAAGCATCAATTCTTCAGTGCTCAGCTTTCTTTATAGTCCAGCTCTCACATCCATACATGACTACTGGAAAAACCATAGCCTTGACTAGACGGACCTTTGTTGGCAAAGTAATGTCTGTTTTTGAATAAGCTGTCTAGGTTGGTCATAACTTTTCTTCAAAGGAGTAAGCACCTTTTAATTTCATGGCTGCAGTCACTGTCTACAATGATTTTGGAGCCCCAAAAAATAAAGTCTGCCACTGTTTCCACTGTTTTTCTATTTGCCATGAAGTGATAAGAGTGGATGCCATGATGTTTGTTGTCTGAATGTTGAGTTTTAAGCCAACTTTTTCAGTCTCCTCTTTCACTTTCATCAGGAGGATCTTTAGCTCTTCTTTGCTTTCTGCCGTAAGGGTGGTGTCATCTGCATATCTGAGGTTATTGATATTTCTTCCAGCAATCTTGATTCCAGCTTGTGCTTCATCCAGCCCAGCGTTTCTCATGATATACTCTGCATTTAAGTTGAATAAGCATGGTGCCAATATACAGCCTTGATGTAGTCCTTTTCCAGTTTGGAACTAGTCTGTTGTTTCATGTCCAATTCTAACTGTTGCTTCCTGACCTGCATACAGGTTTCTCAAGAGGCAGGTGAGGTGGTCTGGTATTCCCATCTCTTTTAGAATTTTCCACAGTTTATTGTGATCCACACAGTCAAAGGCTTTGGCATAGTCAATGAAGCAGAAATAGATGTTTTTCTGGAACTTTCTTGCTTTTTCAACAATCCAGCGGATGTTGGGAATTTGATCTCTGGTTCCTCTGTCTTTTCTAAAACCAGCTTGAACATCTACATGTTTATGGGTCATGTACTGTTGAAGCCTGGCTTGGAGAATTTCGAGCATTACTTTACTAGCATGCGAGATGAGTGCAATTGTGCGCTAGTTTGAGCATTCTTCGGGATTGCCTTTCTTTGGGATTGGAAGGAAAACTGACCTTTTCCAGTCCTGTGGCCACTGCTGAGTTTTCCAAATTTCCTGGCATATTGAGGGCAGCGCTTTCACAGCATCATCTTTTAGGATTTTTTGTTTCATATAGTGAGATTTATATTTAGGTAGTAAGTCTTCAGAATGAGGCATTTTCATGCATCATTTCCCCCACCCCACCCTTCCCTTAGTTTCACTCCCAGAGGAAAAAAGTCAGTGGAGCTAAGTTGGTGTTTAGTCGCTCAGTCGTGTCCGACTCTTTTGTGACCCCATGGACTGTAACCCACCAGGCTCCTCTATCCATAGGATTTCCCAGGCAAAAGTACTGGAGTGGGTTGCCATTTCCTTCTCCAATCTTTTAGGATTTGAACTAGTTCAACTGGAATTCCATCACCTCCACTAACTTTGTTTGTAGTGATGCTTCCTATGGCCCACTTGACTTCACATTCCAGGATGTCTGGCTCTAGGTGAGTGATCACACCATCGTTATTATCTGTGTCGTGAAGATATTTTTTGTACAGTTCTCTGTGTATTCTTGCCATCTCTTAATATCTTCTGCTTCTGTTAGATCCATACCATTTCTGTCCTTTATCGAGCTCTTCTTTGCATAAAATGTTCCCTTGGTATCTCTTAATTTTCTTGAAGGGATTTATAGTCTTTCCCATTCTACTGTTTTCCTGTATTTCTTTGCATTGATCGCTGAGTAAGGCTTTCTTATCTCTCCTTGCTATTCTTTGGAACTCTGCATTCAAATAGGTATATCTTTCCTTTTCTCCTTTGCTTTTCGCTTCTCTTCTTTTCACAACTATTTGTAAGGCCTCCTCAGAAAGCCATATTGCTATTTTGCATTTCTTTTTCTCGGGGATGGTCTTGGTCCCTGTCTCCTGTACAACGTCACGAACCTCCATCCATAGTTCATCAGGCACTCTGTCTATCAGATCTAGTCCCTTAAATTTATTTCTCATTTCCACTGTATAATTGTTAGGGATTTGATTTAGGTCATACCTGAATGGTCTAGTGGTAATCCCTACTTTCTTCAATTTAAGTCTGAATTTTCAATAAAGAGTTCATGATCTGAACCAGTCAGCTCCTGGTCTTTTTTTTTTTTGCTAACTGTATAGAGCTTCTCCATCTTTGGCTGCAAAGAATATAATTAATCTGATTTCGGTGTTGACCATCTGGTGATGTCCATGTGTAGAGTCTTCTTTTGTGTTGTTGGAAGAGGGTGTTTGCTATGACCGGTGCATTCTTTTGGGAGAACTCTATTAGCCTTTGCCCTGCTTCATTCTGTACTTCAAGGCCAACTCCAGGTGTTTCTTGACTTCCTACTTTTGCATTCCAATACCCTGTAATGAAAAGAACATCTTTTTTGGGTGTTTGTTCTACAGGGTCTTGTAGGTCTTCATAGAACTGTTCGACTTCTGCTTCTTCAGCATTACTGCTCAGGGCATAGGCTTGGATTACTGTGATATTCCAAGGTTTGCCTTGAAAATGAACAGAGATTATTCTGTCCTTTCTGAGATTGCATCCAAGTAGTGCATTTCGGACTCTTGTTTACTATGATGGCTACTCCATTTTTTCTAAGGGATTCTAGCCCACAGTAGTAGATATAATGGTCATCTGAGTTAAATTCATCCATTCCAGTCCATTTTATTTCGCTGATTCCTAAAATGTTGACATTCACTCTTGCCATCTCCTGTTTGATCACTTCCAATTTGCCTTGATTCATGGACCTAACATCACAGGTTCCTATGAAATATTGCTCTTTACAGCATTGGACTTTGCTTCCATCACCAGTCACATCCATAACTGGCTATTTTTTTTTTTTTTTGCTGTGGCTCCATCTCTTCATTCTTTCTGGAGTTATTTCTCCACTGATCTCCAGTAGCATATTGGGCACCTACTGACCTGGGGAGTCCACCTTTCAGTGTCCTATTTTTTGCCTTTTCATACTGTTCATGGGGTTCTCAAGGCAAGAGTACTGAAGGGATTTGCCATTCCCTTCTCCATTTATATATTGCTGTGTAACAAATTGCTCAAAACTTAGCAGCTTAAAACAGTGAATACTTATTATTTTATAGTTTCTGAGGACCAAGAGTTCAGGAGCATCTTAGTTGGATTTTGGTAGTTTAGTTGCTAAGTTGTGTCCAACTCTTGTGACCCCATGGACTATAGTCTGCCAGGCTCCTCTGTCCATGGGATTTCCCAGGCAAGCATACTGGAGTGGGTTGCTGTTTCCTTCTCTAGGGGATCTTCCTGACCCAGGAATAGAACCCAGGTCTCTTGCATTGCAGGCAGATTCTTTACTGACTGAGCTACGAGGGAAGCTTAGTTGGATACTTATGTCTAATAATCTCTAGTAAGGTTGCAGTCAGTTTGTCAGCTAGTTTGCAGTCATTTTAGGGACAGGAAAATCCATTTCAAAGCTTATGCATATGGTTGTTGGCAGGCTCTGGGTTCTTGTTGGGTTTTGGCAAAAGGCTTAGATCTCACCAAGTGGACTCCGTAAGGGCTGTTCACAACATGGTAGCTTGCTTTCCTCAGAATGAGAAATGCAGGTGTGAGAAAGAGTGTGTCAAAGACAGAAGCCAGTGTCTTTTCTATATCCTCTTCTCAGAAGGGACATATCATTGCTTCTGCCAAGTGCTGTCAGTCATATTCCGTTCCGTTCCGTCGCTCAGTCGTGTCCGACTCTTTGCGACCCCGTGGACTGTAGCCTACCAGGCTTCTCCGTCCATGGGATTCTCCAGGCAAGAATACTGGAGTGGGTTACCGTTTCCTTCCCCAGGGGATCTTCCCGACCCAGGGATCGAACCCTGGTCTCCCGCATTGGAGGCAGACGCTTTAACCTCTGAGACACCAGGGAACAACCCAATTACAAAGTGGGAGGAGCCTACACAAATTCATGAATACCAGGAGATAGGGATCATTCAGGGCCATCTGAGGGGCTGGCTACCACAGACTCATATAGAATTGTCTACCAAGAATGTCTTTCCTAGGAACTCTCTTTTCTTCTTCCCAATTATTTTGGGTTACATTTTCTAAAACATGAGCTAGTTCCTACCCCCAGCAGTTGCTTTGGGAATGAATACCTGACTTGAGGTGGACCAATCACAGTTCTTTGGATTTCTAAACATGGAGTGCAGCAAGTCATGTCATTCTTATTCAAGTGACCATAGCTCTAAGATATAAAACTTGAGAGCTATTGGTGGCCATATTTTTTACCCTGTAAAGAAAGTCAGCTTGTGTTGGGAAGAAAATTAATTGAAATTAATATGTATAGGAAAAAGCTGGAGATCAGTGAGATGGCTGTGAGAGCTGGTAATTTCTGAGGCTTAGCAACATGTATGCCTTCCTCATAGTTTGGTTGATATGGCAGTGTCTTTCCAGTAAACTCACCTTCAGCTAATTTATTTTTTTTTAATTTTTTAAAATTGATTTTTATTGGAGTATAGTCATTTTGATGCTTTTGAACTATGGTGCTGGAGAAGACTCTTGAGAGTCCCTTGACTGCAAGGAGATCCAACCAGTCCATTCTGGAGGAGATCAGTCCTAGGTATTCATTGGAAGGACTTCTGCTAAAGCTGAAACTCTAATACTTTGGCCACCTCATGCGACGAGTTGACTCACTGGAAAAGACTCTGATGCTGCGAGGGATTGGGGGTGGGAGGAGATGGGGATGACAGAGAATGAGATGGCTGGATGGCATTACCGACTTGATGGAGGTGAGTTTGAGTGAACTCCGGGAGTTGGTGATGGACAGGGAGGCCTGGTGTGCTGTGATTCATGAGGTTGCAGAGAGTTGGACACGACTGAGCGGCTGAACTGAACTGAGTCATTTTACAACGTTTTAGTTTATGCTGTATAGCAAAGTGAGTCAACTATGTGTATATATATATATATCCCCACTTCTTTGGATTTCCTTCCATTTAGGTCACCACAGAACACTGAGCAGAGTTTACTGGGCTATGCATGCAGTCGGTTCTCCTTAGTTTACGTTTAAGCTGGTTTAAATTGGGTGTCTGTCATTTCAGCCTGAAGTCCTAACTACTTCAAAACTGCTACAATAATCCAGTTTTAAATTGTAAATTTCCTATCCTTCTTTAACTAGCAGGAATAATTTTATTAATATAGTAAATATTTAAAAAATTTCTATCCTCCCACATATCTTTAGAAACTTCACACAGTATGTATGTGCAATTAATGAAATGTTAATATTTTAATGCATTAGTTTATTTTACACAGAAATCTAGCCATTAGGCAAGGACCATGAGCAATATAGAATATAGTAATAGTTCTTTAAAAGATATTCTAAAGTAAATGGTTATGTTTAAAATATCTTTAAAGATGCTAATAAATTTTATGTTATTGGCCTCATAGTTAATTTATTAACTGAATTTATGATCTATTATTATAAACAATCAAACTGTATAGATATACTATTGATGGTGGTGGTTTAAATTCAGTCATCTCCGAGCTCTAGCAGAATATTTTTTCATATGGTATTTACTTTTAAATTAAGTTTCAATATTAGTATAAACCACAAACATTTGTATTACACATAAAACATTATCACTCAGATAAGCAACTGCAATAAAGGTAATATTACTCAAAATCATTGAGTCTGTAAGCTCTTTCCATTCAGGTTTTCTTTTTGATTCTCATATCTATTTCAGATTATTAATAACATCGGAATTACTCATACCTACAACCTTCAATGACTAAGTTGTGGTATCAGTTTTCCTCTTAATTTTTTATTAAAGACTGTTATCTCAGTGTTAGCAATGCAGGAAGGTGTCACTTGTCTACTGGGAAGATGAGCTAGCTGTTTGTGTTGCTAGTAGCTAACTGGATAGGGAGTTCTAAGCGATTACATTCGAAGCCAGACACACGTCCCAGTTATTTTGGTCTAGGTACTTTTAAGTTCCAGCCCTAACCGGTACATCACAGTCTCTGTAGTCAAAGTGGCTAATGAAGTATCTGGTGTTTTAAAAATAGTATAAGGCTAGGGGTAGTGGTGAAGAGGGGAGGAAGGTGTTCCTTGATAGTTATCATGTTTTATGGAGAATATTCTCACTGGTATTTCTTCTTTTTACTTCTTTTCTAAAAACATTCTTTGGAAATCTTAGCTCTAATAAATCAAAGACCTTGTAAAGGAGATAGTATGATAGAATTTCCATTATGTATATTCTATTCTGTAGGTTATATATCAATTGATGCCATGAAGAAATTTCTTGGGGAGCTACATGACTTCATTCCTGGAAGTTCAGGTTATTTGGCATACCATGTTCAAAATGAAATTAACATGTCTGCTATAAAAAACAAATTAAAGAATAAGTATTAAGTTAAATATTGTCCTTCTATCTGGGCATTTATTTTCTGTAAACTATTACCAAAGATGTGCATATTTTTAAATTCTCCTCTTTGGGACAGGAGGTTGGGGGAATGGGGAAGAATTCTTTCTTCCTCAAAATGTACCTTTAGGAAATTCAGAATCATTTTGGTTCTCTGTTTTGACATTTGGGATGGCCTTTTCCCCCAGCTTGTAAGGTTATTCCACAAATTCTGAGTGCACAGTTGTTATGGAGTAATTGTCAGTGAAACATACTTCATGAATTCTCAATCTCTCTCTGTCCGATATTCTTTTGACTTTAATCTTCTATTAACTGTATATATATTTCTAGGTGTAATGCTGTAAATGCTAAGTTTTGATTCTTGTCATCTTATTTTGATTAAAATCTCAGAATGTAATAGTTGAATTACTGTTTCTGGACTGAAAAAATATGTTAAGAAGTAAATAATTCACACTTCATTATATGGACAGTTTCTGATAATCAATGTATCAGAAGTGATTTAATGTAAACAAATGTTACATCTTCTGAAATGAACCCACAAGATACCATAGAATCACAGTGCTAGAAAGGACCTTAGAGAATATTGGGCCTGACTTGTTTGTTTTTAATGAGGAAATGAAGGCCTTGACAGAGTGTCTTGCTTAGAGTGACTAACTGGAGGCTGAACTGGGACTGGAGCACGGTCTTCTCGATTTTCCGGGCCAGTCCTTTCCCACTCTTCCTCAGTGGTATGTGCTATAGGCTATGTCAGATATAATAGCAAATCTGCAAAGGGGACTCAGAAACAAGTCAAGCATGCTTGGCTTGTCCTCTAAATAAGTTGAAATAGTATTGAGATTTAATGGTTTCTAGTGCTTTAGTGATTTCAAGACGGCAACTTCTTACCTTTTAAAAAAAATTTTTGACCATGCTACACAGCATGCAAGATCTTAGTTCCCCCACCAGGCATTGAACCCACATCCCCTGGAGTGGAAGTGCTGAATTTTAATCACTGGACAACCATGAAAATCCCAGGCACCTTATATTTATTTAAATGATCATGCTATGTGGAATCTGATGGGTTTGTTACATTTTAAAAATTTACTTTCAATACCTTACATGAAATTGATTTTGTTTACGTTCCATTGTATGCAGGAGCATATTTTGCTGGTTTGAAAGAGTATGATGCATACAGTTTTCTGGCAATTTTCTTTGTTTCTTTTTACAGCATTATCTGTGCTGTACTCTTGCTGATGGCTGCTAGATTTTAATTTATTTGTTTCCCTACTTGATAACATTAGTGATTCTGATTTCAGTTTTTCATTTGTTTTGCTTTAGTTTTTCTTTCTCATGTAACATTGGTGAAGGATCCAGGAATATGACACAAAGGTGGAATAATCATTAATTTTGTGCAAAAAAAAAAAAATTTACTTTCAATTAAAAAACCCCTGTACTTTCTTCTAGGAAGTGCATACCAGTTGTAGAATTATCTAAAGAAAGTGAACTTTTTTTAGTGTTTGGGTCATTTGTGTATATATATGGGCATCAGTCTTTCATTTATGAAAAACTCAATAATATGAAATTTTTACACTAATCTCAGCATTAGCCGAGAAAGTTCTATTTTTCCCATATGATAACTTTTCCTTATGTCTTCATATGTGTAGTTAAGTTCTTTCCTGTGGGTAAATTCTTCTGAACACCTAAAATATATTAATTATCCTTTTCTTGAAATGTATTAAATATTATCTCTCCTGAACACTTAGTCACATTCAGTTAATCATGTTTCTTATATAAAACCCAAGCCTATCTGTGCACGTGGAGTTAATTATTAAAAGGGTTAAGTAAATTTACACCAAGTTATGTACACTGGGATTTCTTGGAATTGTTTTGAGTATTTTCTGATATATGTAGTATGCACATATTTACATTGTAAATAAAAAACTACAACAAAAGTGATTCCTAGACAAACATGGTCACATCTTTAAGTATATATAGAAAAGGTCGGATGTAACTATATATCCTTGAAGTAGAACCAGAAGCAATAAAATCAATTAATAATATAAGCCTTTCGGGAATTAGAAGCATTTGAACAAATAAAATAGACAAAGATAAACTTTTGTTAAAAGTCTGTTGTTTTCTGTTGGTGGGATTGCAAACTAGTATGACCATGGCAACCCACTCCAGTGTTCTTGCCTGGAGAATCCCAGGGGCGGGGGAGCCTGGTGGGCTGCTGTCTATGGGGTCGCACAGAGTCGGACACGACTGAAGCGACTTAGCAGCAGTAGCAGCAACACTACCACTATGGAGAACAGTGTGGAGATTCCTTAAAAAACTGGAAATAGAACTGCCATACGACCCAGCAATCCCAGTGCTGGGCACACACACAGAGGAAACCAGACCTGAAAGAGACACGTGTACCCCAGTGTTCATTGCAGCACAGTTTACAATAGCCAGGACGTGGAAGCAACCTAGATGTCCATCAGCAGATGAATGGATAAGGAAGGTGTGGTACATATACACAAAGGAATATATTACTCAGTTATAAAAAAAATGCAATTTGAGTCAATTCTAATGAGGTGGATGAAACTGGAGCCTATTTTACAGAGTGAAGTAAGTCAGAAAGAGAAACATCAATACAGTATATTAATTCATATATATGGAATTTAGAAAGACAGTAACGACGACCCTATATGCAAGATAGCAAAAGAGACAAAGATGTAAAGAAAGGACTTTTGGACTATATGGGAGAAGGCGAGGGTGGGATGATTTGAGAGAATAGCATTGAAACATGTATATTACCATATGTAAAATCGATGACCAGTGCAAGTTTGATACATGAAGCCTGCAGGGCACTCAAAGCTGGTGCTCTGGGACGACCCAGAGGGATGGGGTGGGGAGGGAGGTGGGATGGGGGATTCAGGATGGGGGGACACATGTACACCCGTGGCTGATTCACGTTGATGTATGGCAAAAACCACCACAATATTGTAATAAACCTCCAAATAAAATAAATAATGTTTTAAAATCTATTGTCTTAATGGGAAGTGAAGGCAGAATGGTTTTTTTATTGCTCATTCAAACTTTTTTTTTTTTTTGCCTTCATATATCTAATAGATTGCCTCTGGTTCCCATTTTATTAAAAACGCTCCCCCACATTAGAACTTTTGGTTATTTCTCTACCCTTTTGCAAACATGTCTCCTCTGATGCTTTTCACTATTAGGCACGGTCATTCCTCCATGGTTTATTTAATGTATAGTTCTTAGTTCATCTTATTTCATCCTTAGTGATCAGATTATTTTTCTTTTTAGCTTTTGGTAGGGTTTTGTGTCATTAGATAAGTTATGAGTCATTGGCAGAATCTGCTGTTTACTTCTGAATGTCTTTTTGTTTCCCTTTCTTCCATGATGACAGAACTCCTAATTTCTATCCAGGCACATGCTACCTAGAATAAAGACCATAGTCTCAGTTTCACTTGAAATTAAGTATAGCTAGGTTAACAATGGATGCATAGTAGAAATGGCATGTGGGAACCTTGCTTTAAGATACCTGGCATGTTCCCTTTGTTGCCATTCCTTCCAGTCACTTTTCCTGCTTCTTTCTTCATGTTGCTTGGAACGGGGATGTGATAGCTACTGTTTGAACCATAAAAGCATACTCTGATTGGCTAAGCAGTAGACTAAAAGGAGCCTGGGGTCCTAAGGACATTGTGGAGATATCTGCCACCCCAGCCCTGGGTTGCCTACCTCTAGACTTTCATGTGACCGAGAAAATGTCTTCTTTGTTTAAGGCACTTTATTTTTGTGTCTCTTTCTGCCGGACTAACCATAAATGAGGCATAAGAACAGGCTACTGACCTTGTTTTATGGGAGATAATTGTATGGAAGATAACTAGTTCTTTACATCTGTAGAGTGTTAATCTTGAAGTTATAAAGGTGACCTTAATAACATAGCATGTCTTTTACATTTATAGCAGCTTTAGTTAAAAAAAATAAAATAGTTCTTTCAAATGGAATGTTTAGTTACACTATTACTCAGCAGTGTGGAAAACCTGAAAATAAACTCAGTGTTTAATAATTAAGTAATAGAATGTACCTTAAAATCATATTTCATTGATTTAATGGAATAGCCATTTTTTCTCTTTAACATCTTTATTAAGATACAATCACATACCACACAATTCACCCATTTAATGGGTACAACTTAATGGTTTTTAGTATAGTGACTGAGTTGTGCAACCATTACCACAGTCTGACTTAGAAGTTTTTCATCACCCTAGAAAGAAACCCCTTGCCTATTAGGTCAACAGACATGCTGCTCTCCCACACCCATACCCCTGACTGAAGGCAGCCACTGGGTCTACTTTCCATCTTTATAGATTTGCCCATTCTGGACATTTTTTGTAAGTGGAATCATGGAACACATGCTCTTATGTGACAGATGTCTTTTACTTAGCATGATGTGGAGTTTATGTTACACCTTGAGGTATCAGTACTTTATTTTTTCTTTTATCATAAAGTAGTATTCTATTGTATGGACATTTAAGTAGAAAAAGATAGCTATTTTGCTTTGCAAGGCAAAGGGAGACACATTGGGCTTCTGCCTACAAAAACTGTGTCTTCAGGAAGTTGTATAGTCTTAAATACATACTTTAGACAAGAACAAGGGCTAAAAATCAATGATCTAATAAGCATCCATATCAGGAAACTAGAAAAAAAAAATCACCAGCAACTCCCAAGGAAAATAGAAGGAAGAAATAGTATAGATAAGAGGGGAAATTAATGAAATAAGAAACAAATCTATAATAGAAAGGGGCAAACATCAAGAAAACCTTTTCTTTGAAAAGACTAATTAAATTGATACATTTCTAGAAAGACTAGTTAAGAAAAAGAGAAAGAAGCACATAAAACCAGTATCAGAAATGAAGCTGAATTTTAAAAATTATGAGAGAAATTTGACCAAATTTTTGCCAGTAAGTATCCCAGGGACGGGGGAGCCTGGTGGGCTTCTGTCTATGGGGTCACACAGAGTCGGACACGACTGAAGTGACTTAGCAGCAGCAGCAGCATGCCAGTAAGTTCAAATATTTAAATGAGCTATCTAAATTCCTAGGAAATCTGTTTTACTAAATCTGACATGCAAAAAATAGGAAATATGATTCGTCTTATAACTATAAAAATTATGAATTTACAAGATAAAAAGCTTCCTATAGCCCCATGAGTTACTAGTGTTGTGGTCTTGGCAAGCTATGTACCTATTTCCCCATCTCAGAAATGAAGATAATAACAATGTCAGCGCTTCCTTGGTGGCTCAGTGGTAAAGAATCCACCTGTCAATGCAGAAGACATAGATTCCATCTCTGATCCAGGAACACCCCACATGCCTTGGAGCAATGAAGCTTGTGTGCCACGACTGTGGAGCCTGTGCCCTACAGCTGGGAACCACAGCTACAGAGCCCACGTACTGGAGCCTAGAGCCTGCGCCCCGCAGCAAGACGAACCAGCACACTGAGAAACCACGGACCAGCTCCTGTGCGCTGCAACCAGAGGAAAGCCCTCGCGGCAATGAAGACCCAGCACAGCCAAACAGTAAACAATTAAAGTTTAAAAGGCAGTGTAATGTCATTGGTAGTACTTTGAGGATTAAATTCTGATAGAAGTGCTTTGCACATGGCCTGGTAGTTGACACATGCCCAATGTATGCTGGCCATTGAGTCTCCTTTACTGTCTGGGTGTGTACCACTAAATGCAAAAACATGTTCTGTGGGCACCCTGGTGTGCCTGTTCTGAAAGGTAAAAGGGCCTGGTCTCTCTTTTTCTGAAGTAAAAGTGCTCAGGGGCAATAGATGCGTCTTAAATTTTAAAATAAATTTGATGGTAAATCAGTCTTGTCCTTAAACCAGATTCTCTCTGCTCTCCTTTTGTACACTTGCCTTAGAACCACTCTTGGACTATTTTCTGCTGCTCTGTGTGAAGAATTGCCTACACACCTCCAGGCATGAATCTCAACTCTAGTGGCTTGGAGAAGGCTATCACAAGTTGTAATTTATACATCAACTCAGTGAATCACTGTTTCTATTCTTCATTTTCCCAGGCTATTGTCAGATTCCTGTACTGACTGCTCCTGTGATCTCAGGGCATACAGTACTTTCTGGCCAGAATATCACCCATGTCTCCTGTGCTACATAAAGTTCTTTTTGGTTTGTTTCATCTCTTCTCATACTTTGTCACTCTGGGGCTTTGCTTTAGGAGATTTGCTCTTCCTTGGTTGGAGGGCTCTTCATTCTTCTAGTCCCTGCCTCTGCCGCTTTGAGCTTGTGACAGAGACTTACCCCACCCCCCAGAATCCCCGGGTTTGTTTCTCCTCCAGTCGAGTTGTTCTTTGTAGCATTGCCTTCTTAAATAAGAGTTTAAGAAGGAAAGGTGGGATGAATGGGGAGATTGGGATTGACATATTTACTCTGTGCATGCTCAGTCACTAAGTTGTGTCTGATTCTTGGCGACTACATGGACTATAGCCTGCCAGGCTCCTCTGTCCACGGGATTTTCCAGGCAAGAATACTGGCTGTTTCCTCCTCCAGGGGATCTTCCCAACCCAAGGATCAAACCCTCCTTTCTCGCATTTCCTGCATTGGCAGGCAGATTCTTTACCACTGCCCTACCTGGAAAGTCCATATATACACTGCTATGTATAAAATAGATGATTCATGAGAACCTCCTGTACAGCACAGGGAACTCTACTCAATGCTCTGTGGTCACAAAGAGAGGGTATGTGTATCTGTATAGCTGATTCACTTTGCTGTTCAGCAGAAACTAACAGCACTGGAATGCAACTGTTAATTTTTTTTTTAAAGAAAGAAATGCAAAAAGAAGGAGCTGTGGGGCCCTCGCCCCTCTGGTGGGGTTTTTTTCTCTGCCACACTGTAGTTTCTTCCACGCTGCTCTTTGGAGTCCATTTAATTTCTTTGTCCTAATTGGTCTCTTCACTGTACCTCCTCTGTACTGTGTTTCTTCCTTATCTGTTAGATTTTTAAAGCTGTTTCTTTCCTTCCTTCCATTCCAATTGTTCAAATTCTGTATTACCTGAAGTATCATCTCAAAGGATAAGTCTGAATAAAGCTTCTTTCGCAAGTGTCCTCTCCCTACAGGACTTAAAACAGTTTGTTTACTCAATCTAAAATTATAAATATTTGTGTATGATTAATGTGTAATTCTTTGTGCCCTCTACTACATACTTAGGGTCTGGAGGACAGGGATATTTCTTACTTCTCTTTGCAGCTCCCAGAGCACCCAGCATGGTGCCTGGAATATGGAGGTTGTTCAGGAACTGTTTGTTATATTGAATTCATGAACATGAGACCCCAGAGGATAAAGCACGTGTTTCACTTGCTTTCCAGCCTGAGACCAGCAGCGCTTTGCATGGCTTCACTGTTTAATCAGGAAATGGGTTGCATGAACCTGGATATCCCAGATGAAACAAAGGCTTCCATAAAGCATGTCCATCAGTCTTGTAAGAATTGTCTCATTCATTTGTCAACAAACACCTATTGAAACTAAGTGCTAAACCTGGTGAAGAGAGAAGATGGGGAACAGGACAAATGCCATTAAGGCACTAGTAACCTTGTTTAGGAGTGTGAAACATAAACGTCTGACTGTAAGGCAAGGTGAAGTGGGTACTCTCATAAAGTGTAAACCAGATTCTCTGAGAACACTAGTCCTTGATTTCAGGAGGGAGAAAGAAGAGGGACGCTGGCATAGATGATGATGGCTCAGAAGAAGAGCACTCAAGAAGAGTGGACTCATAGCACTGGCAAGTAGCCACCAGCCAGATGTAGCTCTTGAAATGTGGCTGGTCTAAGTTGAGATGTACATAAGTATAAAATATGCAGTGGATTGTTGAAAATGCAGTACAAAAAATTAATTTATATTGATTATATTTTGAAAATAATATTTTGAATATTTTGGATTGATATGATTTATTAAAATTAATTTCACTTGTTGCTTTTTACTTTTAATGTGAATTCTTGATTTAAAATTAGATACAAGGTTTTAAACCCACATGGTTTTGGCTTTCCCCATGATTAGAAACTATACATCCCCAAGATACGTTCCTGTCACTATGTGAAGGCTGAGAAAAATGAAAGACAGGGTAACAGTCAGTCACTGCAGTCACTCAGCCGTATCCGACTGTTTGCGACCCCATGGACTGCAGCACGCCAGGCCTCCCTGTCCATCGCCAACTCCTGGATTTACTCAAATTCATGGCCATCGAGTCGGTGATGCCATCCAACCATCTCATCCTCTGTCGTCCCCTTCTCCTCCTGCCTTCACTCTTTCCCAGCATCAGGGTCTTTTCAAGTGAGTCAGCTCTTTGCATGAGGTGGCCAAAGTTATTGGACTTTCAGCTTCAACATCAGTCCTTCCAATGAACATTCAGGACTGATCTCCCTTAGGATGGACTGGTTGGATCTCCTTGCAGTCCAAGGGACTCTCAAGAGTCTTCTCCAACACCACAGTTCAAAAGCATCAATTGTTCGGCGCTCAGCTTTCTTCACAGTCCAACTCTCACATCCATACATGACTACTGGAAAAACCATAGCTTTCACTAGATGGACCTTTGTCAGCAAAGTACTGTCTCTGCTTTTGAATATGCTGTCTAGTTTTGTCATAGCTTTTCTTCCAAGGAGCAAGCATTTTTTAATTTCATGGCTGCAGCCACCACCTGCAGTGATTTTGGAGCCCCCCCAAAAATAAAGTCTGCCACTGTTTCCCCATCTATTTGCCATGAAGTGATGAGACTGAATGCCATGATCTTACTTTTCTGAATGTTGAGTTTTAAGTCAACTTTTCACTCTCCTCTTTCGCTTTCTTCAGGAGTCTCTTTAGTTTTTTGCTTTCTGCCATAAGGGTGGTGTCATCTGCATATCTGAGGTTATTGGTATTTCTCCCAGCAATCTTGATTCCAGCTTGTGCTTCATCCAGCCTGGCATTTCTCATGATGTACTCTGCATATAAGTTAAATAAATAGGGTGACAATATACAGGCTTGACATACTCCTTTTCCTATTTGCAACCAGTCTGTTTTTCCATGTCCAGTTCTAACTGTTGCTTCTTGACCTGCATACAGATTCCTCAGGAGGCAGGTCAGGTGGTCTGGTATTGCCATCTTTTAAAGAATTTTCCAGTTTGTTGTGATCCACACAGGCAAAGGCTTTGGCATAGTCAGTAAAGCAAAAGTAGATGTTTTTCTAGAACTTTCTTGGTTTTTTGATGATCCAGTGGATGTTGGCAATCTGATCTCTGGTTCCTCTGCCTTTTCTAAAACCAGCTTGAACATCTGGAAGTTCACGGTTCACGTACTACTGAAGCCTCGCCTGGAGAATTTTGAGCATTATGTTGCTAGTGTGTGAGATGAGGGCAATTGTGAACATTCTTTGGCACTGCCTTTCTTTGGGATTGGAATGAAAACTGACCTTTTCCAGTCCTATGGTCACTGCTGAGTTTTCCAAATTTGCTGGCGTATTGACTACAGCACTTTATCAGCATCATCTTTTACGATGATGCTTACCCCTAATCCTAGAAGGGTAAGTCTGACTCTGGGAGATACTTAGCCCTGAATATCAACTGTAAATCAACAAACACACCTGAATTATCAAGACTTGGCTCAGAACTTCGTCTTGTATCCACATGTGTATAAAGCTATTGTGTCTCACACACTGTCGGATCCCAAGGAGTTCCCAACCTCACAAGACTTATCTGAGAACCTGTCACCCAGCCAGGGTGTGTTCCTTTCTTATTTCAGCAAATCCAGCGAAGTAAGCCTTGTCTGCTCAGTGGGGATTTTGTCGGTGTTTTGCTAAAGCCTAAACCTCAGATATGCAGATGACACCACCCTTATGGCAGAAAGTGAAGAGGAACTAAAAAGCCTCTTGATGAAAGTGAAAGAGGAGAGTGAAAAAGTTGGCTTAAAGCTCAACATTCAGAAAACTAAGATCATGGCATCTGGTCCCATCACTTCATGGGAAATAGATGGGGAAACAGTGAAAACAGTGTCAGACTTTATTTTTTGGGGCTCCAAAATCACTGCAGATGCTGATTGCAGCCATGAAATTAAAAGATGCGTACTCCTTAGAAGGAAAGTTATGACCAACCTAGATAGCATGTTAAAAAGCAGGGATATTACTTTGCCAACCAAGGTCCGTCTAGTCAAGGCTATGGTTTTTCCAGTGGCCATGTATGGATGTGAGAGTTGGACTGTGAAGAAAGCTGAGCACCGAAGAATTGATGCTTTTGAGCTGTGGTGTTTGAGAAGACCCTTGAGAGTCCCTTGGACTGCAAGGAGATCCAACCAGTCCATTCTAAAGGAGATCAGTCCTGGGTGTTCACTGGAAGGAGTGATGCTAAAGCTGAGACTCCAATACTTTGGCCACCTCATGCGAGGAGTTGACTCGTTGGAAAAGACTCTGATGCTGGGAGGGATTGGGGGCAGGAGGAGAAGGGGACGACAGAGAATGAGATGGCTGTATGGCATCACTGACTCGATGGACATGAGTTTGAGTGAACTCAGGGAATTGGTGATGGACAGGGAGGCCTGGTGTGCTGTGATTCATGGGGTTGCAAAGAGTCGGACACAACTGAGCAACTGAACTGAACTGAACTGAAAGTTGACAGAAGCTATAAACACAAAAAATCAATAGTTTATCCTTAGTATAGCAAGGCATGCCTAGAAATAGAATTGGGAAGCAATCCTTCCAAGATATGTAGATCAATAATAAAATGCTTAGAAACAACGTCCACAAGAAAGGCACAGGATCTGTATAAATAAAGCAGTCGAGTCATTCTGAAAGAAGTAATGAAAAATGCCAACAAAATGGAAAACTGCGAGAGAAATTAATGTATCAATTTCTCCCAATTTATCATGGAATTCATAGAATCTTAAAGGACCACTATACTTTACAAACATTTTACCACGTTAAACAATTAGCACCATTCTCAAATTGGTAGCTTTAGATGAAATATGAGTGGAGTGTTATGTCCGTAATCTATTTTGACAGGTAAATAATATTAAACTAGATAAGCATTAGTCTTATCTTTATAAAAATAAATAAGACTTAATTGCATCATCAAAAGCATTTACATTCAGTTTGATTTAAGTCATTTTGATTTTATTTTTCATTCTAACTTATCTTTTAATTTTAAAGATAATGTTGAAGTAATATAATTTTCATTGAACAAATAGAGGTGATCTGTTGAAGGGAAAGTAATGTTTAGATGGAAAAAAATTGAGGCATATTTTGTAAGCTTTTATTGCCTTCATTTTAGCAAAATCACTGTTTTCAATTATTTATATAAATATCCCTTCCCTTCAACAGAACACAAAAGCTGTGCAGTGATAGCATTCTTGGATATTTTATTAAATTTCAGTCTCATGGCACTCATAATTTCACACATTTTAAAGTTTTGTCTTGAAGATTCACATATTATTTGATAGTTTATTGGCATTTATAATTTTATCTTTAAAAATGTAAATGCATCAGATACTCACCTCACTTGCACTGTTGCCCATGACTGTTAGGAGGGGCTGCAGGAGGGTTCCTGAAATCATCTGAAAAGCTGGTGTGGGAGGGTGAGGACTGGGGGTGTCCCAAGGAGCTGGAGTTGGGGCCAGGCACAGGTGGAGCCTGGAGGAGTTCCAGGTCCAGAGAAACTATGGAGGGACTTTGACCATGGTTTCTTGACCACAGTACTTAATTTATTTTTACTGTGATATCTTTATGCTTTTATTTGTATTTTTTTCTACTGTAATACAGACAAAATGGAAGACCAGTACTGGACTGTGGTATATTCAGCAATGTCATATCACTTAAGATCTATCTGGTCTTTGGTGAGGATTATTCTCAATGTCGTGCTCTGTGAAGCTACAGCATTGATTATTGTAAATCCTGTTTTATATACATATGAAAATGCAGTATCATGGGTCTGAAATTTTTCTGAAACAATCTCATAAGAAATTGAAACTGTTATTTATTTTTAAAATATTTATTTGTTTTTCTGCACCTGGTCTTGTTTGTGACATGTGGGATCTATTTCCCTGACCAGGGATTGAAACTGGGCCCCTTGCATTGGGAGAAAAAATATTTTTTCCCCTAATTTTTATTTAGTTGTTAGCTCTATATATGGCAACTAAGGTTCTATATAAGAAGACTAGGTCTGGATATGATGAACAATTTCAGAATAGAAGTCTTAGGAGTTTTGTTGTGGTAAATAAAGCAAAACAGGGAAAAGCACAAGTAACACTTTGCTTTAAATGTGAGATAAGTGCAAGTTCAAAAACAAGAAACATGGTGAAAAAGGCCACTCCAGTATTTATTGAGGAAATATTGTGTGATGGACCAGGCAGTTTCCCATCCTGTGAACGGTACATTCTAGTAGGCAGATTCAGTTCAGTTCAGTTCAGTCGCTCAGTCGTGTCCGACTCTCCGCGACGGGACACCCCATTTTCTGAACTCCAAGCATGCCCTTGATGTGTTTTCACTAGAGAGTGTGGTTGGATCTGTTTGAATTGTTGTGTGAAGCAGCAGAATCTGGTGAGTCAGAAATGCTCTAGTTCTGATGTTCTGCAGGTTATGAGGAAGGCCTTACAAACAGGTTTTAGTGAACAAATTTCACTCATGTTGCTTCCATTGAAATTCCAGTACTTTGGCCACCTGATGCAAAGAACTGACTCATTGGAAAAGACCCTGATACTGGGAAAGATGGAAGGCCGGAGGAGAAGGGGACGACAGAGGATGAGATGGTTGGATGGTATCACCGACTCAATGGACATGAGTCTGAGCAAGCTCTGGGAGTTGGTGATGGACAAGGAAGCCTGGCAAGCTGCAGTCCATGGGGTCGCAAAGAGTCAGACATGACTGAGTGACTGAACTGAACTGTTGATTCCATTAAATAGTAACAGTTCTGTGATGAGGTAGAACCAAACAGGGTCAAAATCATGCATGGATCATTGGAGTTAGACTTTTAAAGAATGTTTATTTATTTATTTATGGCTGTGCTGGGTCTTTGCTGCTGTGTGGGCTTTTCTCTAGTTGAAGAGAAGAGGGGCTGCTCTCCAGCTGCCGTGCATGGGCTTCCCATTGCAGTGGCTTCTCTTGGTGTGGTGTGCAGGTTTCTGTACTTGCGGCACGTGGGCTCGGAAGTTTCAGCTCCCGGACTCTTTGGTGTGTGTGCCCAGTAGTTGTAGCCCGGGGCTTAGTTGCCCAACAGCATGTGGGATTTTCCTGGACCAGGGATGGAACGTGTGTTCCCTGCACTGGCAGGTGGATTCTTTACCCCGAGCCACCAGGGAAGCCTTGGAGTTAGTCTTTTAATAAGTGGGCCACAAGAAGAAGTATCTGAGCCTCCTGGATGACGATGGCCATCTTCCTTGCACTCATCTCTTTAATAATAGTTGCTGGTATTTGTTGAGTGCTTGTTGTGTACCACGCACTTTAAATACATTTTCCAATTTGTTGTGTAATTGTACCAAAGATATGTTGGATATTGATGTTTAATGTGTCATTGTCAAGTAAAGTGCACTCACCACCATCTGTTAATAAATACTCTCTCTGTTTCCATGAGCTCAGCTTCTCTGTCTTAATCCTGCTATGGAAGGCTTGCAAGACACACATCTCAGCAGATTATAGTTGAGGATTTTCTTCTAATGTATTCTTTTATCATTCACTTTTAATATTTTTGTGTTATGTCTACTGGTGGTGTTTCTTACTGAAATTAGTCCATTTCTACTTAAGTATATCTCATGACGTCAACATATTATTTGTGAATTCCATAATTGTATCTTAAATTATGGGTGATAATTTGGCATGAATTAATTCTTTAAAAAAATTTGTAATCCTGTTTTTATTTATTTTTTTATGCAAAGTTTTCTTCTGATCATTACTTTATCCTTTCCTAGCTATCTGTGATTTTTATCTGTTTCTTACAACTTAACTTGATTTGTTAAAAAAATCACATCATGGCATATAAAGTATTTTCTATTATTTTTAGGTAAAGAAAGGGAGAAATGAATTCTCTGGTGGTCCAGTGGTTAAGGCTCCATGCTTCCACTGCAGGGGGCTCAGGTTTTATCCCTGGTCGGGGAATTAAGATCACATATGCCGCCAGGCAACTAAGCCCATGAGCCACAACCCAAGAAGAGCCGTGTGCTGCAAGGAAGACCCAGCACAGGAAAAATAAAAATGTTTCCCTGCTCCTGCACCCCACCACATCCCATCTCTCTAGGCTGATACATTTGTGTACTTATGGCTGATTCACATTGTTGTCCGGCAGAAACTAACAAAAGATTGTAAAGTAATTATTCTCCAAATGAAAAAAAAATTTTTAAATTAATATCAGGCCCCCCCAAAATATCACTGGAATATGTAATGAAGGTATATGGGTCAAAATTCAATTATCTGAAAAAAATATATAAATTTAAATGAGAAAGAAATTTAAAAGTCATGAACTCTGCTTATCTTTCTGGCTTATACATTAGCCCTTTCCCTTCCCAGTGGTTGGGGGTGGAATTCTCATGCACTGAAACAGAATATATTTGAGAAAGACAAGTATTTGAGAAGAATTGGATCACATTTACAAATATTTATTGGTTTGTGCAGATTCAATAACTAAACCACTTTATGAATTTTTGCTTTTTCTCTCATAAACACTTTCTAAACGACTCAAGATGCTGTCATTGGTAACTCACACGGAGCCTGGCTATTTTTAATTATTGTATCAAAATTCAGAAAGGCAAGTAAATACATATGCAAGTGTTTGCGTATTCATTAAAACTTTCACTTAAAGTCAATAGCAAATGAATACATTAACACCTTTTGCTCTAGGGAGTATTTAATATTGGTGGTGGTTGTTTAGTTGCTAAGTCATGTCCAACTCTTGTGACTACATGGATTATAGACCACCAGGCTTCTCTGTCCATGGGATTCTCCAGGCAAGAATATTGGACTGGGTTGCCATGCCCTCCTCCAGGGGATCTTCCTGACCCAGGGATTGAACCTGTATCTCCTGTATTGGCAGGCAGATTCTTTACCATTGAGCCACCAGGAAAGTCCATTTTCAATAATAAATGACTGCAATTACTGTGCATTTTTGAGCTGAACAAGGTAATACAATCAAATTTTGTTATTTTTCTATTAATGAAACAATAGTTAACGTGATGAAATAAGGGTAAAATCATCTCTGAAACCGTGTATCAGAGAAGAAATATCTAATTAAATTAACTTTCCACACAAGAAGTCCCAGAAGTGGTGATCTGACATTGATTAAAGTATTAAAACCACGAAGTGTTTGCACAAACTGTCTCAGAAGAGAGGAAAAAGTTTTAACTGTGCATCTAGGTATATCTTCCCTTCCTGAAGTTGCAGTGCCTTTCAGAAATGCATGTCTTTACCCTGTCCAGAATTGATTTTCAAGTGTGCACAGTTTCAACCATTAATCAGTATGGAATCATGGGAAAGAAATCCTTTCTTTTATGTACTTATCTTAACCATTAACATCATCCTTGATTTTAGTACATCCAAACATGAGCCTTTCACCTCATTGTCATCTACCTTTGGATCCACATACATTTCTGGTATTTTTTGAAGCCAGAAAAGCCTAAGGAAGAAGAAAGCCTACCAAATGAGTAATTACGTTCTTTTCTCTGTGTGTACTTGTGAACTGGCAGCGATTTCTCATTTTTCCCATGACCTGAGTTTAGCTTTCCCTTAATGACTTTTTCTTCACACCTTTAATATGTGCTGAGTTTTATCACAGAAAATGCTGCTTTTCAATGAATTCCAATCTCTTCTTTGAAAACTCTCAGAAATGTTTGGCCTTGTGTGAACAGAAGAACAGAACGCACCTAGAACAAATCTGAAACTGTAACACCTGAACGCTGTTCTCCACAAAGAAATAAACAAGTGTTGTAGAACAAGAAAATGGTAATATAATAAAAATAAGATTGGGAGTCACAGAAGAATCAAACAATGAAGTTGAAGTAAACATAAATTGTGGATAATCCAATGTCTGTCCTCAAATAAATTAATAGTGCACTTTCAGGGTGAAATACAGATTGCATTGTTTAAAGATACTTCTTTTTATCTAGACAGACATCTTAATGCTGAATAGAAGTGGAAGATATCTGAAAGTCACATTATGTATGCACTATAATGATATCATCTCCATAGTTTGAATAATTCTGGGTTTGTATATTTACATAAAATGTTTCACTGGAAATCCAGAACGACAATTAAATTTGTCCAAAAGGTCAGTGGTGTTGATGGGTAAGAAGCAGTCAGGTGAATCAGCTGAAGAACAGAGCAGAAACTGTTTTAAAATAAACATCAGTTTAAATTGTTTGACTATGGCATTTGGTTTGCATGAATAAACATGATATTGTTTCATAAGACAATTTAAAAATGACATGAAAAAGAAAACTGCCTTCCAAATAAATGGCTTAATGTCCATTTTGTAGTACTGAAATAAAAAGGAAAAAAATTTCAGAAAGATAATCAATAAAAACATTTTTGTGAGGAGATGAGAGTACCCATTTTTTGTTTAAATAGTGTATTGACTGAATATTGGGTCTGATTACTGCATTCAGCCAGTTCCATCAGTTCCAAACAGCCAGTTGCAAACAGTTCCATCCACAGCACTGATGCTGGCTTTCAGTGTAATGTCATGGCTGAGTCACTAGAATCGGGTGGTGAAATTTTACTAGTAAGGCTTTTTGCCACCCCCTTTCAGTGTGGACCACAGGAGAATGTGGTAGACAGTCAGGGCCTCAGGCAGAATGGGGTTAGGATGAGCATGGCCTCTCTTAGAGGATATGCTGGTGATAACTCACATTCTAAGATGCGACTTCAGAGGCAGATATTATTGAATGGTAAAAAAAAAAAAAAAATTTAGCTGTGATATGAAATTAGCCCTCAGCCCTCATTACTATGTGTAAAATGGATAACTAATGAGAACCTACTGTACAGCACAGGGAGCTACTCCGTGCTCTGTGGTGATTTAGATGAGAAGGAAAACCAGAAGTGAGCGGATTTATGTATATGTATAGCTGATTCACTTTGCTGTATGGTAGAAATGAACACAACATTGTAAAGTGTCTATACCCCATTAAGTAAAAACCTGATTGCATACGAGGCACTTGTGTAGGCTCTAGGGTTGCAAGCATTGGATAAGCAATCAAAACCTGTCCTCATGGAGCTCAAGGTCTGGTGGGAAGAAAAAGAAGAGAAGATGGGGGATTAATAAATCCATAAACAAAGGAAACCGCAGAGATATATGTTGTTAAGTGCTGTGAACAAAACAAGCAGGGAAGTGATTTAGGGAATTTCTGGTGATGATAACAGTGTTTGTAAAGATGGCTAAGGTTATCTCTCTAAGAAGGTAGCATTTGAACAACAGCCTGAGAGTGCAGGAGCTCCGTGTGTGCCAGAGACGAGGGGATACTTGTGGAAGTGTGTTCTCAGGAGAGGGAACAGAACCTGCAAAGACCCCAAGGCAGGGGCACAGTGAGGAGGCCTGTCTGTCTGGGGCCAGGGAGACGGAGGAGGACCGAGGAGATGCAGCGCTCACAGGGTCTTTATTGTGATGACTGTGGCTCCTGCTCCAAGTGACAGGATGGCTTTGGAGGGGGTGGTAAAGAGAGGCTTTGTCGACTTAGTGTGAACAGCTGTTAGATTTACATTTAGCCTACAATTCTGTCATACAGGGGATTTGTTTTAAAGTTTCTAACATAATATAAGGGCTTCTTAGATGGTGCAGTGGTAAAGAATCCACTTATCAGTGCAGGAGATGCAAGAGACACGGGTTTGATTCCTGGGTTGGGAAGATCCCCTGGAAAATGGTATGGCCACCCACTCTAGTATTCTTACCTAGAGAATCACATGGATAGAGGAGCCTGGCAGGCTACAGTCCATGGAGGGGCAAAGAGTCAGACATGACTGAGTGAGAATATTGTCAAATGAAGAAAAGCATTAGAAATGCCCAGGAGTTCAGTGGCAGCCCGAGAATGAGATGTTGACTGTCTCATGAATGTGAAACCATCTTAGGAGATGATACACACTTTCTCTAGTATACAGATCCTTCTATAACCATCAGTTCAGTTCAGTTCAGTTCAGTCGCTCAGTCGTGTCAGACTCTTTGCAACCCCATGGACTGCAGCATGCCAGGTCTCCCTGTCCATCACTAACTCCCAGAGTTCACCCAAACCCATGTCCATTGAGTCGGTTATGCCATCCAACTATCTCATCCTCCATCGTCCCAATCTCCTCCTGTCCTCAATCTTTCCCAGCATCAAGGTCTTTTCAGTTGAGTCAGTTCTTCACATCAGGTGGCCCAAGTATTGGAGTTTCAGCTTCAACATCAGTCCTTCCAATGAAGACCCAGGACTGATCTCCTTTAGGATGGACTGATTGGACCTCCTTGCAGTCCAAGGGACTCTCAAGAGTCTTCTCCAACAAAAGCATCAACTGTGAACTTCTCCACAGTTAAAAAGCATTAATTCTTCTGCACTCAGCTTTCTTTATAGTCCAACTCTCACATCCATACATGACTACTGGAAAAATCATAGCCTTGACTAAACGGACTTTGTTGGCTAAGTAATGTCTCTGCTTTTGAATATGCTGTCTAGGTTGGTCATAACTTTCCTTCCAAGGAGTAAGTGTCTTTTAATTTCATGGCTGCAATCAGCATCTGCAGTGATTCTGGAGCCCCCCCCCCTACCCAAAATAAAATCAGCCACTGTTTCCATTGTTTCCCCATCTATTTGCCATGAAGTGATGGTACCGGATGCCATGATCTTATTTTTCAGAATGTTGTTTTACTCTCCTCTTTCACTTTCATCAAGAGGCTCTTTAGTTCTTCTTTGCTTTCTGCCATAAGGCTGGTGTCATCTACGTATCTGAAGTTATTGATATTTCTCCCGGCAATCTTGATTCCAACTTGTGCTTCATCCAGCCTGGCATTTTGCATGATGTACTCTGCATAGAAGTTAAATAAGCTGGGTGATGATATATAGCCTTGACATACTCCTTTCCTGATTTGGAACCAGTCTGTTGTTCCATGTCCAGTTCTAACTGTTGATTCTTGACCTGCATACACATTTCTCAGGAGGCAGGTCAAGTGGTCTGGTATTCCCATCTGTTTAAGAATTTTCCACAGTTTGTTGTGATCCACACAGTCAAAGGCTTTGGTGTAGTCAATAAAGCAGAAGTAGATATTTTTCTGGAACTCTCTTTTTTGATGATCCAACAGATGTTGGCAAGTTGATCTCTGGTTCCTCTACCTTTTCCAAATTCAGCTTGAACATCTAGACATTCATGGTTCACGAACTGTTGAAGCCTGGCTTAGAGAATTTTGAGCATTACTTCACTAGCATGTGAGATGAGTGCAATTATGATGGAATTCTAGTTGAGCTATTTCAAATCCTAAAAGATGATGCTGTGAAAGTGCTGCACTCAATATGTCAGCAAATTTGGCAAACTCAGCAGTGGCCATAGGACTGGAAAAAGTCAGTTTTCATTCCAATCCCAAAGAAAGGCAATGCCAAAGAATGCTCATACTACTGCAGAGTCGGACATGACTAAGCGGCTGAACTGAATTGAACTTGAACATTCTTTGGGATTTGCCACCTCTTCTTAATGTCTTCTGCTTCTGTTAGGTCCATGCCATTTCTGTCGTTTATTGTGCCTATTTTTGCATGAAATATTCCTTTGGTATTTCTAATTTTCTTGAAGAGATCTCTAGTCTTTCCCATTGTTTTGTTTTCCTCCATTTCTTTGCATTCATCACCAAGGAAGTCTTTCTTATCTCTTCTTGCTATTCTTTGCATTTAAATGGGTATATCTTTCTTTTCTCCTTTACCTTTAGCTTCTCTTCTTTTCTCAGCTATTTGTAAGGCCTCCTCAGACAACCATTTTGCCTTTTTGCATTTCTTTTTCTTGGGAATGGTCTTGATCACTGCCTTCTGTATAAAGTCATGAACCCCCGTCCATAGTTCTTCAGGCACTCTGTCTATCAGATCTAATCCCTTGAATCTATTTCTCACTTCCACTGGATAATCATAAGGGATTTGATGTAGGTCATACCTGAATGGTCTAGTGGTTTTCCCTACGTTCTTAAATTTAAGTCTGAATTTTGCAATAAGGAGTTTATGATCTGAGTCACAGTCAGCTCCCGGTCTTGTTTTTGCTGACTGTGTAGAGCTTCTCCATCTTTGGCTGCAAAGGATATAATCAATGTGATGTCAGTACTGACCGTCTGGTAATGTCCATATATAGAGTCTTCTCTTGTGTTGTTGGAAGAGGGTGTTTGCTATGACCAGTGTGTTCTCTTGGCAAAACTCTGTTGGCAGGGCAAAGGATAACAGGAAGAGCCTCAGAGACTCAGATTCAGCAGCAGGACATTAATTAGGGCCAGCAATAGGGCCTTAATTAGGGACAGTGTTAGGACCTCAGAGACAACTTCATGGCCTGAGTAAGAGATAGTTCAGGCTGTTAGATGCACTTCAGTGACTTTCTGAGGGACATAGTCAGGGCCTTACTAATAGGATCAGGGTGTTATTTTGTGACAGCTTAGGCTATAAGGGGCAGTATCATGGCCTCAATTAGGGGCAGTGTCAGAGTTAGGGAGAGGCTTAGGGCCTTCCTGAACTATAGTTCAGGCCTTAGCTAGGGACGTGTCTGGGGCTTAGCTAAAGACAGTTTCAAGGCTTCAGTTAGAGATAATTTGAAAGCCTTAAAGAAGTTGAGGCTGTTAATTAGCAGCATCTCAGGACCTTAATAGGGCTAGCGTTGGGTTCATAGCTATGACCAGTGTCAGGGTGTCAGTTAGGGACAGCGTCAGAGACCAACTTCAGTACATATTCAGGGCCTTAGTTATGGATAGGATCATGGCAAAAGTAGGGATATTGAGGGCTATTAGGGACACCCTCAGGGCATTAGGATGAGTCTCAGGGTGTTATTTAGAGGTAAAATGAGGATGTTAGTTAGGGAAAGAGTCAGAAAACTGGTTACAGACGGTATCAGCCCCTCAGGGAGAGACTTCTTCAAGGCCTTAGTGCCTTGAAGTGAGGGAGTGCATCTTCAGCGCCTGAGAGAGGGAGTGCATCAGGCCGTCACTTAAATAGAGTTAAGGGCTTAACTAGGGAGACTGTCAGGGCCTCAGAGAAAACTTGAAGATCTTAGTAAAAGACACTTTAGACCATTTGTCCTGGGACATTGTCAGGGTGTTTGTTACAACCAGCATCAGGGCCTTAGTTAGGGAGAGAGTTAAGAGGACAGACTGGGAAACCTCAGGCCATCATGGACAGCTCAGGGCCATAGTTAGTGCAGGGTCAGGGCCTGGTAGTGAAATCGAGCAGGACCCTGTGAGGCTCCTGGGTCCAGAAGCCTTTCCCATGTCCCCTGTTTCTTTGTTGGGAATAGACTCCCGGCTCCATGACCTACCCTGAGCTCCAAAGGGCAGTTTGGAAGAGGTGCTAATCAGGGAAGGGAGGGAATGTAGAGAGAAGGAAAGAGCACTCAAGAAAGAGTATTTTGTCTTGGGTCAGGGTCCTGTTTCTGTCCAAAGGGATACACATAAAAATATCTCTAAATTTTTACCCAATAAACATCCTCTCCAGCAAAATGGAAATTGTAGCATTCTTCATTTCAGAGAAGCTCACCAAGAGACCACCTGAGGTCAGATGAAGGGACTTCAGGCCCTATACACACCCTAATCCTTACAACTCTGCCCTTTAGCCATTGCTATAAAGTGAAAGTCTCTCAGTCTGACTCTTTGTGATCCCATGAACTATACAGTCCATGGAATTCTCCAGACCAGAATACTGGAGTGGGTAGCCATTCCCTTCTCCAGGGGATCTTCCTAACCCAGAGATCAAACCCAGGTCTCCCGCATTGCAGGTGGATTCTGTACCAGCTAAGCCACCAGGGAAGCCCAAGAATACTAAAGTGGGTAGCCTATCCCTTCTCCAGGGAGTCTTCCCAGACCAAGAATTGAACCAGGGTCTCCTGCGTTACACACAGATTATTTACCAGCTGAGCTACCAGGGAAGCCCATAGCTATAAAACTCCTAAGCAAATCCTCCTGCTTTGGGGCAGTTTTTGAGGGCACGAGTTTTCTGCGTCCATCTTTGCTAGCAAAGCAGTAAAGCTATGCTTTTCTACTTCATCTGAAAAACTATCTCTGAGATTCGGGTTAGCACAGGTGTACAGAGGTGGTGTTTTGTGATCGGATTTTGTGCTCAGTGTGGGGCTGACTTGGGGATGGCCCCTGTGGGTCCTCTGACTTGATCAGATGCTCCAAGATTTTCTCCATGCCAGCCTCTTTCAAGAGAGTGGAGGGTTGGAGAATGCCATGAGAGGGCAGATCACCTGGCATTCTTGCCCGGAAAGGCTGAGACTGAGTCATACCCCATCTGGCAACTGGAACTCCAGGGCAGGAGCAGACAGCGAAGAGGGACTGCCCTAGCCACTGCCAAAGCCAACTCTGCCTTGAGGATGACCCTCTCTTCATCCTGCCTGGACTGTTCCAATGTCCTACTCCAAGGAATTAATCTGGGAAACCAGGAAAGTAGCACGTGGGGTGTTGCAAGAACTCAGACAGTGTGTGATAACTCGCTGGCATGCACTCTGTGGTTCTGCAGACTTAGGGTAATCTTGGTTCCCACTTTGGTGGTTGTTCATTCCAGGAAATCTCATCTAGAAGGTGCTTCTGAACTGCTTTGACGTGATCTGTATTTGTGTTTGAAATAACGTCACTCTGTCTGTGTAGGTATTGTATGGCATATTTAACAGTTCTTTTAGAGTCAGGCCCAAGTGAGGACCAGAGACAGGGTGGACTGAGGATCAGAGTCACGTCCAAGTGAGGCCGAGTCAGGGCCGCAGTGGGGCCCAAATCTGGATGGAGAGGAAACTAAGTAAGGATATAGTGAGACCAGTGTCAGCACAAAGTGAGAAGCAGTGTCAGGAATTGCATGGAGAAGTGTCAGGACATAGAACCAGGATCGAAGTGTGGTCAGGTCCAGAGTAAGGGCACAGCGAGGACCAGCGTCAGGCGGTAGTGAGGTCCAGAGACGCGCCACAGTGAGGACCGGAGTCAGGGAGTAGTGAGCCCGGGTCGGGATGGAGTGAGGAGCAGCGGCGGGACGGTGAGGGGACCTGGGGACCCGATGTGGCCGATGAGGGGACCTGGGGACCCGATCTGTTCAATGAGGGGACCCGGGGACCTGATCTGGCTGATGAGAGGACCTGGGTGGGGGTACCACGGAGAGAACCTGGCGGGGGGGTGGTGGTCCGCGGAGAGGACCCCGAGGGGAGCGGTGAAGTGGACCTGGGGTGTGGAGTCACAAGTGGACGAGTGGCAGCGCACGGGGTCTGTGAACAGGACCTGAAGGGGGCCATCTCAGGGCACAGAGAGAGGAAAGAAGTCAGGACCAGCCACAGGCAGCATCAGGCCTAGAGAGGAAAGACGTCAGGGAGCACTGAGAGAGGCCGTCTCAGGTCCTAGGACGTCAGGGAACCGTGTTAGGGTTAGGTTTAGGGGTTAGGGGTTAGGGTTACCAATAGGGTTAGATGAGTTACGGTTAGGTTAGGGTTCCCGACATGGCACCCGGCCGCCTCGGACGGACTCCCGCAGCCTCCTCACCCATGGGCAGGACTGCGCTGACCTAGGAGTGTGTTTGCAAGGCTTGCAAAGTGCAGGCCGACACCCAGCCCTGACTAGGGAAATGAGTTCCTTGGAGCAGGCCTCGCCGGTCTGGTGGCTGAGAAGCCACACACTAGGACGATGGCGGCCCCAGCCGCCTGGGGACTGAGAGTTACCCCAGGCTAGGAGTGCTAGTTCAGAGGTTATTTTGCAGTGGCAATGGCCCTTTGGGTCCCGTGCCCAGGCAGGGCTTCCACACTCCCAGGGAACATCCAGGCAACCTCCACACGGCTGTTTCATCACGTTTGCTCTGCAGGAGAGAGCTCCCGAACCTAGGTCTGTCTGCATGGTGCTTGGCTCCTGCCGACAGAACATCCTGGGCGCCCACCTGGAGTCATGGCCTACGGTTCCCCATTGGCATTTTTTGCCTGGGGCGCCCTAACGTGGGGCAGCCCAGGAACTTCTTGCAAAGGCTTCCCATGGCTTTTTGCTTCCTTCTGCCAGAGCTAGCTTTGCTCCCAGCTCTGGCATTGGGCGTGCCAGGGGCCGGCCCGCCACCCCTCACCGGGTCCCAAGTGAGGTGCCAGGTGCACTCGGCCCCCTCAGACGCCCTCCCGCAGCCTCCTCACCCATGGACAGGACCGCGCTGACCTAGGAATTTGTTTGCAAGTCTCCCAGCCTGCAGGCCGACACCAGGCCCTGACTCGGGAATTGAGGCCCTGGGAGCCGGCCCAGAGAGCTGACGTCTGAGGAGCCACACACTGGCTGCGCAATAGAGGCCTGAAAACCCACTCTCTGGGGCTGCCTTTCTTGCCTCCAAGGAGGAGAGCGTCCCCAGCCGCCTGCGAGCTGAGAGTCATCCCTGACTGGGAAGTGCGGGCTGCGAGGTCATTTTGCAGAGGCAATGGCCCCTGGGGCCCCACACCCAGGAAGGGTTCCCACACTCCCAGGGCACATCGAGGCAACCTCCACACGGCTGTTCCATCACGTTTGCTCTGCAGGAGAGAGCTCGAGAGCCTAGGCCTGTCTGCACCGTGCTCGACTTCCGCGACCAGAATACCCTTGGCGCCCACCTGGAGCCCGGGCCTAGGGGCCCCAACTGGCGTTTTTCGCCCGGGGAGCCCTAACGCGGGGCGGCCCAGCAACTGCTTGCAAAGGCCTCCCATGGCTGTTTGCTTCCTCTGCCAGAGGTAGCTGTGCTCCCCGCTTCGGTTTTTTGCAAGCCAGGGTCTGGCCCACTACTCTTCGCCGGGGGCCCATGGGAGGTGCCAGGTGCCCTCAGCTAGGTGACCCCAGCATGGCACCTGGCCCCCTCAAGCACACTCCCGCAGCCTCCTTCCCCATGGGGAGCACTACGCTGACCTAGAAATGTGTTTGCAAGGCTCAGAAAGTGAAGGGTAACACATGGCCCTGACTTGGGAATTGAGGCCCTTGGAGCAGGCTTGGAGGTCTGACCTCTGATGATCCAAACCTCTCCTGCAAGGAGAGCCCTAAACACATATTCTCTCTCCTGCCTTTCCTTCCTCAAAGATAGATAGCTTTCCCAGTCTCTTGCGTGCTGAGAGTCACACAGGGCTGGAAAGCGCTTGCTTTAATGTCATTATTCAGTGGCAGTTGCCCCTGAGGCCCTGCGCCTAGGTTGGGCTCCCACACTTACAGGCAAATCAAAGTGACCTCCAAATGAGTCAGCTCTTTGCATCAAGTAGCCAAAGTATTGGAGTTTCAGGTTCACATTAGTCCTTCCAATATATATTCAGGCCTGATTTCCTTTAGGATGGAGTGGTTGGGTCTCCTTGTAGTCCAAGTGACCTTCGAGTGTGTTCTCAAACACCACAGTTCAAAAGCATCAAATCTTCGGCGGTCAGCTTTCTTTATAAGCCAACTTTCACATCCATACATGACACATGGATAAACCATAGCCTTGACTAGACAGATCTTTGTTGGCAAAGTAACGTCTTTGCTTTTTAATATGCTGTCTAGTTTGGTCATCACTTTCTTTCCAAGTCGTAAGCGTCTTCTCAGAGAAGGCAATGCCAACCCACTCCAGTACTCTTGCCTGGAAAATCCCATGGATGGACTAGCCTGGTAGGCTGCAGTCCATGGGGTCGCTAAGAGTCGGACACGACTGAGCGACTTCACTTTCACTTTTCACTTTCATGCATTGGAGAAGGAAATGGCAACCCACTCCAGTGTTCTTGCCTGGAGAATCCCAGGGACGGGGGAGTCTGGTGGGCTGCCGTCTATGGGGTCATACAGAGTCAGACACGACTGAAGTGACTTAGCAGCAGCAGTAGCAAGCGTCTTTTAATTTCATGGCTGCAGTCGCCATCTGCAGTGATTTCCGAGCCCCCAAAAATAAAATCTGACACTGTTTCCACTGTTTTCCCATCTATTTGCCATGAAGTGATGAGACCAGATGCCATGGTATTTGTTTTCTGAATGTTGAGTCTTAAGTCAGCTTTTTCTCTCTCCTCTTTCACTTTCATCAAGAGGCTCTTTAGTTCTTCTTCCTTTTCTGCCATAAGGGTGGTGTCATCTGCATATCTGAGGTTATTGATATTTCTCCCGGCAGTCTTGATTCCAGTTTGTGCTTCATCCAGCCCAGCATTTCTCACGATGTACTCTTCGTATAAGTTAAATAAGCAGGGTGACAGTATACAGCCTTGACAGATTCCTTTTCCTATTTGGAACCAGTCTGTTGTTCCACGTACAGTTCTAACTGTTGCTTCCTGACCTGCATACAGGTTTCTCAAGAGGCAGGTCAGGTGGTCTGGTATTCCCATCTCTTTCAGAATTTTGCACAGTTTATTGTGATCCACACAGTCAAAGGCTTTGGCATAGTCAATAAAGTAGAAATAGATATTTCTGTGGAACTCTCTTGCTTTTTCCTTGATCCAGTGGATGTTGGCAATTTGATCTCTGGTTCCTCTGCCTTTTCTAAATCCAGCTTGAACATCTGGAAGTTCACGGTTCACATATTGCTGAAGCCTGGCTTGGAGAATTTTGAGCATGACTTTACTAGTGTGTGAGATGAGTGCAAATGTGCGGCAGTTTGAACATTCTTTGTCATTGCATTTCTTTGAGACTGGAAGGAAAACTGACCTAACAACCTAGACGTTTTCAATTGCATATGCTAAAAGAACCAGCTTTGCAGTTTCCAAGAAAAAAAAAAGTTTCATTTTAACCAATTTTCTCTGAAGTCCAAGGAATATCATGGCCATCCTGCATCAAAAAGTTATCTTTCCTTTATGTAGTCATAGTTCCATGCCTAAATTATAGACCAAATAGTGCTCAAATTGACTCTGATATCAGGGGCGGATCAGCTGATAAAAAACTTGGATTGTCCCTCTGGAGGGAAGTGAGACCTTGGTCCCATCAGAAGAATCTGAGGGGTTAAGGGAATTTGCAGGAGTGGGGAAAGCTTGATCCATCCTACATGTACCATAATCTTAAATAATGCTTATTTACTTTACTGAAGTAAAAAAAAAAAAAAGATTATAAAAAAAAATATAAATCACTGAAAGGTAAAGAAATTCATCATCTGTGATCGAAAGCAGCATTCTAAGAAAACTGTGTTCTCTTAACCTAGAGAGGAGACTAAATTCCAGTCTGGTACCAGCTTACCAGATAACGAACAAGCAAAAAATTGTTTATGGGTAAGCTTAGAAAAGTCTTTTCCGTATATCTTGAAGTAGCAGTATTTTTGCAATGGCATCAGTGTGAAACCATAGAAGGCATGTTTAAAACCTGATTAAGTTGAAACTGACAAAGTAATCTGGTCATTGCTGTGATTGAAACACTTTAATATGATAACTAGAATTATAACTGACAGCATTTTATCAGAACATATCAGATTTTCATGAATGTCACATAATTTCTAGGATATCTCTATTAGTATCATCAACCATACAATATAACTTGAGAAAATTCATCACTCCTTCTGATAACACTTCCCATGAAGTTTAACATGCCAAATGAACTCAGGTTGTTTACTATCTCTCTTTGGGAGGTCTCAGGGGCCCTCTGAAGCATCCCAAAGTTAGCTAGAAGTCAATTATTTAGGAAGGTTTGTTCATAAATATCAAAAGGGTTTATAACATTCAGGTAGGATCACATAAGTTACTGTTAAACAATACTTATCCACTTAGCCAAAATTAACAAAAGATTTCAAAGGTAAACCTAGAACAGATCACTTAAGAGGTAAAGAAACTTAAAATCCATTAGCAAAGGCAGTTCAACATCTCAAGAAAGCTTGTGTTAGGCACAAAACTCTTTTCTGGGGGGTCCACTTTCCATAAAAGCTCCTTATCCCTTTCTGTACCCATTCCTTTGCTTCTCCCATCTTGAAACTGCCACCTGTAAGTCAGAACTACTTCTTTTTCCTTCATAAAATGCGATTTCATTCCTCATGCCTTCTTTAATAACAAGACATACATTTTCCTTAAGCAACCAAGAACTGACTTTTATATTGGCATTCTATAGATTGGTGAACGTATATATCAGTGATAATATCTAAAAAAAATTTTGCTTTCTTATAATGAAGATCTTAGGATGGCACCAGACACTATTCATGGATAGTCAAAATCTCTTTAGTTTCTGTGTAAGAGGAAGGTCCTGTCAAGTAGTGAATGTTTCAGAACCTTAATTTATTTGGAAATGACCTAGCTATTCAATACACTGTCATCACTTAGTTTAGCACAACGATAGAAATTCAGGTAATCAAAATCTGGAGAAACTATGGTAAGTTCAGTTCAGTTGCTCAGTTGTGTGTGACTCTTTGCGACCCCATGGACTGCAGGATGCCAGGCTTCCCTGTCCATCACCAACTCCTGGGGCTTGCTCAGACTCATGTCCATCGAGTCAGTGATGCCATCCAACCATCTTATCCCCTGTTGTCCCCTTCTCTTCTGCCTTCAGTCGAGACTATTATAGACAGATATTTTAAAGTATAATTATAATAGTTTATCTAAAAGCTCATATTGTATTTACATTTTTAAGGATTTTTTGTTTTGTTTCAGAGGTACTTTCTTTGTTGACAAGCTTGTGACAGATACAATAATATAGCAATATTTAACTTATAATAAACCTAGGCACTATAAGGCACTGGCACCCCACTCCAGTACTCTTGCCTGGAAAATCCCATGGACGGAGGAGCCTGATAGGCTGCAGTTCACGGGGTCGCTAAGAGTCCAACATGACTGAGCGACTTCACTTTCAATTTTCACTTTCACACATTGGAGAAGGAAATGGCAACCCACTCCAGTGTTCTTGCCTGGAGAATCCCAGGGATGGGGCAGCCTGGTGGGCTGCCGTCTGTGGGGTCACACAGAGCCGGACACGACTGAAGTGACTTAGCAGCAGTAGCAACATGAAAATTTTATGCTTAACGTTAATGCCTCTTCAGTTCAGTTCAGTAACTCAGTCGTGTCCGACTCTTTGCGACCCCATGAATCACAGCAAGCCAGGCCTCCCTGTCCATCACCAACTCCCGGAGTTCACTCAACTCATGTCCATCGAGTCGGTGATGCCACCCAGCCATCTCATTCTCCGTCGTCCCCTTCTCCTCCTGCCCCCAATCCCTCCCAGAATCAGAGCCTTTTCCAGTGAGTCAACTCTTCCATTGTTAGGAGCCCTAACATCTGAGTAGCCAGGATAGGCCTGAGACCTTGCTTAGGCCTAATTTCAGTTTCCTGGAGACAGGGTGGAGGCTAAGTTCACAGAAACTCCTCCCTAAGAAGATCCCGCCGGCGCCAAAAATCGGGCCAATCAGAGGAAAAAGGGAAATCCCCCAGAAAAACCCCACACGCGCTTGAACTGGCCAATGAGCTTCTGCGCGCACATGAACTGGCCAATGAGCTTCTGCCAGCTTGATCTTTTGAACAAAAATAGGTGCTTATGTAATCTAAGACTATAAAAACCGCTGTGACCTGGGCTCGGGGCTCTTGTCCCACTCCACTGCGCTGGAGGAGGCATGAGCCCTAGCTCGAGCTAGAAATAAACCCCATTCTTGCTTTTGCATTGCTGCGAGTGTCTTATTCTACCAGTATAGGGGGACCGGACTCAGGGCATAACACCATGAGATGGCCAAAGTATTGGAGCTTCAGCTTTAACATCAGTCCTTCCAATGAACACCCAGGATGACTCCTTTAGAATGGACTGGTTGGATCTCCTTGCAGTCTGAGGGACTCTCAAGAGTCTTCTGCAACACCACAGTTCAAAAGCATCAATTTTTCGGCGATCAGCTTTCTTCACAGTCCAACTCTCACATCCATACATGACCACTGGAAAAACCATAGCCTTGCCTAGACGGACCTTTGTTGGCAAAGTAATGTCTCTGCTTTTTAATATGCTATCTAGATTGGTCATAACTTTCCTTCCAAGGAGTAAGCGTCTTTTAATTTCATGGCTGCAATCAGCATCCGCAGTGATTTTGGAGCCCCCCAAAATAAAGTCTAATACTGTTTCCCCATCTATTTCCCATGAAGTGATGGGACTGGATGCCATGATCTTAGTTTTCTGAATGTTGAGCTTTAAGCCAACTTTTTCACTCTCCTCTTTAACTGTCAAGTGGGCCTTAGAAAGCATCACTATGAACAAAGCTAGTGGGGGTGATAGAATTCCAGTGGAGGTACTTCAAATCTTGAAAGATGATGCTGTGAAAGTGCTGCACTCAATATGCCAGCAAATTTGGAAAACTCAGCAGTGGCCACAGGACTGGAAAAGGTCAGTCTTCATTCCAATCCCAAAGAATGCTCAAACTACCGCACAATTGCACTCATCTCACACGCGAATAAAGTCATGCTCAAAATTCTCCAAGCCAGGCTTCAGCAATATGTGAACCGTGAACTCCCAGATGTTCAAACAGGTTTTAGAAAAGGCAGAGGCACCAGAGATCAAATTGCCAACATCCGCTGGATCATGGAGAAAGCAAGAGAGTTCCGGAAAAACATCTATTTCTGCTTCATCGACTATGCCAAAGCCTTTGACTGTGTGTATCACAATAAACTGTGCAAAATTCTGAAAGAGATGGGAATACCAGACCACCTGACCTGCCTCTTGAGAAACCTGTATGCAGGTCAGGAAGCAACAGTTAGTACTGGACATGGAAGAACAGACTGGTTCCAAATAGGAAAAGGAGTACGTCAAGGCTGTATATTGTCACCCTGCTTATTTAACTTCTATGCAGAGTACATCATGAGGAACACTGGGCTGGAAGAAGCACAAGGTGGAATCAAGACTGCCGGGAGAAATATCAATAACCTCAGATATGCAGATGACACCACCCTTATGGCAGAAAGTGAAGAGGAACTAAAAAGCCTCTTGACGAAAGTGAAAGAGGAGAGTGAAAGGTTGGCTTGAAGCTCAACATTCAGAAAACAAAGATCATGGCATCTGGTCCCATCACTTCATGGGAAATAGATGGGGAAACAGTGAAAACAGTGTCAGACTTTATTTTTTGGGGGCTCCAAAATCACTGCAGATGCTGATTGCAGCCATGAAATTAAAAGACACTTGCTCCTTGGAAGGAAAGTTATGACCAATGTAGATAGTATATTAAAAGCAGAGACATTACTTTGCCAACCAAGGTCCGTCTAGTCAAGGCTATGGTTTTTCCCGTGGTCATGTATGGATGTGAGAGTTGGACTGTGAAGAAAGCTGATTGCCGACGAATTGATGTTTTTGAACTGTGGTGCTGGAGAAGACTCTTGAGAGTCCCTTGGACTGCTAGGAGATCCAACCAGTCCATTGTAAAGGAGATCAATCCTCGGTGTTCATTGGAAAGACTGATGCTAAAGCTGAAACTGCAATACTTTGGCCACCTCATGTGACGAGTTGACTCACTGGAAAAGACTCTGATGCTGGGAGGGATTGGGGGTGGGAGGAGAAGGGGACGACCGAGAATGAGATGGCTGGATGGCATCACCGACTCGATGGACATGAGTTTGAGTGAACTCCGGGAGTTGGTGATGGACAGGGAGGCCTGGCGTGCTGATATTCATGAGGTCGCAAAGAGTCGGACACGACTGAGTGACTGAACTGAATTGAACTGAATTTTCTTAAAGAGACTTTTGAGTTCCTTTTCACTTTCTGCATAAGCGTGGTGTCATCTGCATATCTGAGGTTATTGATATTTCTCCCGGCAGTCTTGATTCCAGCTTGTGCTTCTTCCAGCCCAGCGTTCCTCATGATGTACTCTGCATAGAAGCTAAATAAGCAGGGTGACAATATACAGCCTTGACATTCTCCTTTTCCTATTTGGAACCAGTCTGTTGTTCCATGTCCAGTTCTAACTGTTGCTTCCAGACCTGCATATACGTTTCTCGAGAGGCAGGTCAGGTGGTCTGGTATTCCCACCTCTTTCAGTATTTTCCACAGTTTAGTGTGATCCACACACTTTAGACATGTCTATATTAGAGTAGCAGAAAAAAAAAAAAAACAACCAACCAACTAGGTATTTAATATTGACTATTTCCCAGTTCACGTGAATCCAAAATTCATTTAGGTCAACTTTTCTTGTATTTAGAACTGTTTGATTTGTAAGGGCTTCCTTTTCTTTAGATTATTTAAATAGTAACTCACTTACAACTTCAGCAATAATATAAAAAACCAGAAGACTCACACTGAGACATACATAAATCCACACAGACAGAGATCTTCTAGTTTTCCGCCTAAGATTTAAAATATCTCTTTGACCTCCTTATTTTGGGGGGTCTTGAAGTCCTCATTTGCCCAAGGCTGAGGTCTCGGGCAAAGTGGGAGTGTTTTTCAAGGAAAAGGTTAACTTCAAGCTTTGCCTTAGGCAGACCTTTTCAACGCTAATTGTTTTTAATTGCATATGCAAAAGAACCAGCTTTACAGTTTCTAAGAAAAAAAAACTTTTAACCAATTTTCTCTGGTTATATAGAATATAACGGCCATCCCAGGTCAGGTCATCTTTCCTTTCTGTAGTCATAGTTTTACCCCTGAATTATGGACAGATCAGCTGACAAGGTTTCCGTAGGTGAACCTGCAGAAGGGTCATTAACGTGGTCGGTTCAGAGAGCGGCGCGGTGGCCTCGCTTCGCCCCGCCCGGCTCGTGAGCCTCTCCTCCACCCGTTCGCGCGGGACGGGAAGGAAGGGAGGGAAAACCGTCTGGAAGGCGGCACGCCCCGGGTGGGCGGTCGGGCCCTGTGGTGGTCGACGTCCGGGCGGTGCCCCTCGCAGGCCTCCCTCTTTCCAGGTACCTAGCACGCGGGGCTTCCCTGGTGGCTCAGAGGGTAAAGCGTCTGGCTGCAGTGCGGGAGACCCGGGTTTGATCACTGGGTTGGGAAGATTCCCCTGGAGAAGGAAATGGCAACCCACTCCAGTACTCTTGCCTGGAAAATTCCATGGACGGAGGAGCATGGTAGGCTACAGTCCATGGGGTCACAAAGAGTCGGACACGACTGAGCGACTTCACTTCACAGCTGAGAAAAAACTTGGGTTGTCTCGGTGGGGTGGATTTGCTCCTGGATGGATTTCACCTGCGGCCGTAGCGAGGCCCGCGGTCCTCTCCTGGAAGTGGGTGTATTTGCGGAGGACACCTGGCCCGCGTCGGGGGCGGAGCGCGCCTCCTCCAAGCTCAGAGGCAGTGGGTCCCAGGCCTCAGGGGTCTCCACTGCTGCTGGGAACGCTCATTTCGTGGGTTCCTGGGTCCCCATCGATCCGCATCCAGTGAGCGAGCGGAGCGGAGGGGTGCGGACCACAGGTAAGGGAACTGGGGCTCGGTGGCTCAGGGTGGAACAGGGAACAACATATTCCGCCTCCTCTGTTGGCACAGTCTTGGAGCCCCCTCACCTGGCGTTCGCAGAAAGGCCTCGCCTTTGGGGTCAAGGCCTTTACCGCTTTACCCCTTCGCATAAAGCTCAGAGCCGCGCGGTTTTCCCAAGCAGTCTAGTGCCTGCCCTAAGTCCAGGGGATTTATCCTGCCTGGTGATTTCGCCTCCTGGGACTCCACAGCCCGTACTCTGTCCACGAATTGCTCCCTAGAAACTTGGTAGGATGCATGGATTTAAAAACCTGGCTGCCACCTAGGCAGAAAAGAAGGGAGGAGGGCGCCTTGCTGCCCTTTCATGGTGGACTCTGTGGCCGTCCTGCTGAGAGCAGGCCTTTCCATGGGGACCCTGTGCAGTGTGGTGTTTGGGAACTGAATAATTAGAACGTGTAAAATTTTTAAACTATGTGGTGCTTTAATTAAAAAAAAAAAAAAGGCCCCAAGTTTATTTGCAAATTGAGGTCTAAAAATTGAAGACCTATCTTTCCTTCCACTGTGGCATTCTATGAAGAAATGTGCGGGTGTTTTTAAAGAAAAGAGTCAGAAAAGTGAGAAACAGAAAACCCAGAGGTGCCCCTGTAGTTTGGCGAAGGCCTGAGGAGGTCACTTGTAAATGCTGCTGGCTCTGGGAGGCAGTCTTTCTGTGGCTGATGGACACAGAGCTCTGCAGTCTTGTCCTTTGCATGGATGTTCTTGTTTGTGGAAATCCAGCTCGGAGCTATCTCCTGATGTGTAAGAACTTCCCAGACTAGACCCCTAGGCAAATCCCTTAGGGCCAGGGACTCCTTCCTTCATTGTATTTGTCTGTTTGAGAAGCAGCAATGACATATTTTTCTTTCAATCTGGTCTCTCATCCAGGCCTTGGAGTAATATTTCCCCTCCCCCTCAATAGGCTTGGGTTCCAGGGATGAACTGTAGTCAGTTGTCCATGATTTTACAGATGAGGAAACTGAGAGCCAGAGAGGGTGGAGGACTGTCCAAGGGAGAATGGGATATCGTTCCAGGAACTCTGGCTCCTGGGTTTTTAATGGGCTTCCTACCCAGCATGGTCATTCATTGGCAAGTGTTGACGTTGAGAATAAACTATTGGTGGAATTGTAAAAGGCTTTTTTAAAGAATGTGCCTACCAGCTGTGCATCTTGTGGAGTATTTTCATTGTACTTAAACCCTTGGAAAGTGCTGGGCACAGGGCAGGTGCTTCATCATTTTGATTGAATAAGTTCAATTTCACACAATTATATCTATAGTGTCAGCAACACTATGAGGTATATTAGAACAGTGATCATCACAGTTGGTACTTCACGGATCAGTAAAGAAATAAAACTTTTTCTTAGGAAGACTGTAACAGAATTGCTAAGTTTTAAGTTTATCCCACAAGGATGTTAAAAAAAAAAATGAAACAAATCTCTCCGATCATCTCCAAGGCTATTGGACGTCTGTTGAGGACCCCACGCAAGGGAGGGTCTACCTCTTGGGACACCCCTGCTTCAGCATCTCCCTAAGCTAGCAACCTGGGACAGCTGAGTACACTTGAAGTTCCTTCCTTGACCTTGGGAGTTTTTATGGAAGACAATTTTTTGACAGACGGGGTGGGGGAAGGTTTGGGATGTTTCAAGTGCAGTCCATTTATTGTGCACTCTTTCTGTTTCTGTTCCCTGGTGGCTCAGTTGGCAAAGAGTCTGCCCGCAATGCGGGAGACCCGGGTTCAATCCCGGGGTTGGGAAGATCTCCTGGAGAAGGAAATGACAGCCCACTCCAGTATTCTTGCCTGAAGAATTCAATGGACTGAGGAGTCTTGTGGGGTACAGTCCACAGGGTCACAGAGGGTTGGACACGCTGAGTGACTGAGCAGGTAACACGCAGGAAGGCCAGCGTTCTCCAAGCGGAGGAAGTAGCCTGCAAGTGCCAGACATTTTTATCTCTCTTAGAAAGCATCACTACTAACAAAGCTAGTGGAGGTGATGGAATTCCAGTTGAGATATTACAAGTCTTGAAAGATGATGCTGTGAAAGTGCTGCACTCAATATGCCAGCAGATTTGGAAAACTCAGCAGTGGCCACAGGACTGGAAGAGGTCAGTCTTCATTCCAATCCCAAAGAAAGGCAATGCCAAAGAATGCTCAAACTACCGGACAATTGCCCTCATCTCACACGCTAGCAAAGTCATGCTCAAAATTCTCCAAGCCAGGCTTCAGCAATATGTAAACCGTGAACTCCCAGAAGTTCAAGCAGGTTTTAGAAAAGGCAGAGGCACCAGAGATCAAATTGCCAACATCCGCTGGATCTTGGAGAAAGCAAGAGAGTTTCAGAAAAACATCTATTTCTGCTTCATTGACTATGCCAAAGCCTTTGACTGTGTGGATCACAATAAACTGTGGAACATTCTGAAAGAGATGGGAATCCCAGACCACCTGACCTGCCTCTTGAGAAACCTGTATGCAGGTCAGGAAGCAACAGTTAGAACTGGACATGGAACAACAGACTGGTTCCAAATAGGAAAAGGAGTACGTCAAGGCTGTATATTGTCACCTTGCTTATTTAACTTATATGCAGAGTACATCATGAGGAACGCTGGGCTGGAAGAAGCACAAGCTGGAATCAAGATTGCTGGGAGAAATATCAATAACCTCAGATATGCAGATGACACTACCCTTATGGCAGAAAGTGAAGAGGAACTCAAAAGCCTCTTGATGAAAGTGAAAGAGGAGAGTGAAAAGGTTGGTTTGAAGCTCAACATTCAGAAAACAAAGATCATGGCATCTGGTCCCATCACTTCATGGGAAATAGATGGAAAAACAGTGGAAACAGTGTCAGACTTTGTTTTTTTGGGCTCCAAAATCACTGCAGATGCTGATTGCAGCCAGGAAATTAAAAGACGCTTGCTCCTTGGAAGGAAAGTTATGACCAACCTTGATAGTATATTAAAAAGCAGAGACATTACTTTGCCAACCAAGGTCCGTCTAGTCAAGGCAATGGTTTTTCCCGTGGTCATGTATGGATGTGAGAGTTGGACTGTGAAGAAAGCTGATCGCCGAAGAGTCGATGCTTTTGAACTGTGGTGTTGGAGAAGACTCTTGAGAGTCCCTTATACTGCAAGGAGATCCAACCAGTCCATTCTAAAGGAGATCAATCCTGGATGTTCATTGGAGGGACTGATGCTAAAGCTGAAACTGCAATACTTTGGCCACCTCATGCGACGAGTTGACTCACTGGAAAAGACTCTGATGCTAGGAAAGGTTGGGGGTGGGAGGAGAAGGGGACGACGGAGAATGAGATGGCTGGATGGCATCACCGACTCTGTGGACATGAGTTTGAGTGTACTCCGGGAGTTGGTGATGGACAGGGAGGCCTGGCGTGCTGTGATTCATGGGGTCGCGGAGAGTCGGACACGACTGAGCGACTGAACTGAACTGAACTGAACTGAAGCGGCAGGAGGAAACAAACGCGATATTTTTTCCTTCTCTATACAAATTTTAAAGGAAGTTTCTCTTAAAATACTGTGTTGCCCTGATGACACCTGGTTTCACCTGAAGTTAACTATTCTCAAATCTTGAGTTAACCGATGCATTTTTCTTATGGAAATGTTGGTCTTAAGCTATGTTAATGTACTACGAATTTACCCCAGACTCTATCTTCAAATTCAGTTCAGTTCAGTTCAGTCGCTCAGTCGTGTCCGACTCTCTGCAACCCCATGAATCACAGCATGCCAGATCTCCCCGTCCATCACCAACTCCTGGAGTTCACTCAAATTCATGTCCGTAGAATCGGTGATGCCATCCAGCCATCTCATTCTCGGTTGTCCCCTTCTCCTCCTGCCCCCAACCTTTCCCAGCATCAGAGTCTTTTCCAGTGAGTCAACTCGTCACATGAGGTGGCCAAAGTATTGCAGTTTCAGCTTTAGCATCAATCCTTCCAATGAACACCGAGGATTGATCTCCTTTACAATGGACTGGTTGGATCTCCTTGCAGTCCAAGGGACTCTCAAGAGTCTTCTCCAGCACCACAATTCAAAAACATCAATTCTTTGGCAATCAGCTTTCTTCACAGTCCAACTCTCACATCCATACATGACCACGGGAAAAACCATAGCCTTGACTAGACGGACCTTGGTTGGTAAAGTAATGTCTCTGCTTTTTAATATACTATCTAGGTTGGTCATAACTTTCCTTCCAAGGAGTAAGCGTCTTTTAATTTCATGGTTGCAATCAGCATCTGCAGTGATTTTGAAGCCCCCAAAAAATAAAGTCTGACACTGTTTCCACTGTTTTTCCATCTATTTCCCATGAAGTGATGGGACCAGATATCATGATCTTTGTTTTCTGAATGTTCAGCTTCAAGCCAACCTTTTCACTCTCCTCTTTCACTTTCATCAAGAGGCTTTTTAGTTCCTCTTCACTTTCTGCCATAAGGGTGGTGTCATCTGCATATCTGAGGTTATTGATATTTCTCCCGGCAGTCTTGATTCCACCTTGTGCTTCTTCCAGCCCAGTGTTCCTCATGATGTACTCTGCATAGAAGTTAAATAAGCAGGGTGACAATATACAGCCTTGACGTACTCCTTTTCCTATTTGGAACCAGTCTGTTCTTCCATGTCCAGTACTAACTGTTGCTTCCTGACCTGCATACAGGTTTCTCAAGAGGCAGGTCAGGTGGTCTGGTATTCCCATCTCTTTCAGAATTTTGCACAGTTTATTGTGATACACACAGTCAAAGGCTTTGTCATAGTCAATAAAACAGAAATAGTTGTTTTTCCGGAACTCTCTTGCTTTCTCCATGATCCAGCGGATGTTGGCAATTTGATCTCTGGTGCCTCTGCCTTTTCTAAAACCTGTTTGAACATCTGGGAGTTCACGGTTCACATATTGCTGAAGCCTGGCTTGGAGAATTTTGAGCATGACTTTATTCGCGTGTGAGATCAGTGCAATTGTGCGGTAGTCTGAGCATTCTTTGGCATTGCCTTTCTTTGGGATTGGAATGAACACTGATCTTTTCCAGTCCCATGGACACTGCTGAGTTTTCCAAATTTGCTGGCATATTGAGTGCAGCACTTTCACAGCATCATCTTTCAAGATTTGAAGTAGCTCAACTGGAATTCCATCACCTCCACTAGCTTTGTTTGTAGTGATGCTTTCTAAGGCCCACTTGACTTCACATTCCAAGGTGTCTGGCTCTAGGTCAGTGATCACGTTATCATGACTATCTTGGTCATGAAGATCCTTTTTGTACAGTTCTTCTGTGTATTCTTGCCACCTCTTCTTAATATCTTCTGTTTCTGTTAGGTCCATAGCATTTCTGTCCTTTATCGAGCCCATCTTTGCATGAAATGTTCCCTTGGAATCTCTAATTTTCTTGAAGAGATCTCTTGTTTTTCCTAGTCTGTTGTTTTCCTCTATTTCCTTGCATTGATCACTGAGGAAGGCTTTCTTATTTCTCCTCACTAGTCTTTGGAACTCTGCATTCAGATGCTTATATCTTTCCTTTCCTCCTTTGCTTTTCACTTCTCTTCTTTTCACAGCTATTTGTAAGGCCTCCTCAGACAGCCATTTTGCTTTTTTGCATTTCTTTTCCATGGGGATGGTCTTGGTCCTTGTCTCCTGTACAATGTCACGACTCAAGTAGGTGCCGCCAAATGGCTCAGAACCTACTTGACAAACCAGTATGTTATACTCAGGTATTTTTCCCCTAATCTATGTAAAGTGAAATTATTTGTATGGTAATCTGCCCTTCTACAAGATTCAAGTTAATCATTTTTATGGTCCAAGATGAATCGTCAGGTGTCAAGATTATCCCGAAATGCATCTTATGGGTGAGGGGCCTGGTGCCATTCTGAGCCTTAAGACATGCCTTTCTTTCATGAACAGACTGCTAGTGACTATATAACATCCAGCTGAAGACTAGCAGGGGTGTACTCTTTCTGCCCCCTTCTGATGTCTATGTCAGAAGCTTTCTCTATCTCCTTTATACTTTAATGAAACTTTATTACACAAAAGCTCTGAGGGATCAAGCCTCGCGTCTCTGGCCCCAGATTGAATTCTTCTCCGGAGGCCAAGGTCCCGGTGTCTGTGTCACTCCGCAACAACCTTTCATGACCGAACCCTGATTTCTATTATTTCATCAGCTCCACCTCAGATCATCAGGCACTCTATCCTAGAGGTTGGGGGTCCCTGCTTTAGTTCCCTCTTTCATCTTCTACACAGCTCCAGCCTGCTTCCTCCTCTTCCACCTGCAGAACTACCTGCCGGGCTTCTCTGAGTGTGGCTAAGAGTCTCCTGCCCTCACGTCCTTTCCTCTGAGTCCCTTCTCCTAAGTGGGTTTCCCTGATCTCCATTTAGGCACTTTTGCCCCAGGTGGTGCTAGTGGTAAATAACCTACCTGCCAATGCAGGAATTCGATCCCTTGATTGGGAAGATCCCCTGGAGGAGGGCACGGTAACCCACTCCAGTATTCGTGCCTGGAAAATTCCCATGGACAGAGGAGCCTGATGGGCTCTGACACTCAGACGTGACTGAAGTGACTTAACACACCAGAGGACCTTTGAACTGCAGACTCACGTGATTGTTTTGGCTCTTTGGAGTCCCATGTCATTCCACATGTATGTTAGGGTCAGCTTGTGTATTGCTTCCTAAAGGCCTGGAGAGGGTAACAGGCAGGAAGGCCAGGGGTCTCCGGACAGAGAAAATAGGCTGCAAGTGTCAGACGTTTTTTTCTCTCTGTCTTAAGAGGCAGGAGGAAACAAACTAGTGTTACATTCTTTCTACTTCTCAATACAAATTTAAAAGGAGGTTTCTCTTAAAATTCTGTGTTGCCATGATGACTCCTGGCTCCACCTGAATTTAACTTTTCTCAAACCTTGAGCTAAGCAATGCATTTTTCTTATGGAAATCTTTCTCTTAAGCTATGTTAATGTACTCTGTATTTACCCTAAACTCTGTCTTCGGGTCGGTTCCCCCTTAAGGCTCAGAACCGACTTGACAAACCAGTATGTTTTGCTCATACCTTGTTCTCCTAATCTGTGTTAATGAAACGATATATTTGCTTGGAAATCCGCCTTTTTTTAGGATTCATGTCAATCATTTTATGGCCCGGGATGACTCATCTGCTGCCAGTGTTACTCAACTCACGTTGTGGGTGAGGGGCCTGGTGCCATTGTCTGAGACACTGCCTTTCTTTCATTAGCAGACTGCTAGTGGCTGTATGGGTTCTTCCCTGGTGGCTCAGAGGTTAAAGCTTCTGCCTCCAATGTGGGAGACCCGGGTTCGATCCCTGGGTCGGGAAGATCCCCTGGAGAAGGAAACGGTAACCCACTCCAGTATTCTTGCCTGGAGAATCCCATGAATGGAGAAGCCTGGTAGGCTACAGTCCACGGGGTCGCATAGAGTCGGACACGACTGAGCGACGGAACAGAACAGAACAGTGGCTGTATAACATCTGGCTAAAAACTAGCAGGGGGTACTCTTTCTGCCCCCTTCTGATGTCTATGTCAGCAGCTTTCTCTATCTCTTTTATACTTTAATAAAACTTTATGACACAAAACCTCTGAATGCTCAAGCTTCGTCAGTGGCCCTGGATTGAATTCTTCTCCTCTGGAGGCCAAGAATAGTGGCATCTTTTGTGGTTTAGCAACAACCTTTCATCCTTTTGTAATTCATATTGAATCTTCATTTCAGATTGAGGATACATTCCATGGTATTCCCATCTTAAGTCTTTCCATCGCTATGGAATATCTGTACCTGTAGTCAGGATATTTTTCAGCAATCATGTATAATTTCCAGTGTGCCAGTCTTGTCACCCTCATTACATCCATGGCAAAGTATTTTATTAATGCTGACATCATTGAAAGGGAATTGTTTTTTTTTTTTTTAATTCCTTTTCAGGTTGTTATTTGCTAGTGTATGCAGATAAAACTGTGTAATCATCATTTCTATCAGCTTGGACAGCTTGACAGTCGTCTCTACTTTCTCATACTCTAAGGTCACCCTGGCTCATATGTTTACAGCTTGACAATAGTCTCTATTCTCTCATACTCTAAGGTCACCCTGTTAGGGTCCGGAGTTGCCCTTCCCTCAGAGGAACAGAGGACACTCACGATAATGCAAGACACACAGCGAGGTTTATTTCCAGCTAGCTGGGGTCCAAGTGTCTGCCCGACGGAGCGGGTTTCAACAAGGACCCCGAGCACTCTGAGCCAAGGGTTTATATAGCATTTTCAAACCATATTAGTTTCAAAACATCCACACATAGTAATCTTTTTACACACAGTAATATTCCACACTCTACACACAGCTGTATATCTCACCTCCTGGTGGTTTAACGAGATAAGCCCACCCTGGCCCTTTGACCTATTTGCCTGATCTCTGTGTCACAACTGCCCACATTCTGGTGTTTAAGATTAACTTGTTTTTCAGGTTGCTGTCTTCCTAGGAATCCTCACTCATCCTTACTCAACAAACAATTCTAGGGATCTTTACTTAAAACAACCTTAACTTTGGTTCTACAAGCAGCAAGCAAAGTACAGAAGGAAAAATGCATTGCAGGAGCATTAAGTTCTATATTAGGTTCTACAACCCCAGCTCATATGTGTACTCTCTCACCCCTAGTCTCAGTCATTTCTTCAAAGAACCTCTGTCCTTTTTTTTTTTTTTTTTAACATTAAATTATTTTTGACTATGCTGGGTCTTTGTTGCTAGATGTCCAGTTGTAGTGAGCAGAGGCTACCCTCTAGTTGCTGTGCCATGGCTTCTCATTGCAGCGCTTTCTCTGGTTGTAGAACTTGGGCTCTGGAGCATTCAAGCTTCAATAGTTGTTCGGGGGCTTAGTTGTCCCTGGGCATGTGGAATCTTCTAGGACCAGGGATTGAACCCCTGTTCCCTGCGTTGGTAGGCAGATTCTTTACCACTGGGCCATCAGGGATGTTTCCTGTTCCCTTTTATTAGAGAATGATATTTAAAACATACATGTAGGAGCTAAATATGCTCAGCTGACAATACATGGAAATATATACATGTATTCCAGCTTACCTTTGAACATATTCAGTTAAAGGTAATTTGTGATGATGTCTCCAACCTGATCCACCATGACATGGATATTGTAACCTTTCCTTTTGTTTATCTGTAACTTCCCATTCCAATGGTAAGATACCTGGCTTCCACCACTTATCATGAATAGAATTCAGTGCTTGTCCCATGTGGTTACTGAAAAAACTGTCAGACTGTCTTCCAGAGGGGGCTGTGCATGCATTCTACCAGCATCTTGAGTATGTTTCTGTATGATAGTTTACTATCATACCCTCAGTGGCCAGGTGTCTATTTTAGTCATTACCAATTATGAATGGGCTTGTTTGCTCTAGCGTTCTTGGACAATTTGAGTACAGATTCTTTGTCAGATATGCATTTTTTAGGAAAATTGTTTTATTTATTTTTGACTGTGTTGGTCTTCGTGTGTGGGCTTTTCTCTAGTTTTGGTGAGCATGGGCCATAACTAGTGGTGTGCGGGCTTCTCACTGCAGTGGCTCCTCTTGTTGTGGGGCACAGGCTCACGGGCTTCCGTAGTCGCAGTATGTGAGCTCGGCATTGTGGCTTCCAGGATCTAGAGCACAGGCTCAGCAGTTGTGGCACACGGGCTTAGTTGCTCCACAGCATGTGGGATCTTCCCATACCGGGGCTCACACCTGCATCTCCAGCACTGGCAGGTGGATTCTTTACCACGGAGCCACCAGGGCATATTTTTGATTCTAGTTTTCCACACATGTATCTGGTGAAAAAGGCCAGGATCAAGAGGCCTGGCAGCTGGGAATCCTCAGCCACAGTTCTGGTTGTGCTATCAAAAGCTCTGGGCTTTTGGCGAGCGCCTCAACTTTCCTGGGAACTGTTTCCTCCCCTCAGAAATGCCCTGCTGTTGGATTGTAGCCCACCAAGCTCCTCTGTCCCTGGGATTTCTGAGGCCAGAATACTGGAGGGGGTGCCATTTCCTTCTCTGCTGCTGCCGCTAAGTCGCTTCGGTTGTGTCCGACTCTGTGCGACCCCATAGGCGGTGGCCTACCAGGCTCCTCTGTCCCTGGGATTCTCCAGGCAAGAACACTGAAGTGGGTTGCCATGTCCTTCTCCAATGCATGAAAGTGAAGTCGCTCAGTGAAGTTGTGTCCGACTTTTAGCGACCCCAGGGACTGCATCCTACCAGGCTCCTCTGTCCATGGGATTCTCCATACAATAGTACTGGAGTGGGTTGCCATTGCCTTCTCCGATTTCCTTCTCTACAAGATAGCATTTTGAAGATATTTTCTCCTGGATATTGGTTTTGATGGAGGAAGGGGGATCCCTTCCAGGGCTTGAGAATGGGTTCTTGTCTGACACTTGGAAATGAGTTGTCCGAGGAGAGGAGTGCTGTCCAAGCGAGAGACTATTGGGAAGGGCTGCTGGGGTGGAGGGTAGGACGGTGAGGGAAATGGAGAGAACTGCTCTGCCACGTGGCTCACACTCTCAGGTTTTATGGTCATTGGGTTAGTTTCTGGTTTGTCTCTTGCCAGTCATTCTGAATTGGGATCCTTCCTGGGGGCACACGCATCACTCAGCAGAGATGGATTCCAGCGAGGAGGATCCTGGGAGGTTGGTAGGACCTCTGGACTGGAGTCTCCCATCTCCTTTTGACCTCTCCAGAATCCTGGTTTGTGGTAGCTTGTGAGTTCCTTGTTCCTTACCAGGACCTCCTGTTGTAAGATGACTCCTGCAAGTGTTTTCTCTTCTCTGTTGCTGGGCAAGGGTGGGTGGTTAGTGGTTCACTTAACAGTTTGCTTTTGGTTCTCTCGAGTAAGGTCCTCCACAGAATAAATGTATAAAATTATAAAAGTCAATGTTTTAAATAATTTATATTAATAATTTGGTAAGTTGGCTTTTTGGTTGTGTGTTAGAACTCATCACCAGACCAAAGGTCATGTAGATCTTTTGTTGTTTTCTAAAATTTTTATAGTTTTTAAATGGAATTAAGGTGTTGCAAAGTTTGTGTTTATGTTCATTTCATTCCTTTTGTTATTTTTAACATTTATTTTTAGTTGATTGATCATCGCTTTACAATATTGGTTTGATTTGTCATACGTCAACATGAATTAACCATAGGTGTACGTATGTCCCCTCGCTCTCGAATCTCCCTCCCACGTCCCACCCATCCCACCTCTCTAGGTTATTACAGAGCCCCGGTTTGAGTCCCTGAGTCACACAGCAGATTCCCTCTGGTTGTCTCTTTACAGATGTTGGTGCGCATGCGTCCAGGCTGCCCTCTCCAGTCATCTCCCCCGCTGCCTCTTGTTTTCCGCCCTTGTCCGTAAGTCTCTTCTCTACGTCTGCATCTCCATCGCTGCTGTGTGAACAGATTCGTCAGTACCATCCTGCCAGATTCCACGTTTTTCTCTTTCTGACTGACTTCCCTGTTTAATACGCTCTGTTGCTGCTGCTGCTAAGTCACTTCAGTCGTATCTGACTCTTTGTGACCCCATAGACGGAAGCCCACCAGGCTCCCCCGTCCCTGGGACTCTCCAGGCAAGAACAATGGAGTGGGTTGCCATTAATATGCTCTAGGTTCATCCAGTTCATTAGAATGGACTCAAATGTGTTCCTTTTTATGGCTGCATACCATACAGGCTGATTGTTCCTTAGCCATGTTTTGAGGAGGGTCGTGGAGCTATTCTGCTCCATTTCAGCGTGGGCTCGCAGTCTGAGTGCTCCCAGCAGAGCTGCTTCTGGGTGAGCCCTCTGGGCTCTGAGCGCGGGGCTGCCCGCTCCTCTCTGGCGGCCGGCAGGGGGCGCCACACCCCCTCTGACTCGCGGGCGCAGGACGCTTTGCTTCACGCTGGGCTCCGGGACCCGCTGGGGGAGCTTTGTCTCCTCAGGGCGTCAGGACTCGGCTTCTGGAAAACGGGGCTGCGTCCAGGCTGAGAGGAGCGGGCTTGCCTCAGTGCCCGCCAGCAGGGAGGCGCTGCAAGAGGGAGAAATGAGGACGAAGTCGGCGTTTCCTGTGTCCAGCTGAGCGCTGCCCTGAGGTCCATCTTGGAGGACTGGGGGGGGTGGGGGGGGTGGGGGGAGAGCTTCCTGTGCACAGTGGCGGATTTTCAGTTCGATTTCCGTTGGATGATCTAGAGGATGACCTTGAGTGATGTTCTTCAGTGTAGGTGGCCAGTTTTCCTGCCACTGTTTCTTGAGAGGCCTGTCCTTTCCTCTTCTCTTGTTCCTGGTTTGATTTTCATGAACTGGCCACGTACCTGTGGGTGCATTCCTGGGCTCTCTGTTCTTTCATCTTCGCTCGTTCCTGGTTTGATTTTCATGAACTGACCACGTTCCTGTGGGTGCATTCCTGGGCTCTCTGTTCTTTCCTCTTCGCTCGTTCCTGGTTTGATTTTCATGAACTGACCACGTTCCTGTGGGTTCGTTCCTGGGCTCTCTGTTCTTTCCTCTTCGCTCGTTCCTGGTTTGATTTTCATGAACTGACCACGTTCCTGTGGGTTCGTTCCTGGGCTCTCTGTTCTTTCCTCGAGTCCATGTGTCTGTGTTCGTGCCAGTTCCTCACTGCTGTGGTTACTCCAGCTCCGTGATGAAGTTTGAAGTCGGAGAGGAAGATGCCTCCAGCTGTGTTCTTCTTTCTCAGAGTCCTTTTGGCTGTTTAAGGTCCTGTTCAATATTAGCAGCCTAATATTAGGAATATTTCTATTTCGGTGAAAAATGCCTTTGAATATTATTTTGTAACTGCAGTCAGTGTCTTTGTTGATGGCTTTGGTTGGAATGGACATTTTATTTCCTCATTGTTCCAGTGCATGAGCCAGGAATAGTTTTCTGTTTATTTGCATTTTCTTTGGTTTCTTTATCAATGCTTTCTAGTTTTCTGACTACTGGTCTTTTATGTCCTTGATTAAGTTTGTTTCTAGATGTTTTATTCTTTTTGATGCAATTGTAAGTGAGATTTTCTTAATTTTTGTTTCTGATTGTTATTAGTGTATAGAAACACAACTGATTTTTGTATACTGATTGGGATTGTAAATTGTAGTATTTTATATGATTGCAAATTGATCCGAAATGATTCAGCTTTACTGAATGTAGTCTTAACAACTTTTTGTGAAGTTATGTGGAAATTTTTATTTGTAAAATCTGTTTCTCCTGCAATAGGTCATCCAGAGGACCCAAGGCCTGGTGGTTCCTAATAGACTTCCCACAGTACTTCTTCATTCCATGTGGACTCCTACAACGGCAGTGAGCATCACAGCTTCCCTTGAACTTCGTCTGGGTAAGTCTTGGCCTGTATAAGAAAGTTTCATGCCTGTCTAATCTGAATTTCTTTTGTGGTATTGATATGGTTGTTTTGAAACATAGTTTACTTTCCAGTAATTTAAAATGTACAGAAAACTCCTAGCAACGGGAAAAAGTACTCACATTTGCCACATCATCTAAAATACTTTGTGTTTTATCCAAAATGGGTGGTTTCTCCTGCAGAACCAGCACATAACCTCCAAAATAAGGAAATCATATGGTTTCTACATTATAATGTAATCCACAACCCCACTTCCACTTTCAACAATTGTTCAATTGTATGAATTTATCTTTTCTTCCCTTCCTTTTCCTCATTCTTTTTTCTTTTTTTAGAGTGTTACTGAGATTTTCAGTTATTTGGGCAAACTTGATGGATTTAAAGCAGACATGGTGACTATGGGATATGGGTGGCCTTTTCTATATGGATATTTTTCCCTAAAGATGGTTTTAATGTTTATTCATGTTGTAACATGTATGAATCCTGCATTCTTTCCCCCCCCCATAGTAATTAAAAATAAATAACATGCCATTTACCATTTAGATATTTGTAAGCATACAATGTTGGGCTTCCCTGGTGGCTCAGAGGTTAAAGCGTCTGCCTCCAGTGCGGGAAACCCGGGTTCGATCCCTGGGTCAGGAAGATCCCCTGGAGAAGGAAATGGTAACCCACTCCAGTATTCTTGCCTGGAGAATCCCATGGATGGAGAAGCCTGGTAGGCTACAGTCCACGGGGTCGCAAAGAGTCAGACATGACTGAGCGACTGAACGGAACGGAAGCATACAATGTTGTAGCAAACAACCTTTACTTGTTTTGCAAACCAGTTCAATAATGTGTACCTTGTGCGTGCTTTGGAGAAACTCAGGAAACCGAGTCAGTGACTGAAATGGCCCAGGATATCACCTTAGATACCATCTTCATCTGAAAACAAAACAGGGGCTTCCTGGCGGTCCAGTGGCTAAGACTGGACACTCCCAAAGAAGGAGACCCAGGTTTAATCCCTGATCAGAGAACTGGATCTCCCATGCCACGATGAAGAGTTTGCATGCTGTAGCTAAATATCTGGCTTGCCTCAATGAAGGTAGACCTGGCGCAGCCAAATAAAAAAACAAATAAATACTAAAAAAATTTAACCCAAAGGAAAGGTATGGTTGTTGTACAGATTTACGTCTTAGCTTTCCCTATTGATAAAAAAAAAAAGAGTTTCACAAGACTGTCATCCTTCTATCTGGTATATACAGAGGATTCCTTTGAAATGAGATTTCTCTGGTAAATGTGACTCACAGAAGAGCCGTCTTGAACTTGGGTTTCAGAGAGGATCATGTGTCCTCTTAAAATAAAAAAGTTAATTAGGTCCAACTAATTCTCATGCTGAAGAGGTATATTTTGGGGTAGCATTTGCTCCCCTTCACTTTGGATGTATCCCAATGTGTTTACACAGTCATCTACCGAAGACATCCTGCTATTTGAAAGTTTTTAGCTGTTCCAAGTAGAGCTTCTGTGTATAACTGGGTGATACTTTTTGTCTGGACACTTTTTCAAAGCTGTTTACTAAGTACTAGACATGTAGTGTTCAGGTCACAGGTGAGCCTTGTTTAGCTGTGGAAAAATCCAGCTAAGTTTCTCTGGCATGTGGGATCTTCCTGGGTAAAGCATCGAATTTGAGTGTCTTGCAATGTCAGGCAGATTCTTTACCACTGAGCCACCAGAGAAGCCCTGCCCTCCCCTTTTTTGAGTTTCCTGGATCTAATAGGTGTGCAGTGCTACCTCACTGTTGTTTTCGTTTGTAATTTCCTAATGATACATGGTTTTGATTGTTTTTAATATGCTTATTTACTATCTGTATATTTTCTTTGGCCAGGTGTTCAGATTTATACATTTTTAATGAAGTTGTTTGTTCCAGATTTTTGGGTATAGTTGGAGTACAATCCTTTATCAGATATGTATTTTGTGAATATATTTTTCTGTGGCTTGTGTTTAAGTTTTGCGGATAAGGTTTTTCACAGTTTAAATTTCTAATTTTTTAAAGTTCATGTTATATATGTTTTATATCCTTTTTTGGATATACTTTAGTGATTTTTTTTTTTGTGTGTGTTAAATTTCATAAGCAAAACAGAGGTACTGTAGATACAGTTTTAAGCAAAGCTGAGGTAACATAGATACAGTTTTGCCTTTTGTCTGTTGAGAAGTTTGAGTGAGGCTGGTGTAAATTGTAAAATTATGTCTGCATTCATTTGATTGGATATGGCTTCCAATTATTTGTATCATTGGTTTTGGAGATATCATGGGAAGTCAGTTTCCCCAGGGGAAACGGGGGTCCATGAAACATGAACTCTCTTCGATCCCTGGGAATCACTTTCTGCTTTTTCTGGCTTTGAGTTTGACTTGTTTGGATATCTCATATTAGTGGAATCACAGAACATTTGTCCTTTTTTGGTCTGGTTTATTTCACTTGATATAATGACCATAAGGTTCGTCCACATTGTAGCATTGTCAGAATTACCGACTTTGAAGGGCCGAATCATATTCCATTGTGTGTATACCACAATTTGTTTATAGAAATGGCTGCCACGGACACTTAGATTGCTTCTGTTTGTTGGCCAGTGTGAATCATGCTGTTGTGAGTATGACTGCAGAAATATGCATTTTTTCAGCCCCTTTTCCCAAACCTTTTGGGTACATAGCACGAATTAGAATTGAAATATATATTTATTCCATGTGTTAGTTTTGGAGTAATTTCTGTAATGTCTTGCACAGTGGCAGCACCATTTTAGTTTATTTTTTTTTGTATGGTAGAATACTGTTCAAGCTCTTGAATATACCCTGTGTTGCATGTTCTTTCACCCACCGATGGACACTTGAATGGGTTCTATCTTTGGGCTATTGTGAATAATGTCGCTATGAATATTTGTGTACCAGTTTTTGTTTGAATTATTAACAAATACATAGTACGACATATGAAAGAAACCACAAGGACCTACTGTACAGTTTAGGAAACTGTATTGAATATCTTATGATAATGTATAATGGGACAGAATCTCAAAAGGAATATATGAAAAAGGTAATAGCCATGACAATTATTGTGCCAACACTATGAGTTATCATAGCACTACTCAACATGTATTTATACATGCCACTAAAATATTCACATCTGTAAGTATATTATAAAAAAATTGTAAAATATCGAGAATTCAAACAAGAATAAATAAACTTCCTGTCATTGCTCATCATCGTTCATGCACTGTTACTACCTGTAACACTCATTGTATAAGTGCTGGACCAGGAATTTACATTAGTGTAAGCCAAGAGGTTATGAGTGTGTAAAGAAATATAACTTATTTAATTCCTTAACGAAGGATTATAGAACTTTATGTACATGAAGTGAATGAAAGTCAAACAGTTTAATTGAGCCACATTCTTACTAGAGTGATGAGCTTCCACCCCACCCAATGTTAGCTCACAATTAAATCCTGCAGTCATCTGGTCTCAGTGTCTGCTTCCTACCATGCAGAAAGAAAAGGTGAGGCAGTCCTGACAGAATCGATGCTATTCTTCTTTTTTTGATTTGTATTTTATCACAGGGCTTGGCAAAAAGAGGGCCTAACCTGTTTTTCAGAGAAGGCAATGGCAAGCCACTCCAGTACTATTGCCTAGAAAATTCCATGGATGGAGGAGCCTGGTAGGCTGCAGTCCGTGGGGTCGCTAAGGGTCGGACACGACTGAGCGACTTCACTTTTCACTTTCACACATTGGAGAAGGAAATGGAAGCCCACTCCAGTGTTCTTCCTGGAGAATCCCAGGGACGGGTGAGCCTGGTGGGCTTCCGTCTATGGGGTCACACAGAGTCGGACACGACTGAAGTGACTTAGCAGCAGCAGCAGCAGCAACCTGTTTTTAGAGTTCCATCCCAAGGGTTGCTCTGGCATATTACATATGTTGACAAACTGCTGATCATTTTCAACAAAGGACAATGATCTGCACTTCACTATCTGTTGCTTGAGCTGGAATAGCAGGCATCCCTTGAAGCGCAGTCCTTCATGCTGAAGTAGGCATACCTGAAGCAGTAGCATAAGAGCAACACATTTATCATGTAGACATTGCATCCCATGCATTTGTAATAATTTTTCAGTTATACCCATCATCATTGGAGGAACTGACTTGTCCCAGTAATAACTGGAGTACCCAGTATAACAGTTCCTTGACTTATGAGTACTTCTTTTGAGTACACTTATGAATACTTCTTTCAATGTTCTGTCTCCTACTTTGGTCATGAACAGTAGAAGCTGATGGCAGTGGTTCTTGAAATGTATACAGAAAAACAAATGCTGGTCAAGGACACTGAAAGAACCCTAATGATGAAAATCAAATCAGTATTGTGAGCAATGCTTAGAAATCCATGAGTTGAAACATAGTACTATGTCTATCCGCATTGGAAGGACTGATGCTAAAGCTGAAACTCCAATACTTTGGCCACCTCATGCGAAGAGTTGACTCACTGGAAAAGACTCTGATGCTGGGAGGGATTGGAGGCAGGAGGAGAAGGGGACAACAGAGAATGAGATGGCTGGATGGCATCACCAAGTCGATGGACATGAGTTTGAGTGAACTCCGGGAGTTGGTGATGGACAGGGAGGCCTGGCGTGCTGTGATTCATGGGGTCGCAAAGAGTCGGATACGACTGAGCAACTAAACTGAAGTGTACCTATCATCCTTGTAGTTCCTGAAATATGTTGAGAAAAGCTCTTCATTCATGGTATAGATTCATGAAGAAGCTAAATAGCATTAATCCTTTACATTGACGACTGTGAATTTAAATCTTCTGTGAATCCTATGTGACAACCACACATACCAACGTGATTTATTAGTATTATATCAATATTTTTAGTCCTATTGTATTTCAACTAAAAATAGCAATATATAATTGTACATGAAGTCAAGATATAAAATCAGTGCAAATACAAAATATTCCATCCTTTGAGAAAGGGAGCAAAATATCTATGTGCTTTGCCTATTGCATTTTTATGTATTAGATCCTTAAGTATTTTATTCACCTCACCCAACTGAATGATTAACAAATCTTCAGAGAAGAAAGGATCATTTCTCTTTAATAATGAATAGTTCAACTCCTCTCAAAGCAAAGTCATAAGTGAGTCTAAGTTTGTGTGAGACCATGAAAACTCAGTGTTTTTATTATGCTTGTGCTTATGACGGGAGGTCTAAGAAGGCACTACTGAAGGTTTATTCATACCAGTTGTTCTCATATTTATCGAGTCTTTAAAGGTTTAATCACTGAGGTGTTGCTTCTCCACTTGCACTAAGCTGTGTAGCAACATGCCCTGTCTCCCTAAGCGCAGTAGAAGTCTTCCCAACCTGTCTGTCTTCTGTCCTCTGGAATATGTATTGCTTAAGCTCACCCCAGCCTAGTAGATGGAAATCGTCAGTATATTCTGGAAACCCTTTTTATTGCAGTCTCTTCAGGAGGTTACAACTGCTGCAAACCTCAGGATTTTACAAAGCACTTTTTACAACCTCAGATGAAGGATAAAAGTCAACGGTCGTGACAGCCACAGGCTTCCATGGCTTGTACATGATCGTGGGCTTTGCTTTCATAATCATCCTGTTTCTTATACCAACTGTCACTGTATTCTTTTTTATCATCATTTTATCTTTGATGGCTTTTAGATGTATTATGGATTTTCCTATATATCTTCACTTATTGGTGAAGATCTTATGTTAGTTCAGTTCAGTTCAGTCGCTCAGTCGTGTCCGACTCTCCGCGACCCCATGAATCACAGCACGCCAGGCCTCCCTGTCCATCACCAACTCCCGGAGTTCACTCAAACTCATGTCCACAGAGTCGGTGATGCCATCCAGCCATCACTGACATCCAGTCATTTAGCTGTGGTAGAATAGGAAAAAGAATGACCAACTGTATATTATTAACAAAAGAGGGCAGAATCGTGGCCGAGATGAGCTACCCCGCGCCCAGGGTTAGGGCGGTGGCCGAGAGGAGCTGTACCACGTCCAGGAGGCGGTGGCTGCTTGGGCACCAGAGGGCCAAGAGGAGCTGATCCACATTCAAAGCAGGAGGGGCGGCCTTGAGGAGATACCCCTCGTCCAAGGTAAGGTACAGCGGCTGCACCTTGCTGGAGCAGCTGGGAAGAGATACTCCACAACCAAGTGGAATATAAGAATCCAGTGTTCTGGGGAAGAAGGAACAAGATGGCGGAGGGATAAGATGGCAAGACCACTTTTTCCCCCACAAATTCATCAAAAGAACATTTGAACGCGGAGTAAAGTCCACAAAACAACTTCTGAATACTGGCAGAGGACATCAGGCTCCCAGAAAAGCAGCCCATTGTCTTCTAAAGGAGAGAGAAGAAATCCAGCTCCACCCACCAGAACACCGACACATGCTTTCCTAACCAGGGAACCCAGACAATCACCCGTCCAACCCCACACACAGCGAAGAAACTACATAATAAAGAGAACTCCACAAACTGCAAGAAGAGGGAAAGGCCACCCCAAGCAAAGCAATATAAGCAAGATGAAGAGGCAGAGAAATACCCAGCAAGTAAAGGAACAAGATAATTGCCCACCAACACAAACAAAAGAGGAAGATATAGGGAATTTACCTGATAAAGAATTTCAAATTTTGATGGTGAAAATGATTCAAAATCTTGAAAGCAAAATGGAGTTACAGATAAATAACCTGGAGAAAAGGATTGAGAAGATGGAAGAAAGATTTAATAAGGACTTAGAAGAAATAAAAAAGAGTCAGTATACAATGAATAATGCAATAGATGAGATCAGAAACACTCTGGAGGGAACAAATAGTAGAATAACAGAGGCAGAAGACAGGATAAGCGAACTAGAAGATAGAATTGTAGAAATAAATGAAACAGAGAGGAAAAAAGAAAAACGAATTAAAAGAAATGAGGACAATATTAGAGACCTCTGGGACAATGTTAAATGCTCCAACATTCGAATCATAGGAGTCCCAGAAGAAGAGGACAAAAAGAAAGATCATGAGAGAATACTTGAGGAGATAATAGTTGAAAACTTCCCTAAAATGGGGAAAGAAATAATCACCCAAGTCCAAGAAACCCAGAGAGTCCCCAACAGGATAAACCCAAGGCGAAATACTCCAAGACACATATTAATCAAATTAACAAAGATCAAACACAAAGAACAAATATTAAAAGCAGCAAGGGAAAAGCAGCAAATAACACATAAGGGGATTCCCATAAGGATAACAGCTGATCTTTCAACAGAAACTCTTCAGGCCAGAAGGGAGTGGCAAGACATACTTAAAGTGATGAAAGAAAATACCCTACAGCCCAGATTACTATACCCAGCAAGGATCTCATTCAAATATGAAGGAGAAATCAAAAGCTTTACAGACAAGCAAAAGCTGAGGGAATTCAGCATCACCAAACCAGCTCTCCAACAAATGCTAAAGGATCTTCTATAGTCAGCAAACACAGAAAAAGTGTATAAACTTGAACCCAAAGCAATAAAGAAAATGGCTACGGGATCGTACTTATCAATAATTACCTTTAACGTAAATGGGTTGAAATTTTCAAAAAGGCTAGGAAACAATTCTCATAGCCATCAATAGTTCAGTGTTGAGTTCATGAATAGTTTTTAAAGTTTGGGACAAACTGTAGTATTTGCTATTTGAAGTACTATTTGTAATTGACATATTACGATGTAACATTGGTCTTCATTTCCAACTTAAAACGCCTAAAAATGCCTAACAGGTTTTTAGATTTGTGAATTTTAGTTGAAATGTAGTTTACGATGTTACTAAACCTGCAGAAATATTGAAATATTTCAGAGAACTTATTCACTGTACATTTATTTTATTTATAAAAGTTATGAACTGTAAAAAAAAAAACAAAAAAAAAACAAAAGAGGAGAGTGAAAGGTTGGCTTGAAGCTCAACATTCAGAAAACGAAGATCATGGCATCTGGTCCCATCACTTCATGGGAAATAGATGGGGAAACAGTGGAAACCGTGTCAGACTTTATATTTTTGGGCTCCAAAATCACTGCGGATGCTGATTGCAGCCATGAAGTTAAGAGACGCTTACTCCTTGGAAGGAAAGTTATGACCAGCCTAGATAGCATATTAAAAAGCAGAGACATTACTTTACCAACCAAAGTCCGTCTAGTCAAGGCTGTGGTTTTTCCTGTGGTCATGTATGGATGTGAGAGTTGGACTGTGAAGAAAGTTGATTGCCGAAGAATTGATGCTTTTGAACTGTGCTGCTGGAGAAGACTCTTGAGAGTCCCTTGGACTGCAAGGAGATCCAACCAGTCCATTCTAGAGGAGATCAATCCTGGGTGTTCATTGGAAGGACTTATGCTAAAGCTGAAACTCCAATACTTTGGCCACCTCATGCAACGAGTTGACTCACTGGAAAAGACTCTGATGCTGGGAGCGATTGGGGGTAGGAGGAGACGGGGACGACAGAGAATGAGGTGGCTGGATGGCATCACCGACTCGATGGACATGAGTTTGAGTGAACTCCGGGAGTTGGTGATGGACAGGGAGGCCTGGAGTCCTGTGGTTCATGGGGTCGCTAAGAGTCGGACACGACTGAGCGACTGAACTGAACTGAACTGATTAATATATTATTAGTTTTCTTGTTTGCAGCCATCCAATTCTAACTTTCTGAAATAAACATTCAGAAAAATCATGTCTTTTTCAATGTCCATTTAACTGTATAGGAGCACGGCAATGTTATTACATAAAATTGTTTAGTTTCCATTACGTTTCTTCTGTTTGATGTAGATATCGGCCTTTGGTCCTATCACTAGCATTGTAAGTAAAAAAAAAATTAATTAGAGCTCCTATGGTAATTATACTGTTAGCAATAAGTATAGCATAAAGTGAATACAGAAGAGGTTCAAGTAGACCAAATATGAAAGTTAGTTTAAAAGAAAACATACAAAGTTGACTGATTACAGTAGGGTTAGGGTAAGGGTGAGCGTGAGGGTTAGGGTTAGATGGGTTAGGGGTTAGGGTTAATGTTAGGGTTAGCATTAGGGTTAGGGTAGAGTTAGGGGTTAGCGGTTAGGGTTAGGGTCAGGGTGGGTATGGATCAGGGGTCAGGTTCAGGGTCAGGGTGTGGATGGGCTGCTGTCTGCACGTAAGTCCCCACCCCCGACCATCTGCAGAATTGCTCATTGGTGTAGCAAGCATCCTAATTGGGTTCTCACCTGTGTAACTGGTGGGTTCTTAATGAGCAATGTGAACAGTGACATTGAATGTCCTCAGTCAGGACTAGATACTTACTATGCCACATACAGGTATAAGAACCTGGGGATGCATGAGCAGCCAGTACCCCTAGGCCCAGGGTTCAGACTTGACCCCTCAACATTTTGGGTTCCAGCCACTGCTTTAGCATTTCTGAGGGCCCAGTGCTGACCCTAAGGGTTCTGTAATCCAGCCTCCATCTTCCTTTAGCAAGACGCACACTTCTAGGATCCTACAGAGCAGGGCCTGTGTGAGTTCTCGGTGGCTTCTCTAACAAACGACCACATGTTGGGTGATTTAAAGCAACAGGAGTTCATCCTCCTCCAGTCCTGGAGACTGGACACCTGAGATCAAGGTGGCACAGGGCTAGGGTCCCTCCAGAGGCTCTAGGATAGGGTCCTTCCTGCATTCTCCAGCTTTGGGGCTCCAGGGGTCCCGGGGCTTGTGGCCCCTCCCTCCCACCTCTGCCTCCATCTTCATGAGGCTTCTAGTCTGTTTCCTCTTTCATCTCTTATAAGGACTCTGTCAGTTGGATTGAAGGTCAGCCTAACCCTAGATGACCTTACCTTGATATTCTTAACAACATCTACAAAGACCCTTTTCCCAGATATGGCCCTGTTGCTGTGTTCTGGGGGGACACATCTTTTGTGGCCACCATTCACCCCATTATCTGTATGTAAAATAACCCTTATTTTAGGAGATCACCACAGACCAATATAAAAGGGCACAGACAGCGGCCACACATGTGGAGTCTGGAGAGAATGAGGATGCTGGAGTCACCTGGAACGGATCAAGGCCTCGCTACATCAGGTGAGGGGAATCACAGGGAGGAGCGGGGCATGGTCCTGTTCAGGCTTCAGAAAGACCATGATGGGTGGGACGTGAGACACACCGTGAGGGCAGGGAGCATTGTAGGGCCTGATGGAGGGATTAGGCTTGGGCCAAGGCCGTGGGTGTAGCGGGGAATTAGTGTGGGGGTTGGCCATATGTCCTGGAGAAGGAGCTGACAGTCCCTGGGGCACAAAGAACTGGGAACCTGGGAAACTTGAGTCCACACACCTGAGTGCAGTGAAGCCAGTCGCCTGACGCCAGTTGCAGTAAAAGAAAGTGCGGCATTAAATGTAAAGGCACCGATACGTGGAGACAGGTAACTCGTGCTCTAAACCCTGAAATCTCTCAGGATTTCAGGAAAGCAGTTTTACAGGCCACATGAGGGAGGGGGTCACCGAGTATGTGATTCTCTGGTGCACGGTTCTCTGGTTGGTGAGGTAACAGGCGGCTAACCTCACAAATCCTCAGGCACTGGACACCCTGGGGGTGATGTGTTCATGCTCATCAAATAGTTAACTTCTGCCACTCAGTGGTGCTTTTAGCAGCTGTAAAACAACTCCCTGAGTGTGCCTCAGATACTGTTATCTCCATACTTCAGAGAGGAGCTACAGCAGAGGATACGGGACAGCGTCTGTCCTGGGAGGGCCCCATAGACTCCTGCTCGGTTACATGAGATGTCTGACTCAGCAGCTGGAGAAGTTGGAGCTGCCTCCTGGGCGTGGGGAGCAACAGGATCGCAGTCCTTGAGGGGCCTATTTGTTCCCAGGATGAGATGGGGAGCCCGTGGATGGACAGATGCACCTCGCCTGGAAGAGCGGTGCAGGCTGGAAATGTCACTGGACTCATCGCAGGGAGGAAGGGGAAAGGCCAGGAGGGGGCAGGAGGGTTATAGCACCTACGTGCAGGTGATGGTGGTCCTGTTGGACACAACCCAGAGCCACAAGAAGTGGTGGTCAGGGGCTCAGCTTCATTCTCTTCTTCTTTGCTTATCTGTAACTTCCCACTCCTGCAGCGAGGAGCCTGGCCCCCACCATTTGCATTTGTCAGCTCTTTCTCCTTTTCAGATTACATGTACAGTGGTCTCAGAATTGCTAGCTACTGCACTCTGGAAAGATCTCTATAAAATGAAGCCCAGTGTTTATGTGCAAGCCATTTTGCCTTTTGTGTATCAGTTCATTCATTTCCAAAGTCAACACATTTCCCCCCATCTCCTACAGTGAGATATCTTTTTCGTGCATTTCTAATGTGGTTAGGTTTTGTTGCATTGTGTATTCTGTCCTGCGACCCTCCTACACTCTGTATAACTATACTTGAATAGATTGTTTGATCCCTTGGGCTATACAAATCTATGAGCGTAGACAAATGCATAGTGACAGGTGTCCATCCTAAAGAATCACAGGGAATACTAGAACCCCCTTCAGCAGATGATCTGCTTATCATCTGTGCAGCTCTGCTTTTCCTAGAAGGTCATGACTGAGGTCACATTGTGTGGCTCTGCTTTTCCTAGAAGGTCATGAATGAGGTCACACTGTGCGCTGTCTCTCCAGACTGTATCCTTTCAGTGAGAGACTTGCATGTGAGAGTTAACCCTGCTTTTCAAGGTTTGGTGGTTCATTCCTTACTACTGATGAGTAATACTCCATTGCTTGTGTATGGGAGGAAAACCAATTTTCACTCTGACCTTCCATAATAAAAGACAAATTACCAGGAGAAAAAACAGAAGCATACCTCCTATATGCTTCCCTGATGGTTTTGTGGTAAAGAATCTGCCTGTAATACTGGAGACCTGGGCTCAATCCCTGGGTTGGGAAGATCTCCTGGAGAAGGAAATGGCAACCCACTCCAGTATTCTTGCCTGGGGAATCCCATGGACAGAGGAGCCTGGCGGGCTACAGTCCGTGCGGTCACAAAGAGGTGAAAATGACTTACTGATTAAAACAAAAAATGGCTTCTGTATACAGGGGAGCTACCAAAGAAACCTGAGTCACTCCCTGAAATACCCAAAGTCATCACCTTACATGCCATCTTCAGCTAAAAGCAAGACCCTGAAGAATGGGAGAAGCCCGTTATGGAAGATAATTACACAAAACACAGTAAAGAAGGGTATGATGTTTATAGATTTAACTCGGGACCTCTCCATCGATAAGTTATTTGAGTTTTAATTATCCTTTTATTTCTGCAACAGGGACAACCCTTAAATGCAGAGATTTCTCTGTTGTAAATGTCCATCACAAAATGGCAATTGCTACTTAGTTTACTGAGAGTCCTTTTTTTTTCGTGGAAGTGGCTACAGTCCACGGGGTCGCATAGAGTCAGACACGACTGAGTGATAGAATGGAATGGAATGGAACGGACTTAAGCAATCCTCACAGCTGCTGCTGCTAAGTCACTTCAGTCGTGTCCGACTCTGTGCGACCCCACTGACGGCAGCCCACCAGTCTCCCCCGTCCCTGGGATTCTCCAGGCAAGAACACTGGAGTGGGTTGCCATTTCCTTCTCCAATGTGTGAAAGTGAAAACTGAAAGTAGAGTCGCTGAGTCGTGTCCGGCCCTTAGCGACCCCATGGACTGCAGCCTACCAGGCTCCTCCATCGATGGGATTTTCTAGGCAAGAGTACTGGAGTGGCTTGTCATTGCCTTCTCCGAATCCTCACGGCAGAGGCATATTTTGGGGTGGCATGTTTTACTTGCTTTGACATGGATATACCCCAACTTGATTATGCATTCATCTATTGAAGGATACCCTGATTACTTCAAGCTTTTAACTATTATGGATAGTGCTGCTGTGCCTAAGTTCATCTTTGTTTGCATTTGGGCATGGATTTTTCAAAGCAGTTTCCTAAATACTGGAAGTACTATTGTTGGATCCCAAGGTGAGGTTTGTTTTGCTTTGGAGAAAACTGCCCAACAAGGTGGCTGTGCATGCATCCCACCAGCAGTGCGGGAGCGTTCCTGCTATTCCTCAGCCTCCAGCAATTGGTATTGTCATATATTTAGAGTTTAGCAGCCTAATGTGTGTAGTGTGATAGCTCGTGACTTTAATTTGTAATTCCCTAATGGAGTTGGTGATGGACAGGGAGGCCAGGCGTGCTGTGATTCATGGGGTCACGGAGAGTCGGACACGACTGAGCGACTGAACTGAACTGAACTGAATGGTGTATGGTGTTGAGCGTGTTTCTGTCTTGTACTATCTGTACAACTTTTTTTTGGCTGGGTGTTTGTTCAGATCTTATAAGAGGTCTTTGTCTGTTTTGCGTCCAAATCCTGTATCAGATATGAATTTTGCAAATATTTTTCTCCCAGTTTGTTGCTTGTATTTTTATTTTCTGAATGAGGTCTTTCAGAATAGACATCTTTATTTCTATAAAGTCCACAATATTTTTCTTTTGTGGACTGACAGCTTGTGTGTTAACACTCAAAGCTCATGATATATAGGCCAAACCCGGAGTCATATAGATTTTCTATGTTTATGTCCACAATTTTGATAGTTTCAAATTTTAAATGTCTGTTAATAAATTTGAGTGAATTTGGTGACTACATTTCAGTCTATCGAGTTTCAAGTTAATTCCTTAACTATTTTGGAGAAGTTTTGGATATTGGCAATGTTTCAGTGTGAGTTTCCATAGCTTAATGGACCTAGCAGAACTGACCTGAGGAGTGGAGTATCCGCTTGCCTGCGCCTGCGCGAGTGAGGGAGGCTTGATCTGCAGTTCTCATTGGCTGGCAGGAGCGCGGAGCCCGCCTCCCGCCCCGCCCCCACACCAAGCGAAGTTCCCGCGCTGACCGAACTCGGTCAGCGCCTGCCTGGTGTGGCTGCCGACGGGAGTCTGGTCGCCTCAGGACTCATTGGGGTTTCAGCTTCGGGACGTTGTGGGGTTCAGTTCAGGCTGACAGCAGTCTGGTCTTTTCATGACCCACTGGGATTTCAGCTTTGGGACATTGTGGGGTTCAGTTCAGGGAGACGGGAGTCTGGCCACTGAGGACCCACTGGGGCTTCGGCTTTGGGATGTTGTGGGGTTCAGCTTAAGCTGACAGGAGTCTGGTCTTCTCGGGACCCACTGGGTTTTCAATTTTGAAACATTTTGGGGTTCAATCCAGGGTGATGGGAGTCTGGCCCTCAGGACCCATTAGTGCTTTGGCTTTGGGACATTGTGGGGTTCAGTTCAGGTTGACAGGAGCCTGGTTTCCTCAGGACCTGCTGGGGCTTCATCTTTGGTACTTGTGGGGTTCAGTCGAGTCTGACAGGAGTCTGGTTTCCTCAGGACCTGCAGGGAGGTGGTGCCGCTGAAGGAAGAGGTGAGGAAAGTTGGGAAGAAACTTTCTGTGTGTGGCTGTTGCTGAGTGTCTGTCTTCAGAGGAGCCAGGACAGTTAGAGCTTGATGTGGAAAGTTGTGGGTTTTTAGTCAGTTTTTGTCTGTGGTATAGAATGGTGTCCAGTGTTGTTCCTTGGTGTGTGGTGTCCATTTTCCCCAGCATGGCTTATTGAGGGGACTGTCCTTTCCTGGGTGTATGTTCTTAGCTCCTTTCTTGTAAATTGATTACCATGAACCTGCAGATTTATTTCTGGGCTCTCTGGTATCTGTGCCTGTTTCTGATACAGTTCCACACGTCTTGTGGTACCTTTAGGTGTGTAATGTAGATTGAAGTCAGGGATGGAGATGCTGCCTGCCTGTTCTCCTTTCTCAGGGTCACTTTGGCTCTTCTGGGTCCTTTGTGGTTCCACATGGATGTTAACATTGTTTTTATTTCTGTGAAAAATGTCAATGAGATGTTGGTAGTGATTGCATGAATGTGTATGTTACTTTGGTTAGATTGGAGATTTTAATGGTATTGTCACACATGAGCATGGGATGTCTTTTCATATCTGTTCAGTATAATTGAGCACTGTGTCTTGCAGTTTTTAGCTTGCAGCTCTTTCAAGTCCTTGGTTAAATTTCTAGTTTTGGGGGGATGCAATTGTACAGGGTATTATTTTATTAATTTCTCTTTCTGATAGTTCATTATTACTGTAGAAAATCACACATGATATTGAAGTTCTACTGATTTGTTTTTTGGCCATGCAACTCAGCATGTTGGATCTTAGTTCCCTGATCAAGGATCAAACCCGGACCCCCTGCAGTGGTTGTGTAGAATCTTCACCACTGGACTGCCAGGGAAGTCCCTGAATTCACTTTATGTTCTGACAGTTGCTTTGGTGTGGTGTTACATGGAAAACTAGAATTCAGACATCTCATAGTTTCAGTTCCATCAGGGCCATCCACAGCACTCAAGGCATGGTGGCTACTCTTCCTACGGTGACTTTTAATACCATGTGGACTACTACAAGGCAATTAGCATCACTACTTTAGTTGAATTTGGTCTGGTTAAGTCTTGGACTCTATTGCAATGTTTGATGCCATCTCTGATTTTCTGGCATGTGACTTATATGGTTGTAGTGAAAAGTAATTTACTTTCTAGTAAAATTTCAAAAGCTTCAAGTTTATAGTGGTACAAACTTTTCTATATTCACACCGAAAAATGCAATGTGTTTTACCGAAACAGGGTCACTTTCCCAGGGAACCAGCCCATAACTCCCAAATAGGGGATAGTTATGATGTCCACATTACAATCCTATCCATAGGACCACTTCAACTTTCATCAGCTGCTCAAACTTTGTGCAAATGTCTTTCTCCATTCTAATGCACTTTTCTTTTTCTGGGACCACCACTGGGGCTTTCCCTTGTGTCAAAAACTTTCGTGGATTTAAAGTGATGAGATGACTATGATCTACATGGCTTTTTCTGTGTGGCATCTTCACTGAGGATGTTTTCAGTGCTTTTCCATGTTGTAACCTGTATCATTTTTAAATTGTGATTACAAACATATAATATTTATTGTTTGAGTCATTTTAAGTATGCACTTCTATAGCATTAACTGTACTCATGTTGTAAAAATATCCTCACCATTTATCTCCAGAATCTTTTCCTTTTCCTGAAGTGACACTGTAACCAAAAAACACTCACCACCCTCAATCCCTGGCTACCTTATTCTACTTGGAGTTTGTCTTATATGGATATCTTGTACTAGTGGAATCATGGGACATTTTTCCTTTTGTGTCGGCCTTGTTTCACTTCACATAATGACTTGAAGGTTCATTCACATTAGAGCATGTGTGTGAGTTATCTTGTTTTTAAAGGTTGAATCATTTTCCATTGTGTATATACTACACTGTGCTTATCCATTCATCTGTTGAATGCTTGTGTTGCTTCCACCTTTTGGCTACTGTGAATAATGCTGCTATGAATATGGGATACAAATATCTGTTCCAGTTCTTGGTTTTAATTATTTTGGGTGTATTCCCTAGACCAAAATTGATGGATTCTATGTTAACTCTGTGTTTGTTTTTGAGGAGCCCCCTACTGTTTTCTGCAGTTGTGGCTCTATTTTACTATATGGCGTATATTACTATATGCCTTTATATGGCAGAGTAATGCATCTTATGGATGGATCTACCTTATTTTGCTTATTCATTCACCTGTTGATGGACATTTTCATTGTTTTTACCTTGGGCTGTTGAGAACAGTGCTGCTATGAATATTGGTGTACAACTTTATGTTTGAACACCTGTTTTAAATTCTTTGTATGTATGTCTAGGAGTGGAGCTTCCAAAACATATGATAATTACATTTCTATATTTTTGAGAAAATGCTGAAGTTTTACACACATCGATTGCACCGTTTTACATCTCCACAAGTAAAGTTTGAGTTCCAATTTCTGTACATTTTTGTCAACATTTGTTATTTGTCTTTATTGTTGATTTTCCCCATGTCCATCCTGTGTACCTTATTTAGGAGGAAGTCATAATGCAGGACCCATACTTGAGGAGAGGGAAGTTAGCTTCACATACTTGATGGCAGCTGAGTGTCTGTATCAATTGTTTAGACTCTTTCTGCATAGAGGTTTTTATTCAACACTACTCATAAAACCTATGTAACTTTTTTTTTAAAACCAGTTTGGACACATGACAATTATTTTAAACTTTTGATTATAATCCAGCACTACATTATTAGACTACTTAGTTTATTCTTGCTTTGGCTATTGAGAGTTTTTTCCATGCTTTCCTGTTTTTATTTTACATAATTCAGCTTTTGTGGGGTTTTTTGGTACTTCTTTCTCATATTTTAAGATTATCTTGCTTTACATATTTACTGTCTCAGTCCTAGTATCAGTCACATATTTAAAGTGCCCTTGTTTCTTTTTATTAGAGAATGGTAATAAAAACTTGCATGTGGGAACTTACTATTCTCAGTAGACAATGCATGAAAACACATATGCAGGTATCCAAGACTATGCATACACAGAGGTATGTGTTTCTGTATTAGTCTAAATACAGTTTATACTTATGTCTCCAACCTGATCTATTATGACACAGGTATTGTAACCTTCTCCCTTTGTCTGCTTGTAACTTCTCACTCCAGTGGTAAGAAACCTGGCTTCCGCTACTTGTCATTTATCAAATTCAGTGCTTGTTCCATTCGATGACTGATAAAAACAGTAGTTTCAGTCCTGTTAGCTACAACCTCCCATAAGAGAGAACTTACGGAGTCCATTGTTTATGCATGGTACATTTTGCCTTTGTCCTGCAGATTCCATTCATTGCCACAGTGAACTAAGGTTAGCTCATTTTGTCCTACCACTAAGAGTGGGTTTTTTCTTTTTCTTCTATTAAAAAAAATCTCTTGGCTGTGCTATATGGCATGTGGGATTTTAGGTCCCTGACCAGGAATTGAACCCACTTTTCCTGCATTGGAAACGTGAAGTCTTAATCACTGGACCACTAGGTAAGTCCTGAAGTTTTTCATACATTTCTCAATCAGTTAGATTCTTTGTTACATTCTGCATTCCAGTCTTTGACACTCCCATACCATAAATAAATAAATTTGAATAGGTAATAATTTACTTGTTTGGATCTAAAAACAAACATATATGTGCTTAGACAAATGCATAATACAAGGTATTCATCACTGCAATACCATATGAAATATTTCAACCACATATTCCATAAACTGTTTATCATGTCTGTTTAGCCTTTCCTAGAATGTCTTATAAGGTTGTACAGTGTGTAGCACTTGAGGCTGGATTCCTTCACTTAGTAATGTGTTAGATTCATGCTTTTTTAATAAATGGGTTGGTGGTTCATTCCTGTGTATCTCTGAATACTGTTGTGTTGCATTATATGAGAGGAAAGATAATATTCTCTCTACCATTCGATGTTCTTCATTGAGATCCTCATAATGAAAGGGAGATGAACTGGAGAAAAACAATCGAAGGTTTAATGTATGCCACGCATTCGTGTATACTTGAAAGATACCTGGGAAAGCTGAGTCACTTCCTGAAATGGTGCAAGTTCAGTTCAGTTCAATCACTCAGTGGAGAACAACTGTTTAAACCCCATGGACTGCAGCACACCAGGCTTCCCTGTCCATCACCAACTCCCAGAGATGGCTCAAACTTAATGTCCATCGAGTCAGTGAGGCCATCCAACCATCTGATCCCCTGTTGTCCCCTTTTCCTGCCTTCAATCATTCCCAGCATCAGGATTTTTTCAGATGAGTCAATTCTTCGCATCAGCTGGCCAATGTGTTGGAGTTTCAGCTTTAGCATCTGTCCTCCCAATGAATACACAGGACTGATTTCTTTTAGGATGGACTGGTTGGATCTCCTTGCAGTCCAAGGGACTCTCAAAAGTCCTCTCCAACACTGCAGTTCAAAAGCATCCATTTCTCAGTGTAAGGTCATGGAAATGTAAGGAAATAACCGAGACACCAAGGGAAAGTAACAGGCTTTATTAGCAGTGCGCTCCCGGGCAGAACCCACTGACCGCAAGAATGGCCACGAGGAGTTCTGCCCCGAACAAAGGCAGGGTGTGATTTTTATGCCTTCGGGGCAGGAAGTGGCATCATATAACCTGGACAGGCCTAAAATAAGGTAAAGCTCGGGAATGCGAGATTGTGAGTGGTCAGCTAGACCGGGTTGGTCACTCTGGAGGTCAGGAAGGGGTTATCTCGGCAGAGGGTTATTACATCAGAAATTCCTCAGGGGTTTGGCGGGACTTTTTCCCTCCGGCGGGGGATGAGACGGGAAGGAGCCAAGATAGCCACCAGGAAGGGGAAGCCAAGAAGGCCACCAGGGTCTGACCTTACACTCAGCACTCAGCTTTCTTTATAGTCCAACTCTCACATCCATACATGACTACTGGAAAAACCATAGCTTTGACTAGACAGACCTTTGTTATCAAAGTAATGTCTCTGCTTTTTAATATGCTGTCTAGGTTGATCATAACTTTTCTTCCAAGGAGCAAGTGTCTTTGAATTTCATGGCTGCAGTCACCATGTGCAGTGATTTTGGAGCCCAGAAAAATAAAGTCTCCCACTGTTTCCATTGTTTCCCCATCTATTTGCCATGAAATGATGGGACCAGATGACATGATCTTAGTTTTCTGAATGTTGAGTTTTAAGCCTACTTTTTCACTCTCCTCTTTCACTTTCATCAAGAGGCTCTTCAGTTCCTCTTCGCTTTCTGCCAGAAGGGTGGTGTCATCTGTGTATCTGAGGATATTGATATTTCTCCCAGCAATCTTGATTCCCATTTGTCTTTCATCCAGCCTAGCTTTTCACATAATGTACTCTGCATATAAGTTAAATAAACAGGGTAGCAATATACAGTCTTGATGTACTCCTTTCCTGATTTGGAACCAGTCCCTTGTTCCTTGTCCGATTCTAACTGTTGCTTCTTGACCTCCATACATATTTCTCAGGAGGCAGGTCAGGTGGTCTGGTATTTCCATCTGTTTAAGAATTTTCCACAGTTTGTTGTGATCTACACAGTCAAAGGCTTTGGCATAATCAATAAAACAGAAGTAGATGTTTTTCTGGAATTCTGTTATTTTTCTATGATCCAGCAGATGTTGGCAACTAGATCTCTGGTTCCTCCCCAGATGGTCAACACCGAAATCAGATTGATTATATTCTTTGCAACCAAAGATGGAGAAGCTCTATACAGTTAGCGAAAACAAGACCAGGAGCTGACTGTGGCTCAGATCATGAACTCCTTATTGCGAAGTTCAGACTTAAATTGAAGAAAGTAGGGAAAACCACTAGACCATTCAGATATGACCTCAATCAAATCCCTAATGATTATGCAGTGGAAGTGAGAAATAGATTTAAGGGACTAGATCTGATTGATAGAGTGCCTGATGAACTCTGGACGGAGGTTCGTGACATTGTACAGGAGACAGGGACCAAGACCATCCCCATGGAAAAGAAATGCAAAAGAGCGAAATGGCTGTCTGAGGAGGCCTTACAAATAGCTGTAAAAAGAAGAGAGGCGAAAAGCAAAGGAGAAAAGGAAAGATATAAGCATCTGAATGCAGAGTTCCAAAGAATAGCAAGGAGAGATAAGAAAGCCTTCCTCAGTGATCAATGCAAAGAAATAGAGGAAAACAACAGAATAGGAAAAACAAGAGACCTCTTCAAGAAAATTAGAGATTCCAAGGGAACATTTCATGCAAAGATGGGCTCGATAAAGGACAGAAATGGTATGGACCTAACAGAAGCAGAACATATTAAGAAGAGGTGGCAGGAATACACAGAAGAACTGTACAAAAAAGACCTTCACGACCAAGATAGTCACGATAATGTGATCACTGACCTAGAGCCAGACATCTTGGAATGTGAAGTCAAGTGGGCCTTAGAAAGCATCACTACGAACAAAGCTAGTGGAGGTGATGGAATTCCAGTTGAGCTATTTCAAATCTTGAAAGATGATGCTGTGAAAGTGCTGCACTCAATATGCCAGCAGATTTGGAAAACTCAGCAGTGGCCACAGGACTGGAAGAGGTCAGTCTTCATTCCAATCCCAAAGAAAGGCAATGCCAAAGAATGCTCAAACTACCGCACAATTGCACTCATCTCAAACGCTAGTAAAGTCATGCTCAAAATTCTCCAAGCCAGGCTTCAGCAGTATGTGAACCGTGAACTCCCAGATGTTCAAGCAGGTTTTAGAAAAGGCAGAGGCACCAGAGATCAAATTGCCAACATCTGCTGGATCATGGAGAAAGCAAGAGAGTTTCAGAAAAACATCTATTTCTGCTTCATTGACTATGCCAAAGCCTTTGACTGTGTGGATCACAATAAACTGTGGAACATTCTGAAAGAGATGGGAATCCCAGACCACCTGACCTGCCTCTTGAGAAACCTGTATGCAGGTCAGGAAGCAACAGTTAGAACTGGACATGGAACAACAGACTGGTTCCAAATAGGAAAAGGTGTACGTCAAGGTTGTATATTGTCACCTTGCTTATTTAACTTATATGCAGAGTACATCATGAGGAACGCTGGGCTGGAAGAAGCACAAGCTGGAATCAAGATTGCTGGGAGAAATATCAATAACCTCAGATATGCAGATGACACTACCCTTATGGCAGAAAGTGAAGAGGAACTCAAAAGCCTCTTGATGAAAGTGAAAGAGGAGAGTGAAAAGGTTGGCTTGAAGCTCAACATTCAGAAAACAAAGATCATGGCATCTGGTCCCATCACTTCATGGGAAATAGATGGAAAAACAGTGGAAACAGTGTCAGACTTTGTTTTTTTGGGCTCCAAAATCACTGCAGATGCTGATTGCAGTCATGAAATTAAAAGACGCTTGCTCCTTGGAAGGAAAGTTATGACCAACCTTGATAGTATATTAAAAAGCAGAGACATTACTTTGCCAACCAAGGTCCGTCTAGTCAAGGCAATGGTTTTTCCCGTGGTCATGTATGGATGTGAGAGTTGGACTGTGAAGAAAGCTGATCGCCGAAGAATCGATGCTTTTGAACTGTGGTGTTGGAGAAGACTCTTGAGAGTCCCTTATACTACAAGGAGATCCAACCAGTCCATTCTAAAGGAGATCAATCCTGGATGGGAGTCCCTCATTGGAGGGACTGATGCTGAAGCTGAAACTCCAATACTTTGGCCACCTCATGCGACGAGTTGATTCACTGGAAAAGTCTCTGATGCTGGGAAGGGTTGGGGGCGGGAGGAGAAGGGGACGACGGAGAATGAGATGGCTGGATGGCATCACCGACTCTGTGGACATGAGTTTGAGTGAACTCCGGGAGTTGGTGATGGACAGGGAGGCCTGGCGTGCCGTGATTCATGGGGTCGCGGAGAGTCGGACACAGCTGAGCGACTGAACTGAACTGAACTGAACCTTTCCCAGAGTCAGCTTGAACATCTAGACATTCATGCTTCACGTACTATTGAAGCCTGGCTTAGAGAATTTTGAGCATTACTTTGCTAGCATGTGAGTTGAGTGCAATTGTGATGGAATTCTAGTTGAGCTATTTCAAATCCTAAAAGATGATGCTGTGAAAGTGCTGCACTCAATATGTCAGCAAATTTGGCAAACTCAGCAGTGGCCAAGGACTGGAAAAGGTCAGTTTTCATCCTAGTCCCAAAGAAAGGCAATGCCAAAGAATGCTCAAACTACCGCAAACAGTCTGACATGACTGAGCGACTGAACTGAATTGAACTTGAACATTCTTTGGCATTTGCCACCTCTTCTTAATGTCTTCTGCTTCTGTTAGGTCCATACCATTTCTGTCGTTTATTGTGCCCATCTTTGCATGAAATATTCCTTTGGTATCTCTAATTTTCTTGAAGGGATCTCTAGTCTTTCCCATTGTTTTGTTTTCCTCTATTTCTTTGCATTCATCACCAAGGAAGTCTTTCTTATCTCTTCTTGCTATTCTTTGCATTTAAATGGGTATATCTTTCCTTTCTCCTTTGCCTTTAGCTTCTCTTCTTTTCTCAGCTATTTGTAAGGCCTCCTCAGACAACCATTTTGCCTTTTTGCATTTCTTTTTCTTGGGAATGGTCTTGATCACTGCCTTCTGTATAAAGTCATGAACCCTGTCCATAGTACTTCAGGCACTCTGTCTATCAGATCTAATCCCTTGAATCTATTTCTCACTTCCACTGGATAATCATAAGGGATTTGATGTAGGTCATACCTGAATGGTCTAGTGGTTTTAAATTTAAGTCTGAATTTGGTGATAAAGAGTTTATGATCTGAGCCACAGTCAGCTCCCGGTCTTGTTTTTGCTGACTGTATAGAGCTTCTCCATCTTTGGCTGCAAAGGATATAATCAATCTGATGTCAGTATTGACCGTCTGGTAATGACCCTAGGTAGAGTCTTCTCTTGTGTTGTTGGAAGAGGGTGTTTGCTATGACCAGTGTGTTCTCTTGGCAAAACTCTGTTTGCAGGGCAAAGGATAACAGGAAGAGCATCAGGGACTCAGATTCAGCATCAGGACATTAGTTAGGGCCAGCGTCGGGGCCTTACTTAGGGACAGTGTTAGGACCTCAGAGATAAGTTCATGGCCTGAATAAGAGATAGTTCAGGCTGTTAGTTAGATGCACTTCAGTGACTTTCTTAGGGACATAGTCAGGGCCTTACTAATAGGATCAGGGTGTTATTTTCTGACAACTTAGGCTATAAAGGGCGGTATCATGGCCTCAGTGAGGAGCAGTGTCAGATTTAAGGACAGGCTTAGGGCCTTCCTGAACTATAGTTCAGACCTTAGCTAGGGACATGTCTAGGGCTTAGCTAAAGACAGTTTCAAGGCTTCAGTTAGAGATAATTTGAGGGCCTTAAGTTCAGGCTGTTACTTAGCAGCATCTCAGGACCTTAATGGGAGAAGGCAATGGCACCCCACTCCAGTACTCTTGCCTGGAAAATCCCATGGACGGAGGAGCCTGGTGGGCTGCAGTCCATGGGGTCGTGAAGAGTAGGACACGACTGAGCGACTTCACTTTCACTTTTCACTTTCATGCATTGGAGAAGGAAATGGTAACCCACTCCAATGTTCTTGCCTGGAGAATCCCAGGGACGGGGGAGCCTGGTGGGCTGCCGACTATGGGGTCACACAGAGTCGGACACGACTGAAGAGACTTAGCAGCAGCAGGAGCAGGACCTTAATAGGGCTAGCGTCGGGTTCATAGTTGTGACCAGTGTCAGGGTGTTTGTTAGGGACCACATCAGAGACCTACTTCAGTACATATTCAGGGCCTTAGTTATGGATAGGCTCATGCAAAAGTAGGGATATTGAGGGCTATTCGGGACACCGTCAGGGCATTAGGATGAACCTCAGGGTGTTGTTTCGAGGCAAAATGAGGATGTTAGTTAGGGAAAGAGTCAGAAAATCGGTTACAGGCAGTATCAGCCCCTCAGGTAGAGACTTCTTCAAGGCCTTAGTGCCTTGAAGTGAGGGAGTGCATCAGGAGTGCATCTTCAGTGCCTGAGAGAGGGAGTGCATCAGGCCGTCACTTAAATACAGAGTTAAGGGCTTAACTAGGGAGACTATCAGTGTCTAAAAGACACTTTAGACCATTTGTCCCAGGGACATTGTCAGGGTGTTCGTTACAACCAGCTTCAGGGCCTTAGTTAGGGAGAGAGTTAAGAGGACAGTTTTGGAAAGCACAGGTCATCATGAACAGCTCAGGGCCATAGTTAGTGTAGTTGTCAGGGCCTGGTAGTGAAATTGAGCAGGACCCTGTGGGGCTCCTGGGCCCAGAAGCCTTTCCCATGTCCCCTGTTTCTTTGTTGGGAATAGACTCCCGGTTCCATGACCTACCCTGAGCTCCAAAGGGCAGATTGGAGGAGGTGCTAATCAGGGAAGGGAGGGGATGCAGAGAGAAGGAAAGAGCACTCAAGAAAGAGTATTTTGTCTTGGGGCAGGTTCCTATTTCTGTCCAAAGGGATACACATAAAAATATATCTAAATTTTTTAACCAACTAAACATCCGCTCCAGCAAAATGGAAAAGTGTAGCATTCTTCATTCCAGAGAAGCTCATCAAGAGACCACCTGAGGTCAGATGAAGGGAGTTCAGGCCCTTTAACAACTCTGCCCTTTAACCATCGCTATAAAGTGAAAGTTGCTTAGTCCCACTCTTTGCGATCCCATGGATTATACAGTCCATGGAATTCTCCAGACCAGAATACTGGAGTGGGTAGCCATTCCCTTCTCCAGGGGATCTTCCTAACCCAGAGATCAAACCAGGTCTCCCGCATTGCAGGTGGATTCTGTACCAGCTGAGCCACCAGGGAAGCCCAAGAATACTAAAGTGGGTAGCCTATCCCTTCTCCAGGGAATCTTCCCAAACCAAGAATTGAACCAGGGTCTCCTGCATTACATGCATATTATTTACCAGCTGAGCTAACAGGGAGCCCATAGCTATACAACTCCTAAGCAAATCCTCCTGCTTTGGGGCAGTTTTTGAGGGCACGAGTTTTCTGTGTCCGTCTTTGCTAGCAAAGCAGTAAAGCTATGCTTTTCTACTTCATCTGAAAAACTATCTCTGAGATTCGGGTTAGCACAGGTGTACAGAGGTGGTGTTTTGTGATCGGATTTTGTGCTCAGTGTGGGGCTGACTTGGGGATGGCCCCTGTGGGTCCTCTGACTTGATCAGATACTCCAAGATTTTCTCCATGCCAGCCTCTTTCAAGAGAGTGGAGGGTTGGAGAATGCCATGAGAGGGCAGATCACCTGGCATTCTTGCCTGGAAAGGCTGAGACCGAGTCATACCCCATCTGGCAATTGGATCTCCAGGGCAGGAGCAGACAGCGAAGAGGGACTGCCCTAGCCACTGCCAAAGCCAACTCTGCCTTGAGGACGACCCTCTCTTCATCCTGCCTGGACTGTTCCAATGTCCTACTCCAAGGAATTAATCTGGGAAACCAGGAAAGTAGCACGTGGGGTGTTGCAAGAACTCAGACAGTGTGTGATAACTCGCTGGCATGCACTCTGTGGTTCTGCAGACTTAGGGTAATCTTGGTTCCCACTTTGGTGGTTGTTCATTCCAGGAAATCTCATCTAGAAGGTGCTTCTGAACTGCTTTGACGTGATCTGTATTTGTGTTTGAAATAACGTCACTCTGTCTGTGTAGGTATTGTATGGCATATTTAACAGTTCTTTTAGAGTCAGGCCCAAGTGAGGACCAGAGACAGGGTGGACTGAGGATCAGAGTCACGTCCAAGTGAGGCCGAGTCAGGGCCGCAGTGGGGCCCAAATCTGGATGGAGAGGAAACTAAGTAAGGATATAGTGAGACCAGTGTCAGCACAAAGTGAGAAGCAGTGTCAGGAATTGCATGGAGAAGTGTCAGGACATAGAACCAGGATCGAAGTGTGGTCAGGTCCAGAGTAAGGGCACAGCGAGGACCAGCGTCAGGCGGTTTGACGTCCAGAGACGCGCCACAGTGAGGCCCGACGTCAGGGAGTAGTGAGCCCGGGTCAGGATGTAGTGAGGAGCAGCGGCGGGACGATGAGGGGACCCGGGACCCGATCTGTTCGATGAGGGGACCCGGGGACCCGATCTGGCTGATGAGAGGACCTGGGTGGGGGTACCACGGAGAGAACCTGGCGGGGGGTGGCGGTCAGCGGAGAGGACCCTGAGGCGAGCGGTCAAGCGGACCTGGGGTGGGGAGTCGTAAGTGGACGAGTGGCAGTGCCCGGGGTCTATGGAGAGGACCTGAAGGGGGCCGTCTCAGGGCACAGAGAGAGGAAAGAAGCCAGGACCGGCCACCGGCAGCGTCAGGTCCTAGATAGGACGAGCTCACGGAGCAGTGAGAGGCAGCATCAGTCCTAGAGAGGAAAGACGTCAGGGAGCCGTGAGAGGCCGCCTCAGGTCCTAGAGAGGACGACCTCAGGGAGCAGCGAGAGGCGGCGGCAGTCCTAGAGAGGAAAGAGCTGGGAACCGGGTTAGGGTTAGGGTTACGGATAGGGTTAGATGAGTTAGGGTTAGATGAGGTTTCGGGTTCCCGACATGGCACCCGCCCCACTGAGACCCACTCCCACAGCCCCTCACCCATGGGCAGTACTGCGCTGTCCTAGGAATTTGTTTGCAAGGCTCGCAGAATGCAGGCTGACACCCAACCCTGACTCGGGTAATCTGTTCCTTGGAGCAGGCCTCGCCGGTCTGGTGCCTGAGGAGCCACACACTAGGACGATAGCGGCCCCAGCCTTCTGGGGGCTGAGAGTCACCCCAGGATGACTGGGAGCACTGACTGGGAGGTTATTTTGCAGTTTCAATGGCCCCTACGGCTCCGTGCCCAGGCAGGTCTCTCACACTCCCAGGGAACATCCAGGAAACCTCCGCACGGCTGTTCCATTATGTTTGCTCTGCAGGAGAGAGGTCGTAAGCCTAGGCCTGTCTGCATGGTGCTTGGCTCCTGCGGGAAGAACACCCTGAGCGCCCACTTGTAGTCCGGGCCTAGAGGCCCCAGCTGACATTTTTCGCCTGGGGAGCCCTAACGCGGGGCGGCCCAGCAACTGCTTGCAAAGGCTTCCCGTGGCTGTTTGCTTCCTTCTGCCAGAGCTAGCTTTGCTCCCCTCTCTGGCATTGGGCATGCCAGGTTCCGGCCCGTCACTGTCACCGGGGTCACATGGGAGGTGCAAGGTGTCCTCGGCCAGGTGACCCCGGCATGGCATCCAGCTCCCTCAGAGGCACTCCCGCAGCCACGTCACCCATGGTCAGGAGCTCGCCGACCTAGGAATGTGTTTGCAAGGCTTGCAGAGTGCAGGCCGACTCCCGGTCCTGATCGGAAATTGAGGCCCTGGGGCCAGGCCCGGAGGTCTGGCGTCTGAGGAGCTAAACACTGGCTGCACGCTCAGTCCAGTTCAGTCGCTCAGTCGTGTCCAACTCTTTGCGACCCCATGAATCACAGCATGCCAGGCCTCCCTGTCCATCACCAACGCCTGGAGTTCACTCAAACTCATGTCCATAGAGTCGGTGATGCCATCCAGCCACCTCATTCTCTGTCGTGCCCTTCTCCTCCCGCCCCCAATCCCTCCCAGCATCCGAGTCTTTTCCAGTGAGTCAACTCGTCACATGAGGTGGCCAAAGTATTGGAGTTTCAGCTTAAGCATCAGTCCTTCCAACGAACACCGAGGACTGATCTCCTTTAGAATGGACTGGTTGGATCTCCTTGCAGTCCAAGGAACTCTCAGGAGTCTTCTCCAGCACCACAGTTCAAAAGCATCAATTCTTTGGCGGTTAGCGTTCTTTATAGTCCAACTCTCACATCCACACATGACCACTGGAAAAACCATAGCCTTGACTAGATGGACCTTTGTTGGCAAAGTAATGTCTCTGCTGTTTATATGCTATCTAGACTGGTCATAATTTTCCTTCCAAGAAGTAAGCATCTTTTAATTTCATGGCTGCAAGCAGCATCTGCAGTGATTTTGGAGCCCAAAAAAATAAAGTCTGAAACTGTTTCCACTGTTTTTCCATCTATTTCCCATGAAGTGATGGGACCAGATGCCATGATCTTTGTTTTCTGAATGTTGAGCTTTAAGCCAACTTTTTCACTCTCCTCTTACACTTTCATCAAGAGGCTTTTGAGTTCCTCTGCACTTTCTGCCGTAAGGGTGGTGTCATCTGCATATCTGAGGTTATTGATATTTCTCACAGCAATCTTGGTTCCAGCTTGTGTTTCTTCCAGCCCAGCGTTCCTCATGATGTACTCCGCATATGAGGTAAATAAGCAGGGTGAAAATATAGAGCCTTGACGTACTCCTTTTGCTATTTGGAACCAGTCTGTTTTTCAATGTCCAGTTCTAACTGTTGCTTCTTGACCTGCATACAGGTTTCTCAAGAGGCAGGTCAGGTGGTCTGGTATTCCCATCTCTTTCAGAATGTTCCACAGTTTATTGTGATCCACACAGTCAAAGGCTTTGGCATAGTCAATAAAGCAGAAATAGATGTTTTTCTGGAGCTCTCTTGCTTTTTCCATGATCCAGCGGATATTGGCAATTTGATCTCTGGTTTCCCTGCCTTTTCTAAAACCAGCTTGAACATCTGGAAGTTCATGGTTCACGTATTGCTGAAGACTGGATTGGAGAATTTTGAGCATTGTTTTACTAGCATGTGAGATGAGTGCAATTGCAAGGTAGTTTGAGCATTCTTTGGCATTCCCTTTCTTTGGGATTGGAATGAACACTGACCTTTTCCAGTCCTGTGGCCATTGCTGAGTTTTCCAAATTTGCTGGCATATTGAGTGCAGCACTTTCACAGCATCATCTTTCAGGATTTGAAATAGTTCAACTGAAATTCCATCACCTCCACTAGCTTTGCTCGTAGTGATGCTTTCTAAGGCCCACTTGACTTCACATTCCAGGATGTCTGGCTCTAGGTGAGTGATCACATCATCGTGATTATCTTGGTCCTGAAGATCTTTTCTGTACCGTTCTTCTGTGTATTCTTGCCACCTCTTCTTAATATCTTCTGCTTCTGTTAGGTCCATAGCATTTCTGTCCTTTATTGAGCCCATCTTTGCATGAAATATTCCCTTGGTATCTCTAATTTTCTTGAAGAGATCTCTAGTCTTTCGCATTCTATTGCTTTCCTCTATTTCTTTGCATTTATTGCTGAGGAAGGCTTTCTTATCTCTCCTTGCTATTCTTTGGAACTTTGCATTCAGATGCTTATAGCTTTCTTTTTCTCCTTTGCTTTTTGCTTCTCTTCTTTTCACAGCTATTTGTAAGGCCTCCTCAGACAGCCATTTTGCTTTTTTGTATTTTGTTTCCATAGGGATGGTCTTGGTCCCTGTCTCCTGTACAATGTCACGAACCTCCGTCCAGAGTTCATCAGGCACTCTACCTATCAGATCTAGTCCCTTAAATCTATTTCTTACTTCCACTGTATAATTGTTAGGGATTTGATTTAGGTCATATCTGAATGGTCTAGTGGTTTTCCCTACTTTCTTCAATTTAAGTCTGAATTTGGCAATAAGGAGTTCATTATCTGAGCCACAGTCAGTTCCTGGTCTTGATTTTGCTAACTGTATAGAGCTTCTCCCTCCTTGGCTGCAAAGAATATAATCAATTTGATTTTGGTGTTGACCATCTGATGATGTCCATGTGTAGTCTTCTCTTGTGTTGTTGAAAGAGGGTGTTTGCTATTCCAGCTTGTGTATCTTCCAGCCCAGCATTCTTCATGATGTACTCTGCATAGAAGTTAAATAAGCAGGGTGACAATATACAACCTTGATGTACTCCTTTTCCTATTTGGAACCAGTCTGTTGTTCCATGTCCAGTTCTAACTGTTGCTTCCTGACCTGCATACAGGTTTCTCAAGGGGCAGGTCAGGTGGTCTGGTATTCCCATCTCTTTCAGAGTGTTCCACAGTTTGTTGTGATCCACACAGTCTAAGACTTCTGCATAGTCAATGAAGCAGAAATAGATGTTTTTCTGGAACTCTCTAGCTTTCTCCATGATCCAGCAGATGTTGGCAATTTGATCTCTGGTGCCTCTGCCTTTTCTGCTGCTGCTGCTGCTAAGTCACTTTAGTCGTGTCCGACTCTGTGCGACCCCATAGACGACAGTCCATCAGGCTCCCCCGTCCCTGGGATTCTCCAGGCAAGAACACTGGAGTGGGTTGCCATTTCCTTCTCCAATGTGTGAAAGTGAAAAGTGAAAGTGAAGTCGCTCAGTCGTGTCCGACCCCTAGCCACCCCACGGACTGCAGCCCACCAGGCTCCTCCATCCATGGGATTTTCCAGGCAAGAGTACTGGAATGGCTTGCCATTGCCTTCTCCGCTGCCTTTTCTAAAACCAGCTTGAACATCTGGAATTTCACGGTTCACATATTGCTGAAGCCTGGCTTGGAGAATTTTGAGCATGACTTTACTAGCTTGTGAGATGAGTGCAATCGTGCGATAGTTTGAGCATTCTTTGGCATTGCCTTTCTTTGGGATTGGAATGAAGACGGACCTTTTCCAGTCCTGTGGCCACTGCTGAGTTTTCCAAATTTGCTGGCATATTGAGTGCAGCACTTTCACAGCATCATCTTTCAGGATTTGAAATAGCTCCACTGGAATTCCGTCACGTCCACCAGCTTTGTTCGTAGTGATGCTTTCTAAGGTCCACTTGACTTCACATTCCAAGATGTCTGGCTCCAGGTGAGTGATCACACCATCGTGATTATCTTGGTCCTGAAGATCTTTTTTGTACAGTTCTTCTGTGTATTCTTGCCACCTCTTCTTATTATCTTCTGCTTCTGTTAGGTCCGTAGCATTTCTGTCCTTTATCGAGCCCATCTTTGCATGAAATGTTGCCTTGGTATCTCTAATTTTCTTGAAAAGATCTCTTGTTTTTCCTATTCTATTGTTTTCCTCTATTTCTTTGCATTGATCTCTGAGGAAGGCTTTCTTATCTCTCCTTGCTTTTCTTTGGAACTCTGCATTCAGATGCTTATATCTTTCCTTTCCTCCTTTGCTTTTCGCTTCTCTTCTTTTCACAGCTATTTGTAAGGCCTCCTCAGACACCCATTTTGCTTTTTTGCATTTCTTTTCCATGGGGATGGTCTTGGTCCCTGTCTCCTGTACAATGTCACGAACCTCCGTCCAGAGTTCATCAGGCACTCAATCTATCAGATCTAGTCCCTTAAATCTATTTCTTACTTCCACTGTATAATCATAAGGGATTTGATTTAGGTCATATCTGAATGGTTTAGTGGTTTTCCCTACTTTCTTCAATTTAAGTCTGAATTTGGCAATAAGGAGTTCATGATCTGAGCCACAGTCAGCTCCTGGTCTTGTTTTTGCTAACTGTATAGAGCTTCTCCATCTTTGGCTGCAAAGAATATAATCAATCTGATTTCGGTGTTGACCATCTGGTGATGTCCATGTGTAGAGACTTCTCTTGTGTTGTTGGAAGAGGGTGTTTGCTATGACCAGTGAGTTCTCTTGACAAAACTCTATTAGCCTTTGCCCTGCTTCATTCCGTGCTCCAAGGCCAAATTTGCCTGTTACTCCAGGTGTTTCTTGACTTCCTACTTTTGTATTCCGATCCCCTATAATGAAAAGGACATCTTTTTTGGGTGTTAGTTCTAAAAGGTCTTGTAGGTCTTCATAGAACCATCAGCTTTGGCTTCTTCAGCTTTACTGCTTGGGGCATATATTTGGATTAGCGTAATATTGAATGGTTTGCCTTGGAAACAAACAGAAATCATTCTGTCGTTTTTAAGATTGCATCCAAGTACTGTATTTCGGACTCTTTTGTTGACCATGATGGCTACTCCATTTCTTCTAAGGGATTCCTGCCCACAGTAGTTGATATAATGGTCATCTGAGTTAAATTCACCCATTCCAGTCCATTTTAGTTCACTGATTCCTAGAATGTCGATGTTCACTCTTGTCATCTCCTTTTTGACCACTTCCAATTTGCCTTGATTCATGGACCTGACATTCCAGGTTCCTATGCAATATTGCTCTTTACAACATCGGAATTTGCTTCTATCACCAGTCACATCAACAACTGGGTAGTTATTTCGCTTTGGTTCCATGCCTTCATTCTTTCTGGAGTTATTTCTCCATTGATCTCCAGTAACATACTAGGCACCTACCGACCTGGGGAATTCCTCATTCAGTATCCTATCATTTTGTCTTTTGATACTGTTCATGGGGTTCTCAAGGCAAGTATACTGAAGTGGTTTGCCGTTCCCTTCTCCAGTGGACCACATCCTGTCAGACCTCTCCACCATGACCCGTCCGTCTTGGGTGTCCCCACACAGCATGGCTTAGTTTCATTGAGTTAGACAGGGCTGTGGTCCATATGATCAGATCAACTGATCAGATCAGTTTTATGGGATTATGATTTCAGTGTGTCTGCCCTCAAATGCCCCCTCGCAATACCTACCGTCTTATTTGGGTTTCTCTTACCTTGGTCGTGGAATATCTCTTCACAGCTGCTCCAGCAAAGCGCAGCCGCTGTACCTTACCTTGGACATGAGGTAGCTCCTCTCCGCCACGCTTCTGCACGTGGTCGGTTGCGCCAAGCCTGCGTCTGCGCCACCAGAGCTGTCGTCTCTAAGCCTTTTTTAAAGAATGTGCCTACCAGCTCTGCTCCTACGGAGTATTTTCACCATATTCCCAACCCTGGGAAAGTTCTGGGCACAGAGCAGATACATAGTTTTTATTGAATAAGTTCAGTTTCACATAATTATATCCATAGTGTCAGCAACACTATGAGATATATTAGAACAGTGGTCTTCACAGTTGATACTTCATGGATCAGTAAAGAAAGAGAACTGTTTTTATTAGAAAGACTGTAAGAGAACTGCCAAGTTTTAAATTTATCTCACAAGGATATTTTAAGAAAATGAAACAAATCTTTCCCATCATCTCCAAGACTATTGGAGGTCTGTTGAGGACCCCATGCAAGGGAGGGTCTACCTCTTGGGACACCCCTACTTCAGCATCTCCCTAGGCCAGCAACCTGGAACGGCTGAGTACACTTGAAGTTCCTGCCTTGCCTTTGGGGGCTTTTGTGGAGACAGTTTTTGATGGACAGGAGTGGGGAAGGTTTCAGGACGTCTCAGGCGCAGTCCCCTTACTGTGCGCTCTATTTTTGATGGAAAGAAGTGGGGGAGGTCTCAGGGTGTGTCAGGCGCAGTCCCCTTACTGTGCGCTCTATTTTTGATGGACAGGAGTGGGGAAGGTTTCAGGACGTCTCAGGCGCAGTCCCCTTACTGTGCGCTCTATTTTTGACGGACAGGAGTGGGGGAGGTTTCAGGGCGTCTCAAGCACAGTCCCCTTACTGTGTGCTCTATTTTGACGGACAGGAGTGGGGAGGTTTCAGAGTGTCTCAGGGGCCGTCCCCTTACTGTGAGCTCTATTTTTGATGGAAAGGAGTGGGGAAGGTTTCAGGGCGTCTCAGGCGAAGTCCCCTTATTGTGCACTCTATTTTTGATGGACAGGAGTGGGGGAGGTTTCAGGGCGTCTCAGGAGCAGTCCCCTTACTGTGTGCTCTATTTTGACGGACAGGAGTGGGGGAGGTTTCAGGACGTGTCAGGCACAGTCCCCTTACTGTGCGCTCTAATTTTTGACGGACAGGAGTGCGGGAGGTTTCAGGGTGTCTCAGGCGTGTCCCCTTACTGTGCGCTCTATTTTTGATGGACAGGAGTGGGGAGGTTTCAGGGCGTCTCAGGCGCAGTCCCCTTACTGTGCGCTCTATTTTGATGGGCAGGAGTGGGGGAGGTTTCAGGGCGTCTCAGGAGCAGTCCCCTTACTGTGCACTCTATTTTGATGGACAGGAGTGGGGGAGGTTTCAGGACCTCTCAGGCGCGTCCCCTTACTGTGCGCTCTATTTTGATGGGCAGGAGTGGGGAAGGTTTCAGGGTGTCTCAGGCGCAGTCCCCTTACTGTGCGCTCTATTTTTGATGGACAGGAGTGGGGGAGGTTTCAGGGTGTCTCAGGCGCGTCCCCTTACTGTGCGCTCTATTTCTATCTCCATGGCCTTCCCTGATGGCACAGTCAGTAAAGCGTCTGCCTGCTATGCGGGAGACCCGGGTTCAACCCCTGGGTCGGGAGGATCCCCTGGAGAAGGACATGGCAACCTACTCCAGTATTCTTGCCTGGAGAATCCCATGGACAGAGGACTGTGGTGGATTATAGTCCATAGGGTCACAAAGGGTTGGACACGGCTGAATGACCAAACACTTATTTCTAATACATTACATCAGCTCCACCTCAGATCATCAGAAATTAGATCCTAGAGGTTGGGAGCCCCTGCTTTAGTTCCCTCTTTACACAGCTCCAGCCTGCTTCCTCCTCCTCTTCCACCTGCAGAACTACCTGCTGGGCTTCTCTGAGTGTGACCTTGAGCCTCCTTTCCTTACTACCTTTGCTGATCCTAAGTTCCTTCTCTTAACTGGGTTTCCCTGATCTCCATTGAGACACCTTTGCCCCAGGTGGCCCTAGTGGTAAAGAACAAACCTGACAATGCAGGAGTTCGATCCCTGGGTCAGGAAGATCCCCTGGAGTAGGGCACAGTGACTCACTCCAGTATTCTTGCCTGGAGAATCCCATGGACAGAGGAACCTGGCGGGCTATGGTCCACAGGGTTGCAAACAGTCAGACATGACTGAAGCGATTTAGCGCAGCGTACCAGAGGACCTTTGCACTGCAGACTCAAGTGATTGTTTTGGCTCTTTGAAGTCCCTTGTCATTCACATGTGTATGTTAGGGTCAGCTTGAGTATTTCTTCCTAAAGGACTTTTATAATTCATATTGAATCTTCATTTCAGATTGAAGATGCATTGCATAGCATTGCCATCTTAAGTCTTTTCATCAGTATTGAATATCTTTACATTTATTTAGGGTTTTTTCCAGCAATGGTGTATAATTTCCAGTGTGACATCTTTTCCTCCTCATGAAATCAATCCCAAAGTATTTTATTAATGTTGACATTATTGAAAGCAAATTAAATTCCTTTTCAGATTACTAATTTCTTGTGTGTACAGATAAAACTATGTAATCATTTATTTTTATCAGTTTGGACAGCTTGATAATTCATTTAAACTTTTGGTTATAAGCCAGCACCACATTATTAGGTTGCTTAGTTTGTTCTTGCTTTGACTATTGAGAGCTACTTCCATTGGCTCTTGTTTTCATTTAACATTTCTCTTTGTGGGTTTTTTGCTTTGTCTTTCTTTACTTTCTCATACTTGAAGATTATCCTGGCTCATATATTTACTGTCTCAATTCTAGTCTCAGTCATTTCTTCAAAGAGCTTCTGTCATTTATTTTTTTACATTAGATTATTTTTGGCTATACTGGGTCTTTGTTGTTGCACGCTGGGTTTCTCTAGTTGCAGTGAGCAGAGGCTACTCTCTAGGTTCTGTGCTTGGGCTTCTCATTGTAACAGTTTCTCTTATTGCAGAACTTGTCCTCTGGAGTGTGCAGGCTTCCGTAGCTGCACAGGGGCTCAGTTGCCCCTGTGCATGTGAAATCTTCTAGGACCAGGAATTCAACCTGTGTCCCCTGCATTTGTAGGCAGATTCTTTACCACAAGACCACCAGAGAAGTGTCCTGTTCCCCTTTTATTAGAGAGTGATATTAAAAGTATACATTTAGGAGCTAATATGCTCAGCTGAAAATGCATGGAAATATATACATGTAATCCAGCTTATCTTTGAACATATTCAGCTGAAGATAATTTATGGTGAGATCTCCAATCTGATCATTGTGACATGGGTAGTCATAGGGCCCACGTGGGTTCTCATTGATAAGATGGCTCCATATGTCGACCTCGCAAACAAAGAATAGAATCACAGTGATCCGTGAGACTGACCAAATTGCCCAAATAGCATGCTGTTTTCTCACTGGCGCCTGTCTTCTCAATGCTGCAAGACACCAGATTCCAGACCTCCGGATACATGACCATCCCATGAGAGGATTTCTCATTGGTGGGGTATAAGAAGGACTCCGTCAGAAAGGGATTGCTGGTTCTCCTTAAGGGCCAGTCACCCTCTGGTTTCCCTCTAATACATTTCCTTTTCTTGCCTGACTGCCCGGCTCGCTCTCTTTTTCTCTGCACTCGCCTTACATTCTGGCGCCCTAACCCGGGAGGGAAGATCCACCGCAACTGGGTGGGCTCCTCAGATGAGTCCACCTCTGGTGGTCCCCTCCCTTGGACCTTGCTGAGAAACTGAGACGAGCTCTGGGATGGGACCCTCCACTCACCTTGCTGGCCTGACATGCACACCACACACTGGCCCACACTGCATCCGTGGTAATATAGATGTTTCAATGCTATTCTGTCACATCATCCCACCTTTGCCTTCTCCCACAGAATCCAAAAGTCTGTTCTTTACACCTGTGTCTCTTTTGCTCTTCTGTATAGGGCCGTTGTTACCATCTTTCTAAATTCCATCAGTTCAGTTCAGTTCAGTCGCTCAGTCGTGTCCGACTCTCAGCGACCCCATGAATCACAGCACGCCAGGCCTCCCTGTCCATCACCAACTTCCGGAGTACACTCAAACTCATGTCCACAGAGTCGGTGATGCCATCCAGCCATCTCATTCTCGGTCGTCCCCTTCTCCTCCCGCCCCCAACCCTTCCCAGCATCAGAGTCTTTTCCAGTGAGTCAAATATATATGTGTTAATATACTGTATTGGTGTTTTTCTTTCTGACTTACTTCACTCTGAATTACAGGCTCCAGTTTCATCCACCTCATTAAAAGTGACTCAAATGTGTTCTTTTTAATGGCTGAGTAATACTCCATTGTGTGAATGTACCACAGCTTTCTTATGCATTCGTCTACCGATGGACATCTAGGTTGCCGCCATGTCCTGGCTGTTATAAACAGGGCTGCGATGAACACTGGGGTGTGGGTGTCTCTTTCAGTTCTCGTTTCCTCGGTGTGTATGCTCAGTAGTGGGATTGCTGGGTCATATGGCAGTTCTGTTTCCAGTTTTTTAAGGAATCGCCACAATATTCTCCATAGTGGCTATACTAATTTGCATTCCCACCAACAGTGTAAGAGGGTACCCTTTCTCCACACCGTCTCCAGCATTTATTGTTTGTAGACTTTTTGATGGCAGCCATTCTGACTGGTGTGAGATGGTACCTCATTGTGGTTTTGATTTGCATTTCTCTGATAATGATTGATATTGAGCATCTTTTCATGTGTTTGTTAGCCATCTGTATGTCTTCTTTGGAGAAAAGTCTGTTCATTTCTTTGGCCCAGTTTTTGATTGGGTCATTTATTTTTCTGGTACTGAGGTGCATGAGCTGCTTGTATATTTTTGAGATTAATTCTTTGTCAATTGTTTCATTTGCTATTATTTTCTCCCATTCTAAAGGCTGTCTTTTCACCTTGCTTAAGTTTCCTTCATTGTGCAAAAGGTTTTAAGTTTAATTAGGTCCTGTTTGTTTGTTTTTGCTTTTATTTCCATTACTCTGGGAGGTGGGTCATAGAGGATCTTGCTGTGATTTATGTCAGAGAGTGTTCTGCCTATGTTTTCCTCTAGGAGTTTTATAGTTTCTAGTCTTAAATTTAGATGTTTAATCCATTTTGAGTTTATGTTTGTGTATGGTGTTAGAAAGTGTTCCAGTTTCATTCTTTTAGAGGTATTTGACCAGTTTTCCCAATACCACTTGTTAAAGAGATTGTCTTTTCTCCATTGTATATTTTTGCCTCCTTTGTCAAAGATAAGGTGTCCATAGGTGTGTGGATTAATCTCTGGGCTTTCTGTTTTGTCCCATTGATCTATATTTCTGTCTTTGTGCCAGTACCATACTGTCTTGATGACTGTAGCTTTGTAGTATAGTCCAGTTGACTTCCTACTTTTGCATTCCAGTCCCCTATGACGAAAAGGACATCTTTTTTTTTTTTTTGGTATTAGTTCTAGAAGGTCTTGTAGGTCCTCATAGAACATTCAACTTCAGCTACTTTGGAATTAGTGGTTGGGTCATAGACTTGGATTACTGTGATATTGAATGGTTTGCCTTGGAGATGAACAGAGATCATTCTGTCATTTTTGAGATTGCCCCCAAGTACTACATTTTGGGCTCTTTTGTTGACTATGATGGCTACTCCATTTCTTCTAAGGGATTCTTGCCCACATTAGTAGATGTAATGATCATCTGAATTAAATTCACCCATTCCAGTCCATTTTAGTTCACTGATTCCTAAAATGTCAGTGTTCACTCTTCAGTTCAGTTCAGTCGCTCAGTCGTGTCTGACTCTCTGCGACCCCATGAATCACAGCACGCCAGGCCTCCCTGTCCATCACCAACTCCCGGAGTTCACTCAAACTCATGTCCACAGAGTCGGTGATGCCATCCAGCCATCTCATTCTCGGTCGTCCCCTTCTCCTCCCGCCCCCAACCTTTCCCAGCATCAGAGTCTTTTCCAGTGAGTCAACTCGCCGCATGAGGTAGCCAAAGTATTGCAGTTTCAGCTTTAGCATCAATCCTTCCAATGAACACCCAGGATCAATCTCCCTTAGAATGGACTGGTTGGATCTCCTTGCGGTACAAGGGACTCTCAAGAGTCTTCTCCAGAACCACAGTTCAAAAGCATCAATTCTTCGGCGATCAGCTTTCTTCACAGTCCAACTCTCACATCCATACATGACCACGGGAAAAACCATAGCCTTGACTAGACGGACCTTTGTTGGAAAAGTAATGTCTCTGCTTTTTAATATATTATCAAGGTTGGTCATAACTTTCCTTCCAAGGAGTAAGCGTCTTTTAATTTCATGGCTGCAATCGTTGGAGCCAAAAAAAATAAAGTCTGACACTGTTTTCACTGTTTTTCCATCTATTTCCCATGAAGTGATGGGACCAGATGCCATGATCTTTGTTTTCTGAATGTTGAGCTTCAAGCCAACCTTTTCACTCTCCTCTTTCACTTTCATCAAGCGGCTTTTGAGTTCCTCTTCACTTTCTGCCATAAGGGTAGTATCATCTGCATATCTGAGATTATTGATATTTCTCCCAGCAATCTTGATTCCAGCTTGTGCTTCTTCCAGCCCAGCGTTCCTCATGATGTATTCTGCATATAAGTTAAATAAGCAAGGTGACAATATACAGCCTTGACGTACTCCTTTTCCTATTTGGAACCAGTCTGTTGTTCCATGTACAGTTCTGACTGTTGCTTCCTGACCTGCATACAGGTTTCTCACGAGGCAGGTCAGGTGGTCTGGTATTCCCATCTCTTTCAGAACTCTTGCCATTTCCTATTTGACCACATCCAATTTACCGTGATCACGGACCTAACATTCCAGGTTCCTATGCAGTATTGTTCTTTCTGGCGTTGGACTTTATTTACTTCCATCACCAGTCACATTCACAACTGAGCACTCTTTTCACTTTTGCTCCATGTCTTCATTCTTTCTGGAGTTCTTTCTCCACTCTTCTCCAGTAGCATGTTGGGCACCTACAACCTGGGGAGTTCATCTCTCAGTGTCATATCTTTTTATCTTTTCATGCTGTCCATGGGGTTCTCAAGATAAGAACACTGAAGTGGTTTGCCAGTCTCTTCTCCAGTGGACCATGTTTTGTCAGAACTCTCTGCCATGACCTGTTCGTCTTGGGTGGCCCTACACAGCGTGGCTCATAGTTTCATTGAGTTAGACAAGGCTGTCGTCCATGTGATCAGTTTGGTTAGTTTTCTGTGATTGTGGTTTTTGTTCTGTCTGCCCTCTCATGAATAAGGATAAGAGAGTTATGGAAGCTTCCTGATGGGAGACAATGACTGTGGGGGAAACTGGGTCTTGTTCTGGAGGGTGGGGCCATGCTCAGTAATCTTTAATGTAATTTTCTGTTGATGGGAAGGCTGCGTTCCCTCCCTGTTGTTTTGCCTGAGGCCAAAGTATTGACCCAGCGTCCACCAGAGACTCCTGGACTCTCACAGGGAGGTCCAGCTCAGTCACTTGTGGGGACACTGCTCCTTTCTCCTGGCTCCTGGTGCACACAAGGTTTTGTTTGTGCCCTCCGAGAGTCTGTTTCCCCAGTCCTGTGGAGGTTCTGTAATCAAATCCCACTGGCCTCCAATGTCTAATTCCCTGGGGGTTCTCAGTCCCTTTGCCAGATCCCCAGGTTGGGAAATCTGTTGTGGGTCCTGGAACTTTCTTAACAGTGCAAGAATTTCTTTGGTGTAATTGTTGTGCAGTTTGTGGGTCATCTGCTTGGTGGCTCTGTGGTGGGGCTAATGGTGACCTCCTCCAGGAGGGCTTGTGCCACGTGCTGCCTGACCCAGGTCTGCTGCAGCCCGAGCCCCTGTCCCAGCAGCAGGCCGCTGCTGTCCTGAACCCCCGCAGGAGACCCTCACATGCTCAGAGGCAGGTCTGCTCAGTCTCTGCGGGTCTCTGGGTCCTTATGCCACGTGCTGCCCGACCCAAGTCTGCTGCAGCCAGAGCCCCTGCCCCCCGGCAGGCGCTGCTGGCTCGCGCCCCGCAGGAGACCTGCGCATGATCAGAGGTGGGTCTGCGCAGTCTCTGTGGGCCCCTGGGTCCTGGTGTACGAGGTTCTGTTTGAGCCGCCGCGCGTCTCCGCCGGGCACAGGGTTTGATTCTAAGCGCGATTTCACCCCCCTGCCATCTTGTTTGGGCTTCTCCTTTGCCCGTGGACGTGGGGTGTCTTTTTTCGGTGGGATCCAGTATGCTCCTGTCATTGCTGTTGTTGTTTCACAGTGAGTTTCATTTTGGGGTTCTTGCAGGAGAAGGTGACCACACGTCCTTCCACTCCGCCATCTTTCCTCTTTTAAGTTATTACAAAATGTTGAGTGCAGTTGCCTGTGCCCCCACAGGAGACAAGCGCGCGCTCAGAGGCGGGTCTGCGTGGTCTCTGCGGGCCCCTGGGTCCTGGTGCGTGAGGTTGTGTTTGAGCCTCCGCGCCTCTCTGCCGGGCACGGGGTTTGATTCTAAGTGCGATTTCGCCCTCCTGCCATCTTGTTTGGGCTTCTCCGTTGCCTGTGGACGTGGGGAATCTTTTTTTCGGTGGATCCAGCATGCTCCTGTCATTGCTGTTGTTGTTTTGCAGTGAGTTTCATTTTGGAGTTCTCGCAGGAGAAGGTGACCACACGTCCTTCCACTCTGCCATCATTCCCCTTTTAAGGTATTACAAAATGTTGAGTGCAGTTGCCTGTGCTATACAGTAGGTCCTTGCTGATTATCTATTTTGCTTTAGTTTTTTAAATGTTGACTTTACTTGTTTATTTCATCTATTTTTGACTGCACTGTCTTTGTTGCTGCGCATGGGTTTTCTCTAGTCTCAGTGAGTGGGGGCTCCTCTTCCTTGGATGTGAGGGCTCCTCATTGCAGGGTCTTCTCTTGTTGTGGAGCCCAGGCTCCAGGGTGTGCGGGCTGCTGTGGCTGCAGCACGTGGGCTCAGCAGCTGTGGCTCCCAGGCTTTCGTGCACAGGCTCAGTAGCTGACTGAGAAGCCCTCACACTGCAACCAGGAGAAGCCCACACGCTTCTCAACTGGAGGAGAGTCCACGCAGCGCAGAGACCCGGCGCAGCCAAAATAGACAGTAAATGAATAAATAAAATTATAAAATAACAGCAGCAATAACCCACAAAAATCAGAGCTGATACCAGGTAGCCCGGTCATTAGGTCCATTTGTCTCTAGTTCACGTTCCTCAACTGGAGGAGAGTCCACGCAGCGCAAAGACCCAGCGCAGACAAAAATAGACAATAAACGAATAAAATTATAAAATAACAGCAGCAATAACCCCCACAAAAATCAGAGCTGGTATCAGGTAGCCCGGTCATTAGGTCCATTTGTCTCTAGTTCATTGCATTGCTGCTTTCTTTCTGAAATGCAAAAGGAAGGAAAACTACAAAGGGTGGTCTGTGCGAAAGGCAAGCACCATTGTGTAAGTAGCATGGGGTTAGAGGAGACTAGGTGCACGATGTAGCTCAAGCAGACTTAGGGAGCAGAAAAGCAGACTTAGCTACCGAGTGCAGATTAGGAGCAGTGAAGGAAAATCTGGGAGGGATCGGGCCTGCTCGCTGTTCTCTTTATCTTCTTTGTTCTCAGGAAAGAAAAGAAAATCATTTCTCTCTTTTCTTTTCACTGTGAGAGGGTAACGGGGAGGAAGGCCATGGGTCTCCAAAAGGAAGAAATAGCCTGCAAGTATCAGACATTTTTATCTCTCTTAAGCAGCAGAAGGAAACAAACTAGCGATACTGTTTTCTTCTCTTTACAAATTTAAAAGGAGGTTTCTCTTAAAATACTGTGTTGCCATAATGACACCTGGTTTCACCTGAAGTTAACTATTCTCAAACCTTGAGTTAACCAATGCATTTTTCTTATGGAAATGTTGGTCTTAAGCTATGTTAATGTACTATGCATGAGGTGGCCAAAGTATTGGAGTTTCAGCTTTAGCATCAGTTGACTCACTGGAAAAGACTCTGATGCTGGGAGGGATTGGGGGCAGGAGGAGAAGGGGACGACAGAGAATGAGATGGCTGGATGGCATCACCGACTCGATGGACGTGAGTTTGAGTGAACTCCGGGAGTTGGTGATGGACAGAGAGGCCTGGCGTGCTGTGATTCTTGGGGTCGCAAAGAGTTGGACACGACTGAGCGACTGAACTGAACTGAATGGACTATGCATTTACCCCAGACTCTGTCTTCAAGTTGGTTCCACCTAACGGCTCAGAACCTACTTGATAAACCAGTATGTTATACTCAGATATTGTTCTCCTAGTCTATGTAAACGAAGCTATTTGTATCGTAATCTGCCCTTCTACAAGATTCAAGTCAATCATTTTATGGCCCGGGATGAATCATCTGGTGCCAAGATTACCCCAAAATGCATCTTATGGATGAGGAGCCTGTTTGCCATTCTGAGTTTTAAGACAGTCCTTTCTTTCATTAACAGACTGCCAGTGACTATATAACATCCAGCTGAAGACTAGCAGGGGGTACTCTTTCTGTCCCCTTCTGATGCCTATGTCAGACGCTTTCTCTATCTCCTTTATACTTTAATAAAATTTTATTACACAAAAGCTCTGAGGGATCAAGCCTTGTCTCTGGCCCCGGATTGAATTCTTCTCCTCAGGATGCCAAGAATCCCAGCGTCTTTTCATTCAGCAACAACCTGTCAACTGCAACGCTGATAGAAGCAACTTAGATGAGAAGGAGTGGCCTTCAGGAGCCCAGCCTCGTTCTCCAGTTGCTGTATAAAAGCAGTGAGTTTGAGACATCACCAGGAGAAAAGCAGACATTTAATAACTTGTCTACCTCCTGTATATAGGGGAACAATCCAGGAAACCTGAGTCACTCCGTGAAATTGTTATAGCCATGCATTCCGGGAAACAAACTCACTCAGAAGGACAATGCAGATAGTGGAGTGCAGTTTATTACACCAGCGGGCCCAAGGCAGAGTCTCTTAGCCAAGGACCCCGACCAGCATTTGTGAAAATCTTTTATACCCCATGTGTACGTGTCTGAACTCACCACTCCAAATTCCTTGAGACTTACATAAACCAGGGAAAATACGACCCCAATAACCCTATCATTCACGTGCTATGTCCTCATGTGCTCAAACAGTCAAACAATTAGCCAATAATCAATAAACCCGAGGTTACACTCCAATAGATACAGAAAAATTTACGGCCTGTCTGGAGGAAGGGGTGATTAGTGTGTGTATTCTCTTAGGCGATGAGTAACCTAGATACGATCTTCAAGGTTTCCCTATCTGGAGGGGATCTTATCCTTCTGTTGTCGTTTTCATTGGCACTAAACACAGAGTTCAGAGTCCATTGGAAAGATGGCCGAGCATGATCAGCATGAATAGGCCTATGATGGAGTCCAGGCCCTATGAATTCCTTCTTCAAAATGTCCAAAGCCATCACCTCAAGCGTGATCTTTAGAGAAAAATAAAAGAAAGACCTTGGTGAAAGGGGGAAGCCTGTTATGACTGGTTATCATGAAAACATAGTAAAGAAATGTATGATTGTTGCATATTAAGTCAGGACCTCTCCACTGATAAGAATTACTTGAGAGTTACTCGTCATCTACTTCCGGTGCAAAGAGGCATAGCTCTTAAATATGTAGAGTTCTCTGTTGTAAATGTCCTTCACAAAAGGGCAATTGCTGCTTAGTTTCCTGAGATTTCTGGTTTTTTGTTTTTCTTTTTTTAAAAGTTAGACTGAAATAATCCTTATGCCAGAGAGGCATATTTTGGGGTGGCATATTCTACTCATCTTATCATGGATGTAACCCACTTTGCTTATGCTTTCATCAATTGAAGGATATCCTGATTTTTTTTTTCAGTTTTTTAGCTATTATGAATAGTGCTGCTATGCATAAATGTATCCTTGTTTGAATTTGGGATAAGTTTTCAAAGCAGTTGACAACACTGAACACAAGATTGTTGGATCCAGTGTTTTGGCTTTGGAGAACACTGCCCAGCTGTGTTATAAAGTGGCCGTACACACATCCCACCAGCAGTGAGGGAGACTTCTTGTTCCTCATCCTCCAGCTGTGGATATTGTCATGTATATGGAGTTTAGTAGTCCTGATAAGTGTGGTGTGATACCTCATGCTTTTAACTCAATGTTCCTTAGTTCATTTCAGTGCTCAGTCGTGTCTGACTCTTTGCAACCCCATGGACTGCAGAACGCCAGGCCTCCCTGTCCATCACCAACTCCCAGAGCTTGCTCAACTCATGTCCATCGAGTCAGTGATGCCATCCAACCATCTCATCCTCTGTTGTCCCCTTCTCCTCCCACCTTCAATCTTTCCCAGCATCAGGGTCTTTGCAAATGAGTCAGTTCTTCGCATCAGGAGGCCAAAGATTTGGAGCTTCAGCTTCAGCATCAATCCTTCCAATGACTATTCAGGACTGATTTCCTTTAGGAATGACTGGTTTGATTTCCTTGCAGTCCAAGGGACTTTCAGGAGTCTTCTCCATCACCACAGTTCAAAAGCGTCAATTCTTTGGCAGTCAGCTTTCTTTATGACCCAACTCTCACATCCATACTACTGGAAAAACCATTGCTTTGACTAGATGGACCTTGGTCAGCAAAGTAATATCTCTGCTTTTTAATACGTTGTCTAGGTTGGGCATAGCTTTTCTTCCAAGGAACAAGCATCTTTTAATTTCATGGCTGCAGTCACCATGTGCAGTGATTTTGGAGCCCAAGAAAACAAAGTTTCTCACTGTTTCCATTGTTTCCCCATCTATTTGCCAAGAAGTGATGGGACTGGATGCCATGATCTTAGTTTTTTGAATGTTGGCTTTTAAGCCTACTTTTGCACTCTCCTCTTTCACTTTCATTAAGAAGCTCTTTAGTTCCTCTTCACTTTCTGCCATAAGGGTGGTGTAATCTGCATCTCTGAGTTTATTGTTATTTCTCCAGGCAATCTTGATTCCAGCTTGTGCTTCATCCAGTCTGTCATTTCTCGTGATGTACTCTGTATGTAAGTTAAATAAGCAGGGTGGCAATATACTGTCTTGACATATTTCTTTCCCAATTTGGGATCAACCAGTGATCCATGTCCGGTTCTAACTGTTGCTTCTCGACCAGGATAAAGTTTTGCAGGAGGCAGATAAGGCGGTCTCGTATTCCCATCTGCTTAAGAATTTCCCATAGTTTGTTGTGATTCACACAGTCAAAGGCTTTAGCATGGTCAGTGAAGTAGAAGTAGATCTTTTCCTGGAATTCTCTCTCTCTCTCTTTTTTTTTTTTCTCCAGCAGCTGTTGGCAATTTGATCTCTGGTACCTCTGCCTTTTCTAAATCCAGCTTGAACATCTGGGTGTTCTTGTTTCATGGACTGTTGAAGCCTTGCTTGGAGAATTTTGAGCATTATTTTGCTAGCATGTGAAATCAGTGCGGCTGTGTGGTAGTTTGAACATTCTTTGGCATTGCCCTTCTTTGGGATTGGAATGAAAACTGACCTTTTCCAGTCCTGTGGACATTGCTGAGTTTTCCAAATTTGCTGGCATATTGAGTGCAGCACTTTCACAGCATCATCTTTCAGGATTTCAAATAGCTCACCTGGAATTCCATCACCTTCACTAACTTTGTTCATAGCGATGCTTCCTAAGGTCCAGTTGACTCCACAGTCTAGGATGTCTGGCTCTAGGTGAGTGATCAAATCATCTGGGTCATTAAGATCTTTTTTGTAGAGTTTTGTCTATTCTTGTTGCCTCTCCTTAATATCTTCTGCTTCCGTTAGGTATACCATTTCTGTCCTTTATTGAGCTCATCTTTGCATGAAATATTCCTTTGGTATCTCTAATTTTTTTGTGCACATATTCGAGTATTTTAACTGGGATGGGAGGAGAATGTTCAGGAGCAGCTAGCCTAGGGATCAGGCAGCATTTACTTCAAGATGCCACTGCATGGTCCCCCAGGTTCCCACTGAGGAGCCTCCTTGTGGGAATGGGGGTGGAGAGTTGGGAGGGTGAAAGGGCTGCTGTCTGCACGTAAGTCCCCACCCCCGACCATCTGCAGAATTGCTCATTGGTGTAGCAAGCATCCTAATTGGGTTCTCACCTCTGTAACAGGTGGGTTCTTAATGAGCAATGTGAACAGTGACATTGAATGTCCTCAGTCAGGACTAGATACTTACTACGCCACATACAGGTGTAAGAACCTGGGGATGCATGAGCAGCCAGTACCCCTAGGCCCAGGGTTTAGACTTGACCCCTCAACATTTTGGGTTCCAGCCACTGCTTTAGCATTTCTGAGGGCCCAGTGCTGACTCTAAGGGTTCTGTAATCCAGCCTCCATCTTCCTTTAGCAAGACCCACACTTCTAGGATCCTACAGAGCAGGGCCTGCGTGAGTTCTCTGTGGCTTCTCTAACAAACGACCACATGTTGGGTGATTTAAAACAACAGGAGTTCATCCTCCCCCAGTCCTGGAGACCGGAAACCTGAGATCAAGATGGCACAGGGCTGAAGTCCCTCTAGAGGCTCCAGGATAGGGTTCTTCCTGCCTTCTGCAGCTTTGGGGCTCCAGGGGTCCTGGGGCTTGTGGCCCCTCCCTCCCACCTCTGCCTCCATCTTCACGAGGCTTCTCGTCTCTGTCCTCTTTCATCTCTTATAAGGACTCTGTCATGGATTGGAGCTCAGCCTAACCCTAGATGACCTTACCTTGATATCCTTAACTCCATCTACAAAGACCCTTTCCCCAGATATGGCCCTGTTGCTGTGTTCTGGGGGGACACAATTTTGGGCCACCATTCACCCCATTATCTGTATATAAAATAACCCTTTTTAGGAGATCAACACAGACCAATATAGAAGGGCACAGACAGCGGCCACACATGTGGAGTCTGGAGAGAATGAGGATGCTGGAGTCACCTAGAACGGATCAAGGCCTCGCTTCATCAGGTGAGGGGAATCACAGGGAGGAGCGGGGCATGGTCCTGTTCAGGCTTCAGAAAGACCATGATGGGTGGGATGTGAGACGCACCGTGAGGGCAGGGAGCTTTGTAGGGCCTGATGGAGGGATTAGGCTTGGGCCAAGGCCGTGGGTGTAGCGGGAAATTAGTGTGGGGGTTGGCCATATGTCCTGGAGAAGGAGCTGACAGTCCCTGGGGCACAAAGAACTGGGAACCTGGGAAACTTGAGTCCACACACCTGAGTGCAGTGAAGCTGTCGCCTGACGCCAGTTGCAGTAAAGGAAAGTGCGGCATTAATTGTAAGGCACCGATACGTGGAGACGGGTAACTCGTGCTCTAAACCCTGAAATCCCTCAGGATTTCAGGAAAGCAGTTTTACAGGCCACATGAGGGAGGGGGTCACCGGGTATGTGATTCTCTGGTGCACGGTTCTCTGGTTGGTGAGGTAACAGGTGGCTAACCTCACAAATCCTCAGGCACTGGACACCCTGGGGGTGATGTGTTCATGCTCATCAAGTAGTTAACTTCTGCCACTCAGTGGTGCTTTTAGCAGCTGTAAAACAACTCCCTGAGTGTGCCTCAGATACTGTTATCTCCATACTTCAGAGAGGAGCTACAGCAGAGGATACGGGACAGCATCTGTCCTGGGAGGGCCCCATAGGCTCCTGCTTGGTTACACCAGGTGTCTGGGCTCAGCAGCTGGAGAAGTTGGGGCTGCCTCCTGGGCAACAGGAGGATCACAGTCCTTGAGGGGCCTATTAGCCTCCAGGATGAGATGGGGAGGCCGTGGATGGACAGATGTACCTGGCCTGGGAGAGGGGTGCAGGCCGGAAATGTCACTGGACTCATCGCAGGGAGGAAGGGGAAAGGCCAGGAGGGGGCAGGAGGGTTATAGCACCTACATGCAGGTGGTGGTGGTCCTGTTGGACACAACTCAGAGCCATAAGGAGTGGTGGTCAGGGGCTTAGCTTCATCCTCTTGTTCTTTGCTTATCTGTAACTTCCCATTCCTGCAGCGAGGAGCCTGGCCTCCACCATTTGCATTTGTCAGCTCTTTTCTCCTTTTCAGATTACATGTACAGTGGTCTCAGAATTGCTAGCTGCTGCACTCTGGAAAGATCTCTATAAAATGAAGCCCAGTGTTTATGTGCAAGCCATTTTGCCTTTTGTGTATCAGTTCATTCATTTCCAAAGTCAACACATTTTGCTCCATCTCTTACAGTGAGATGTCTTCTTCGTGCATTTCTAATGTGGTTAGGTTTTGTTACATTGTGTATTCTATTCTCTAAATAAGTATACTTGAATAGATTGTTTGATCCCTTGGGCTATACAAATAGATGAGAGTAGACAAATGCATAGTTACAGGTGTCCATCCTAAAGCATCACAGAATACTTCAACCCCCTTCAGCAGACGATCTGCTTGTCATCTGTGTAGCTCTGCTTTTCCTGGAAGGTCATGAATGAGGTCACACTGTGTGCAGCTCTGCTTTTCCTGGAAGGTCATGAATGAGGTCACACTGTGTGCAGCTCTGCTTTTCCTGGAAGGTCATGGATGAGGTCACACTGTGTGCAGCTCTGCTTTTCCTGGAACGTCATGAATGAGGTCACACTGTGCGCTGTCTCTCCAGACTGTATCCTTTCACTGAGTGACATGCACGTGAGAGGTAACCCTGCTTTTCAAGGTTTGGTGGTTCATTCCTCGCTACTGATGAGTAATACTCCATTGCATGTGCATGGGAGGAAAAGCAGTTTTCACTCTGCTCTTCCATAATAAAAGACAAATTACCAGGAGAAAAAACAGAAGCTATGCTTCCCTGGTGGCTTTGTGGTAAAGAAAGAATCTGCCTGTAATACAGGAGACCTGGGCTCAATCCCTGGGTTGGGAAGATCCCCTGGAGAAGGAAATGGCAACCCACTCCAGTATTCTTGCCTGGGGAATCCCGTGGACAGAGGAGCCTGGTGGGCTACAGTCCACGGGGTCGCAAAGAGGTGAACACGACTTAGTGACTAAAACAACAAATAGCTTCTGTATACAGGGGAGCTACCAAAGAAACCTGAGTCACTCCCTGAAATGCCCAAAGTCATCACCTTACATGCCATCTTCAGCTAAAAACAAGACCCTGAAGAGTGGGAGAAGCCCGTTATGGAAGATAATTACACAAAACACAGTAAAGAAGGGTATGATTGTTTATAGATTTAACTCGGGACCTCTCCATTGATAAGTTACTTGAGTTTTAATTATCCTTTTATTTCTGGTGCAAACAGGACAACACTTAAATGCAGAGATTTCTCTATTGTAAATGTCCATCACAAAATAGCAATTGCTACTTAGTTTACTGAGAGTCCTCTTTCCCCGCCCCCCCCCCCCAGTGGAAGTGGACTTAAGCAATCCTCACAGCAGAGAGGCATATTTTGGGGTGGCATATTCTACTTGCTTTGACATGGAAATTCCCCAATTTGATTATGCATTCATCTATTGAAGGATACCCGATTACTTCTAGCTTTTAACTATTATGGATAGTGCTGCTGTGCCTAAATTTATCTTTGTTTGCATTTGGGCATGGATTTTTCAAAGCAGTTTCCTAAATACTGGAGGTACTATTGTTGGATCCCAAGGTGAAGTTTGTTTAGCTTTAGAGAAAACTTCCCAACTGTGTTACAAGGTGGCTGTGCATGCATCCCACCACCAGTGAGGGAGCGTTCCTGCTATTCCTCAGCTTCCAGCAATTGGTATTATCATATATTTAGAGTTTAGCAGCCTAATATGTGTAGTGTGATAACCTGTGACTTTAATTTGTAATTCCCTAATGGTGTATGATCTCCTTTAGAATGGACTGGTTGGATCTCCTTGCAGTCCAAGGGACTCTCAAGAGTCTTCTCCAGCACCACAGTTCAAAAGCATCAATTCTTCAGCGATCAGCTTTCTTCACAGTCCAACTCTCTCATCCATACATTACCACGGGATAAACCATAGCCTTGACTAGATGGACCTTGTTTGGCAAAGTAATGTCTCTGCTTTTTAATATGCTATCTAGGTTGGTCATAACTTTCCTTCCAAGGAGTAAGCGTCTTTTAATTTCCTGGCTGCAATCAGCATCTGCAGTGATTTTGGAGCCCAAAAATAAAGTCTGACACTGTTTTCACTGTTTCCCCATCTATTTCCCATGAAGTGATGGGACCAGATGCAATGATCTTCGTTTTCTGAATGTTTAGCTTCAAGCCAAACTTTTCATTCTCCTCTTTCACTTTCATCAAGAGGCTTTTGAGTTCCTCTTCACTTTCTGCCATAAGGGTGGTGTCATCTGCATATCTGAGGTTATTGATATTTCTCCCAGCAGTCTTGATTCCAGCTTGTGCTTCTTCCAGCCCAGCGTTCCTCATGATGTACCTTGCATATAAGTTAAATAAGCAGGGTGACAATATACAACTTTGACGTACACCTTATCCTATCTGGAACCAGTCTGTTGTTCCATGTCCAGTTCTAACTGTTGCTTCCTGACCTGCAACCAGTCCATTCTAAAGGAGATCAATCCTGGGTGTTCATTGGAAGGACTGATGCTAGGGCTGAAACTCCAATACTTTGGCCACCTCATGCGACAAATTGACTCACTGGAAAAGAGTCTGATGCTGGGAGGGATTGGGGGTGGGAGGAGACAGGGACGACAGAGAATGAGATGGCTGGATGGCATCACCAACTCGATGGACATGAGTTTGAGTGAACTCTGGGAGTTGGTGGTGGACAGGGAGGCCTGGCGTGCTGTGATTCATGGGGTCGCAAAGAGTCGGACACGACTGAGCAACTGAACTAAACTAAATGGTGTATGATGTTGAGCGTGTTTCGGTCTTGTACTATCTGTATAACTTTTTTTTGGCTGGGTGTCTGTTCAGATCTTCACTTATTGTTTATAGGGTTGTTCAAGAGGTCTTTGTCTATTTTGTGTCCAAATCCTGTACCAGACATGAATTTTGCAAATATTTTTCTCCGTTTGTGGCTTGCGTTTTGGCTTTCTGAATGAGGTTTTTCAGAATAGACATCTTTATTTCTATAAAGTCCACAATATTTTTCCTTTGTGGACTGACAGCTTGTGTTTTAAAACTCAAAGCTCATGATATACGGGCCAAACCCAGGGTCATGTAGATATTCTATGTTTATGTCCACAATTTTGATAGTTTCAAAATTTAAATGTCTGTTAATAATTTTGAGTGAATTTGGTGACTACATTTCATTCTATAGAGTTTCAAGATAATTCCTTATCTATTCTGGAGAAGTTTTGGATATCGGCACTGTTTCAGTTTGAATTTCCCTAGTTTAGTGAACCTAGCAGAACTGCCCTGAGGGGCGGAGTCTCCGCTTGGCTGCGCCTGCGCGAGTGAGGGCGGAGCGCGGAGCCCGCCTCCCCGTCCCCGCCCCAAGCGGAGTTCCCGCTCTGACCGAGCGCCTGGCTACGTGTGGCTTCTGACGGGAGTCTGGTCTCCTCAGGACCCATTGGGGCTTCAGCTTAGGGACGTTGTGGGGTTCAGTTCAGGCTGACGGTAGTCTGGTCGCCTCAGGACCCACTGGGGCTTCAGCTGCGGGACATTGTGGGGTTCAGTTCAGGCTGACAGGAGTCTGGTCTTTTCAGGACCCACTGGGATTTCAGCTTTGGGACACTGTGGGGTTCAGTTCAGGGAGACGGGAGTCTGGCCACTGAGGACCGACTGGGGCTTCGGCTTTGGGATGTTGTGGGGTTCAGCTTAAGCTGACAGGAGTCTGGTCTCCTCAGGACCCACTGGGTTTTCAGCTTTGATACATTGTGGGGTTCAATCCAGGATGATGGGACTCTGGCCTTCAGGACCCATTAGTGCTTTGGCTTTGGGACATTGTGGGCTTCAGTTCAGGTTGACAGCCTGGTTTCCTCAGGACCTGCGGGGGCTTCATCTTTGGTACTTGTGGGGTTCAGTGGAGTCTGACAGGAGTCTGGTTTCCTCAGGACCTGCTGGGACTTCATCTTTGGTACTTGTGGGGTTCAGTCGAGTCTGACAGGAGTCTGGTTTCCTCAGGACCTGCAGGGAGGTGGTGCCGCTGAAGGAAGAGGTGAGGAAAGTTGGGGAGAAACTTTCTGTGTGTGGCTGTTGCTGAGTGTCTGTCTTCAGAGGAGCCAGGACAGTTAGAGCTTGATGTGGAAAGTTGTGGGTTTTTAGTCAGTTTTTGTCTGTGGTATAGAATGGTGTCCAGTGTTGTTCCTTGGTGTGTGGTGTCCATTTTCCCCAGCATGGCTTATTGAGGGGACTGTCCTTTCCTGGGTGTATGTTCTTAGCTCCTTTCTTGTAAATTGATTACCATGAACCTGCAGATTTATTTCTGGGTCTCTGGTATCTGTGCCTGTTCTGATACAGTTCCACACGTCTTGTGGTACCTTTAGGTATGTAACGTAGATTGAAGTCAGGGATGGAGATGCTGGCCCGCCTGTTCTCCTTTCTCAGGGTCACTTTGGCTCTTCTGGGTCCTTTGTGGTTCTACACGGATGTTAACATTGTTTTTGTTTCTGTGAAAAATGTCAATGAGATGTTGGTAGTGATTGCATGAATGTGTATGTTACTTTGGTTAGAATGGAGGTTTTAATGGTACTGTCACCCATGAGCATGGGATATCTTTTCATATCTGTTCAGTTTAATTGAGCACTGTGTCTTGCAGTTTTTAGCTTGCAGCTCTTTCAAGTCCTTGGTTAAATTTCTAGTTTTGGGGGGATGCAATTGTACAGGGTATTATTTTATTAATTTCTCTTTCTGATAGTTCATTATTACTGTAGAAAATCACACATGATATTGAAGTTCTACTGATTTGTTTTTTGGCCATGCAACTCAGCATGTTGGATCTTAGTTCCCTGATCAAGGATCAAACCTGGACCCCCTGCAGTGGATGTGTAGAATCTTCACCACTGGACTGCCAGGGAAGTCCCTGAATTCACTTTATGTTCTGACAGTTGCTTTGGTGTGGTGTTACATGGAAAACTAGAAATCAGATATCTCATAGTTTCAGTTCCATCAGGGCCATCCACAGCACTCAAGGCATGGTGGCTACTCTTCCTACGGTGACTTTTAATACCATGTGGACTACTACAAGGCAATTAGCATCACTACTTTAGTTGAATTTGGTCTGGTTAAGTCTTGGACTCTATTGCAATGTTTGATGCCATCTCTGATTTTCTGGCATGTGACTTATATGGTTGTAGTGAAAAGTAATTTACTTTCTAGTAAAATTTCAAAAGCTTCAAGTTTAAATAGTGGTACAAAGTTTTCTATATTCACACCGAAAAATGCAATGTGTTTTACCTAAACAGGGTCACTTTCCCAGGGAACCAGCCCATAACCCCCAAATGGGGCTAGTAATGGTGTCCACATTACAATTGAAAGGTTGTTGGGGAATGACACAAAGACCCTGGGATCTTGGCCTCTGGAGGAGAAGAATTCAATCCGGGGCCAGAGACAAGGCTTGATCGCTCAGAGCTTTTGTATAATAAAATTTTATTAAAGTACAAAGGAGATAGAGAAAGCTTCTGACATAAACATCAGAAGGGGGCAGAAAGTTTACCCCCGTGCTAGTCTTCAGCTGGATGTTGTATAGTCACTAGCAGTCTGTTAGTGAAAGAAAGGAATGTCTTAAGGCTCAGAATGGCACCAGGCCCCTCACCCATAAGATGCATTTTGGGATAATTTTGACACAGGACAATTCATCTTGGGCCATAAAATGACTAACTTGAAATCCTATAGAAGGGCAGATTGCCATACAAATAGTTTCATTTTACATAGATTAAGGGAACAATATCTGAGTATAACGTACAGGTTTGTCAAGTAGGTTCTGAGCCATTTGGTGGAACCGACTTGAAAATAGAGTCTGGGTCAAATGCGTAGCACATTAGCATAGCTTAAGACCAACATTTCCATAAGAAAAATGCATTGGTTAACTCAAGATTTGAGAATAGTTAGCTTCAGGTGAAACCAGGTGCCATTATGGCAACACAGTAGAAACTTCCTTTTAAATTTATATAGAGAAGGAAAAAATATCGCTAGTTTGTTTCTTCCTGCCGCTTAAGAGAGATAAAAATGTCTGAAACTTGTAAGCTATTTCCTCTGTTTGGAGACCCCTGGCCTTCCTGCCTGTTACCCTCTCATTCCCCCCTTTTCTTTTAGAATTATGTTGCCTAGGGAAAAGGGGCGTCGTTTTCGTTCCATATCTGCTTCCAAGCTGACAAGGGGCGTTGTCCCTAAATCGGTGAGGCAACATATTCTCCTAATCCTCATACTGAGGATGTCTGATCCAGGGGCCCCAAATAGTAGTTGAGGAATCTGCAGCAGAGCAGGAGTTTGAGCAACCATTTGTAACTTAAAAGCTTTCATGCGACTGGAAACAAATCCAGTTACACAGTTACGGATGCAGGGAGCAAACAGCAAAAACAAAAGAATTATTGTAATTAAGATAGTTTTCCACCATGGAGAACTAGTTAATGTCTCCCAAAGTGAGGCAGTTGAGGCTTCAGGAGTATCCGTGGCCCCGATCATCTTGTTCATGTGTTTAGCAAAGTGAGTAACATTGGTGCTCATATCAGGTATATATGTACAGCATTGGGTATGAATAATTGCACAAGTTCCCCCTCGAGTAGCTGTCAGAATATCTAAAGCCAATCTGTTTTGTAAAACCACCTTTCTAATTTGTGCTTGTTCAGCATTAAGAGCTGAAATAGCTTTTTGAGAATCTTGTAATGCCTGTTGAGTAAAATTAGTCAAAGCATCTACTCGTAGAATAACATCTGTAGTTCCCAAAGAGGGAACAAACACTGTAGCCAAATAATCATACCAGTGAAATACAGACCTTGCCCACCGAGTTTTAAGGTGGGGTAAATTAGCAGGCTTCCCTGGAAGCTCTGAAAATATAAAGCTGTGTGTAAAAGCTAGACCCAGGGTGCATCTCCCTATCCAACCAGGGGGAAGCCATGCCCATAGGTAAGAGCCATGTATCCAATAAGTCCCATTGAGCAAACCAGCGTGACTGAGATATCCAGTCCCAATTCGTGCCTGGCCAGACAAAGGGAGGACCTGAACTAGGGTTGGAAAACACTGGAATGATTACATTGCATATTTCTTGAGGCAAAACTCCCAACTGTTTCCAATCATTGTAATTAAGTTGATGGCTAAATTTGGGGGATGGCTCTGTTTGTTCCCAGCATATAGGGGCGGTAGATATTAGACGTCCTTTTTCAGGAGTTAGGCATATAACCTCATCCCATATTTGGTAAACATCAGGTAAAAAACCATTAGATCTAGACCTATTTGTTTTATGTGTAGCGAAATAGTCATTAAACCAAGACAATGTATAATCAAAATTAAAAGTCACGTTATGTCCATAGTTAAAGTACAAAGTGTTGCACCAGTCCATGTTAGGGTTGTTAGATGTCATCAGATGAAGAAGAGGCATCCCATATGATTGTTGTCAAAGGTATTCGCAGACTTGGAGAAAGTCTTTTCATTGAAGTGGAGATGTCCACCATGGGAAGCCTTCCACTGATGAAGAGGGGAGCCCTCCGCAGACCCAGCAGTTAGATATGTGGAATGCAGCCTAGGAGTGAGGCCAGGACAGGAACGCATTGTCTTGGGGATCAAATGGCAGACTCAGGATTTTTGGAGTCAGCAGAAATAGGCTCACATAGGTTATCAGGCCCATCTGAAAAGTACAAAGTCAGAGCATAGAAAGTAAAGACATAAAATGACATCACTTAGTTCTGGTCAGGGTGCCACCTCTTAACTCGAGTGTGATGTACCCACGAATCAATTCCTGGCACTTTGACAGCTGTGGGAGAAGAAAGAATAACCTGATAAGGGCCTTCCCAGAGGGGCTTGAGGGATGGGCCCCCAGATTCCAGTGTTTTTATGAGGATCTCAGTTCCCGGCTCAAATAGAGGCTTGCTTGACTCAGAGGCTGGGTCAGGAGTCGTCTCCCAGAGTTCTGTTGAAAACTGTTGAAAAGCTGAGAGCTGATTTACATAATTAGTTAATTCTAAGGCTTCAGGGTCTATAACAATGTCTGTGCATAAGAAAGGCGTTTCATAAATACATTCAAAGGGGGATAGTCCCTCCTCTTTGGGGGCAGTTCGAGCCCTCATTAAAGCTATGGTAGGACTTCAATCCGATTGTCCTTCGTCTCTTGAGTTAATTTGCGCAGATGCCTTTTGATAATGTCATTAGCTTTTTCAACCTTTCCTGAGGATTGGGGTCTCCAGGAACAGTGTTAGTGATATTCTATTCCTAGAGCTTCAGATACCCCCTGAGTTATGGCAGCTTTAAAGTCAGAGCCATTGTCACTCTGAAGGCTCCGTGGCAGTCCAAACCTGGGAATAATTTCATGGATTAAAATCTTTATAACCTCCTTAGCTGTTCACTACTACATGGAAATCTTCAATCCATCCAGTAAAAGTATCTACCCAAACTTATAAGCAAGAATATCCATTAGCTTTTGGCCTATGAGTAAAATCTATTTCCCAGTCCTCTCCAGGATACTTCCGACTTCGTTGTAATCCAGATTTTGCTAGCTTTTCAGTCTTTGGGTTATTTTTCTGACAAACTTCACACCTTTTGATAATGTTCTTTAAAGTTTTCATTACATTTTTTCCTTCAAACAAACGAGAAGCCATCTGGTAAATACTCTCTGCACCCAAATGAAAACTCTGGTGTAAACCTTTAAGAATTTTCCATTGAGCACTTTCAGGAATTATTAATCGTCCATCCTCGGACTGTAACCATCCTTTATCAGTAATCTTTGCTCCTCTTTTCTCATATCTTTCTAATTCTCCTCCAGTATATTGTGGTTTTTCCTGTTCCACAGGACCTGTCCAGATCAAAGGCGTCTGTAGTGAAGGGGTTTCCTAAAGTGCTGCTTTTCTGGCTTAGCAGTCAGCCAACTGATGACCTTCGGCTACTTTACTCCCATCCCTGCTGTGCCCTTTGCAATGCATAACAGCTACTTCTTTAGGACAATATATAGCAGTTAAAAGCCTCTCAATCTCTCTGAAATGTTTAATAGGTTCTCCTGTTGCTGTTTTAAACTATCTTTCTTTCCATATTGCAGCATGAGCATGTAAAGTCAAATAAGCATACTTAGAATCAGTGTAGATATTTACTCGCTGCCCTTTGCTTAACTCTAGAGCTCGGGTCAGAGCCACAAGCTCTGCTAAATGAGCACTGGTTCCCTGAGGGAGAGATTTTGCCTCTAAAACCTGTTCAGCAGTTACCACTGTGTAACCTGCTTTACCTTTTCCATCCCGAACAAAAGAACTGCCATCAGTAAATATTTCCATGTCAGGGTTGTCTAATGGGGTATCCATTAGATCCTCCTGAGCTGCATAGTTCAAAGTTAGGAATTGGGAACAATCGTGATCAGGTGTTTCATTTTCCATCTTAGGAAGGAAAGTGGCAGGATTTAAATTTCCACAAACTTTAAGCTTAGTTACTGGTCCTTCTAACAATGACTGATATTTAAGAAGCCTACTGTCTGTCATCCAAATATTAACTTTAGAATTTAAGATTCCATTCACATCATAAGTCAGTACAGTAAGGTTTCATCCATTAATTATTTTTAAAGCTTCAGGTGCCAGTAAAGCTGCTGCCACAATTACTCTTAGGCAGTGAGGCCACCCACATGAAATTACATCTAATTCTCTACTTGGATAAGCAATAGGTTGCTGGTGAGGCCCTTGGGGTTGTGTCAAATCTCCCTAGGCCACACCTTTTCTTTCAGTGACAAACAAATTCTGACCCTGTGGGCAAGCTCAGAGCGGGAGCTTGCAGGAGAGCAGTCTGAAGAACCTTAAAAGCCTTTTGAGTATCTGGAGACCAAATCCGTTTGTTGGTTTGGGCCTGCCGAGTTTCAGATGTAAGTTTATATAAAGGCCGGGCAAGTTCCCCATAACCCAGAATCCAAATTCGACAGTAACCTGTGATTCCCAAAAATCCTCTCAGTTGTCTTAAAGTCATAGGTAGGGGATGATTTAGTATAGATTTAATTCTCTCAGGGCCTATGGCCCTAGTCCCTTCTGATATGATTAGGCCCAGATATCTAACAGATTGTTGACAAAGCTGAGCCTTTTCTCTTGATGCCTTGTAACCGCAGCCTACCAGAAAGTTTAAGAAATCTTCTGAGGCTTGTGAACAAGCTTCCTCTGTCTCAGCACAGAGCAAAATATCATCTACACATTGTAACACCACCGCTTCAGAGCTATTAAAGTTTCGTAGATCCCGTGACAAACTTTGTCCAAACAAGTGTGGACTGTCACGAAATCCCTGGGGCAAAACTGTCCAGGTTAACTGAGAAGCTGGCTGCGTAGGGTCTTCAAAGGCAAATAGAAATTGACTTTCCTCTGCCAAAGGCACTGAATAGAAGGCATCTTTCAAATCAATTACTGAGAAATATTTGGCTCGTTCAGGAATTTCAGACAATAGAGTATAAGGATTAGGCACCAGGTAGTGTAAAGGAACTACAGCCTCATTTATTATTCGTAAATCTTGAACTAGTCTCCATTTGCCATTTGATTTCTTTATACCAAGGAGTGTTGCATGGACTGTTACAGGGAATTAATAGTCCCTGCTTCTTTAAATTTTCAATGATGGGTTTTAACCCTTCCTTAACCTCAGGTTTCAGTGGGTACTGTTTTTTAAGAGGAAATAAGTGCGGGTCTTTGAGCTTGACAACTACAGGAATAGCATTTTGTGCGCGACCCACAGATTTTTCCATCAGCCCGTACCCTAGGATTTACATTTTATTCAATTAAAGGGAGAGAAAGGGAAGGCTCCACATATGAAAACAGAGGCATGGACCTTGCTCAGTATATCCCTTCCCAAAAGGGGTGAGGGGGACTCTGGCACAATCAGAAACTCGTGTGAAAATAGCACCGAATCCCAGTCACAACTGACAGGAACACTGAAGCGATATGTTCTGGCTCATCCAGACAGTCCCGTTACGGAAGCGGATCGGGAAGAAAGTGGGCCAGGGGCTTCAGTAAGCACGGAGCAAGTTGCCCCAGTGTCTAAAAGAAAATCGACGGATTGGCCTCCCACAGTTATGAATACCCGGGGTTCCTCAGGTGTAATTAGGATGGAAGCTTGTGTGGGGACCCCGGGCACCTTCAGTCCTGATTGTCTTCAGAGTCTGACCCCGGAGACCTACGCCTCTGGGGGCAGTCTCTCTTCCAGTGTGGTCCTTTGCAGACAGGACATGGTGCTGGGGGCGGCTTAGATGCCTGAGGGCAATCCCGCTTGAGGTACCCCTCCTCTTCACAGTAATAGCAAGTCCATCCCTTTTCACCTGGGTCCCTCTGGGCATTTTTCTCAGGCTGTTTAAGAATGTTTTTCATAGCCGTTACGAAGGCTTCCGCCTTTCCCTTTGTCTTTTTCTGCCTTTCTTTCTTTTCCTCATATTCCCTACCATAATAGACAGTCTGAGCCAGTTGTAACAGAGTATCTAAAGACTGGTTTGGTCCATACGCCTGTTTTAATAGCTTACAGCGGATCTCTGGAGCCGACTGAGTGAGAAACCTATCCTTTAAGATCACTTTTCCCTCTTCACTTTCAGGATCAATCTCCGTGAATCGGAGAAGGGCTTCTCTCAGTTTTTCTAGGAATTTACCAGGAGCTTTCTTCTCCTGTTCTATGTCTGCCAATTTGCCATAGTTTAAAGGCTTAGCACGCGCCTGCCTGAGTCCTTAAGAACACATCTGACAAAATGACTCTGATCCCATCTTCCCTTAGCTGTGTTGCAGTCCCAGTCTGGTTCTGTAACTGGCACTGCCTGATTCCCAGTGGGGAGGGCTGCTATCTCATCCTCCCTCTTCCCTACTGATTCATTACCAAGCCATTCATCTCCAAAAGCAACCGCTTTTCCCAAAACTCGACTTTTTGAGTCGGGAGTCAGCGTTTGTCCCAAGATATACGTCACATCTTTCCAAGTAAGGTCGTAAAACAGAATAACATCTTTAAAAGCTCAAATATATTTTTCTGGGTCTTCTAAATAGTTTCCCAGATCTTCCTTGATCCTTTGTATTTCTTGATAAGAAAAAGGCTTATTAACTCTCATAGACTGATTATTTCTCCAGGTGGGTGCCTCATGAAGAGGCAACAGCTTGTGTGGCTGTTCCTCAGTCTCTCTGGCTGCTCTGCGCATATGATCCCAGGGATAGATTGGAGAAACCTGCTTTTCTTTTTCTCTCTGTCTCCTGTCCTCCATCTCATCTGGGAAAGTAGGAGGACAGGAGGGAGCTGAAGGTTTCACGCCCAAATCTATACCCTTAGGACATAAGTCTAGCATACGTTGCAGAGAGAAAAAGGGCAACACATACGCTACTTCTAGCCATTTCCTTTGGGCTTTACAGAACTGGTCTAATTGCAAAACAGTATTATATTTAAGAGAACCTCCAACTGGCCACCGTTTGCTGTCCTCCAATGGATGCCGTGGCCACGCAGTATCACATAGGAAGACCAGATGTGTCTTCTTTAAGCCCTGGGGATCAAATCTATCCCAGTTTTTCAGGATACAGTTCAAAGGAGTGAGGCTGGAATTGTTAGCTCCCATCTGTAAGAGAGAAAAAAAGCGACCAGCGCCCTCTTTCTACCGGAGGCGCCCCTCCCTGCTCTAGATGGGGGTGTAGACAGATTTTACACCAAAGCTTTTGTTTCCTGGTTGGACTTAATCTGTCCCTTACCGACGCAGGCGCCGTACTCGTCCCTCCCGGTTCTACCACCGAGACGGGGTGGGGATGTACCAGGGGTAGACCTGATGGCATCCCTGACTGACGTCCAGCTCTTCACCATTAACCTTCTTTGCCTCTGATGCCACCGGGGGTGCAATCAGAGTAACCTTCCGGAATGCCTCCGGAGCTAAGACCGCTGGGGGAAACATTCGTCACCTGAGTGCTGTGTACGACCCTGAGTATATTCCTGACTATAATAAGACTGATACGAAAATTAAATTGAGATGTTCCTTCCAAGCGTCACCACACCAGTATAAGAGCCTCCTCTGGTCTGCTAAGAGCCAGCACTACCAAAGGAAAAAACCCATTGCAGTCCCAATCTGAGTAACCTTTAACCTCAGAGATGTTCTTGTAGCTAGAGCTCCATCTACCTTCTGAACTTTTGATTCCTAGCGAGGCTAGGCGCTTTCCTGACTACCAATCCAAGTTTAGGACCTAAGTCACAGTACATAGTAACAGCATAGATCACAAGTCCCTTGAAAGTCCATCATTCAATAGATTAGGTTAGTACTTCTAATTCCCAAGGAGTTATGAAATGGTCAAAGAGACCGAAAAGTTTGACCGAGAAAGGAGAGTTCGGTCCACGTGCTTTGCCCATTTCTGGTCAGTTCCCCAAAGGAGACATCGGGTGCCTCTTGGCATGGGCAGGTCGGTATAAACCCCCGACAGGTTTCTGCCGTAAGCCGTATGAGGTCGCCGTGGAACCGCAGAGCAGGGCTCCTCATTTGCTTCATGCAGGGCATGTCCTTCATTCACGCAAGCACACCGTAGAGTTAGTGCAGTACAGCAGAAAACGTGTCCGCTAGGAGAACAAAGAACTAGAGCTCCAAGCATCCTTACCTTGTCCTGAGGATCCCGGACGAGCCCCCAAGATGAAAGGTTGTTGCGGAATGACACAAAGACACTGGGATCTTGGCCTCCGGAGGAGAAGAATTCAATCTGGGGCCAGAGACAAGGCTTGATGTCTCAGAGCTTTTGTATAATAAAGTTTTACTAAGTGTAAAGGAGATAGAGAAAGCTTCTGACATAGACATCAGAAGGGGGCAGAAACAGTACCCCCCTGCTAGTCTTCAGCTGGATGTTATATAGTCACTAGCAGTTTGTTAGTGAAAGAAAGGAATGTCTTAAGGCTCAGAATGGCACCAGGCCCCTCACCCATAAGATGCATTTTGGGATAATTTTAACACTGGACGATTCATCTTGGGCCATAAAATGACTAACCTGAAATCCTATGGAAGGGCAGATTACCATACAAATAGTTTCATTTTACATAGATTAAGGAGCTGACTGTGGCTCAGATCATGAACTCCTTATTGCCAAATTCAGACTTACATAGAAGAAAGCAGGGCATACCACTAGACTATTCAGATATGACCTAAATCAAATCCCTTATGATTGTACAGTGTAAGTAAGAAATAGATTTAAGGGTCTAGATCTGATTGAGTGCCTGATGAACTCTGGACGGAGGTTCGTGACATTGTACAGGAGACAGGGACCAAGACCATCCCCATGGAAAAGAAATGCAAAAAAGCAAAATGGCTGTCTGAGGAGGCCTTACAAATAGCTGTGAAAAGAAGAGAAGCGAAAAGCAAAGGAGAAAAGGAAAGATATAAGCATCTGAAGGCAGAGTTCCAAAGAATAGCAAGGAGCATTAAGAAAGCCTTCCTCAGCAATCAATGCAAAGAAATAGAGGAAAGCAATAGAATGCGAAAGACTAGAGATCTCTTCAAGAAAATTAGAAATACCAAAGGAACATTTCATGCAAAGATGGGCTCGATAAAGGACAGAAATGGTATGGACCTAACAGAAGCAGAAGATATTAAGAAGAGGTGGCAAGAATACACAGAAAAACGGTACAAAAAAGATCTTCACGATGAAGATAACCATGATGGCGTGATCACTCACCTGGAGCCAGACATCCTGGAATGTGAAGTCAAGTGGGCCTTAGAGAGCATCACTAGGAACAAAACTAGTGGAGGTGATGGAATTCCAATTGAGCTATTTCAAATCCTGAAAGATGATGCTGTGAAAGTGCTGCACTCAATATGCCAGCAAATTTGGAAAACTCAGCAGTGGCCACAGGACTGGAAAAAGTCAGTCTTCATTCCAATCCCAAAGAAAGGCAATGCCAAAGAATGCTCAAACTACTGCACAATTGCACTCATCTCACACGCTAGTAAAGTCATGCTCAAAATTCTCCAAGCCATGCTTCAGCAATATGTGAACCGTGAACTCCCAGATGTTCAAGCAGGTTTTAGAAAAGGCAGAGGCACCAGAGATCAAATTGCCAACATCTGCTGGATCATGGAGAAAGCAAGAGAGTTCCAGAAAAACATCTATTTCTGCTTCATTGACTATGCCAAAGCCTTTGACTGTGTGGATCACAATAAACTGTGGAACATTCTGAAAGAGATGGGAATATCAGACCACCTGACCTTCCTCTTGAGAAACCTGTATTCAGCTCAGGAAGCAACAGTTAGAACTGGACATGGAACAACAGACTGGTTCCAAATAGGAAAAGGAGTACGTCAAGGTTGTATATTGTCACCCTGCTTATTTAACTTCTATGCAGAGTACATCATGAGGAACGCTGGGCTGGAAGAAGCACAAGCTGGAATCAAGATTGCCGGGAGAAATATCAATAACCTCAGATATGCAGATGACACCACCCTTATGGCAGAAAGTGAAGAGGAACTCAAAAGCTTCTTGATGAAAGTGAAAGAGGAGAGTGAAAAGTTTGACTTGAAGCTCAACATTCAGAAAACGAAGATCATGGCATCTGGTCCCAACACTTCATGGGAAACTGTGGAAACAGTGTCAGACTTTATTTTTTTGGGCTCCAAAATCACTGCAGATGCTGATTGCAGCCATGAAATTAAAAGACGTTTACTCTTTGGAAGGAAAGTTATGACCAGCCTAGATAGCATATTAAAAAGCAGAGACATTACTTTTCCAACCAAGGTCCGTATAGTCAAGGCTATGGTTTTTCCTGTGGTCATGTATGGATGTGAGAGTTGGACTGTGAAGAAAGCTGATCGCCGAAGAATTGATGCTTTTGAACTGTGGTGTTGGAGAAGACTCTTGAGAGTCCCTTGGACTGCAAGGAGATCCAGCCAGCCCATTCTGGAGGAGATCAATCCTGGGTGTTCATTGGAAGGACTGATGCTAAAGCTGAAGCTCCAATACTTTGGCCACCTCATGCGACGAGTTTACTCACTGGAAAAGAGTGTGATGCTAGGAGGGATTGGGGGTGGGAGGAGAAGGGGACGACAGAGAATGAGATGGCTGGATGGCATCACCAACTCGATGGACATGAGTTTGAGTGTACTCCGGGAGTTGGTGATGGACAGGGAGGCCTGGCGTGCTGTGGTTCATGGGGTCGCTAAGAGTTGGACACGACTGAACGACTGAACTGAACTGAAGGGAACAATATCTGAGTATAACATACAGGTTTGTCAAGAGGGTTCTGAGCCATTTGGCGGAACCGACTTGAAGATAGAGTCTGGGGCAAATGCGTAGTACATTAACATAGCTTAAGACCAACATTTCCATAAGAAAACTGCATTGGTTAACTCAAGATTTGAGAATAGTTCAGTTCAGTTCAGTTCAGTCGCTCAGTCGTGTCCGACTCTCCGCGACCCCATGAATCACAGCACGCCAGGCCTCCCTGTCCATCACCAACTCCCGGAGTACACTCAAACTCATGTCCACAGAGTCGGTGATGCCATCCAGCCATCTCATTCTCCGTCGTCCCCTTCTCCTCCCGCCCCCAACCTTTCCATAGTTAGCTTCAGGTGAAACCAGGTGCCATTATGGCAACACAGTAGAAACTTCCTTTTAAATTTGTATAGAGAAGAAAAAAATATCCCTAGTTTGTTTCCTCCTGCCGCTTAAGAGAGATAAAAATGTCTGAGGCTTGCAGGCTATTTCCTCTGTTTGGATACCCCTGGCCTTCCTGCCTGTTACCCTCTCACAGTCCTATCCACAGGACCACTTCAACTTGCATCAGCTGCCCAAAGTTTGTGCAGATGTCTTTCTGCATTCTAATGCACTTTTCTTTTTCTGGGACCACCACTGGGGCTTTCCCTCAGGTCAGAAACTTGCGTGGATTTAAAGTGACAAGATGACTATGATCTGCATGGCTTTTTCTGTATTTCTTCTTTCACTGAGGATGTTTTCAGTGGTTTTCCATGTTGTAACCTGTATCATTTTAAAATTGTGATTACAAACATATAATATTTATCATTTGAGTCATTTTAAGTATGCACTTCTATAGCATTAACTGCACTCACGTTGTAAAAATATCCTCACCACTTAGCTCCAGAATCTTTTCCTTTTCCCGAAGTGACACTGTAACCATTAAACACTCACCACCCTGAATCCCTGGCTACCTTATTCTACTTGAAGTTTGTCTTATACGGATATCTCGTGCTAGTGGAATCATGGGACATTTTTCCTTTTGTGTCGGCCTTGTTTCACTTCACATAATGACCTGAAGGTTCATTCACATTAGAGCATGTGTGAGAGTTATCTTGTTTTTGAAAGTTGAATCATATTCCATTGTGTATATACTACACTGGGCTTATCCATTCATCTGTTGAATACTGTGTTGCTTCCACCTTTTGGCTACTGTGAATAATGCTGCTATGAATATGGGATACGAATATCTGTTCCAGTTCTTGGTTTTAAATATTTTGGGTGTATTCCCTAGACCGAAATTGATGGATTCTATGTTAACTCTGTGTTTGATTTTGAGGAGCCCCCTACTGTTTTCTGCAGTTGTGGCTCTATTTTACTATATGGCGTATATTACTATATGCCTTTATATGGCAGAGTAATGCATCTTATGGATGGATCTACCTTATTTTGCTTATTCATTCACCTGTTGGTGGACATTTTCATTGTTTTTACCTTGGGCTGTTGAGAACAGTGCTGCTATGAATATTGGTGTACAACTTTATGTTTGAACACCTGTTTTAAATTCTTTGTATATATGTCTAGGAGTAGAGTTTCCAAAACATATGATAATTACATTTCTATATTTTTGAGAAAATGCTGAAATTTTACACACATTGATTGCACCATTTTACACCTCCACAAGTAAAGTTTGAGTTCCAATTTCTGTACATTTTGCCAACATTTGTTATTTGTCTTTATTGTTGATTTTCCCCATGTCCATCCTGTGTGCGTTATTAAGGAGGAAGTCATGATGCAGGACCCACACTTGAGGAGAGGGAAGTTAGCTTCACATATTTGATGGACAGCTTAGTGTCTGAATAAATTCTTTAGACTCTTTCTGCATGGAGATTTTTATTCAACACTACTCATAAAACCTATGTAACTTTTTTTTGAAACAAGTTTGGACACATGAAAATTATTTTAAACTTTTGGTTATAGTCCAACACTACCTTATTTGACTGCTTAGTTTATTCTTCCTTTGGCTATTGAGAGCTTTTTCTATGTTCTCCTGTTTTTATTTTACATAATTCAGCTTTTGTGGGGTTTTTTGGTACTTCTTTCTCATATTTTAAGATTATCTTGCTTTCCATATTTACTGTCTCAGTCCTAGTATCAGTCACATATTTAAAGAGCCCTTGTTCCTTTTTATTAGAGAATGGTAATAAAAACTTGCATGTGTGAACTTACTATTCTCAGTAGACAATGCATGAAAATACATATGCATGTATCCCAGGCTATGCACACACACAGTTATGAAGATTTTCACAGAGAGCTATGTGTTTCTGTATTAAGCTAAAGATAGTTTATAATTATGTCTCCAACCTGATCTGTTAAGACACAGCTATTGTAACCTCCCTTTATCTGCTTGTAACTTCCCACTCCAGTGGTAAGAAACCTGACTTCTTGGACTCAGTAGAAAATATTTTTAAAATATTTTTCCTGATGCATGAGCATAGGATATTTTTCTTTTCTGTTTTCAATTTCTTTATCAATGCCTTAGAGTTTTCTGATTATAGGTCTTTTATGCCTTTAGTTAAATTTATTCCTAGATAGTTTTTTTTTTTTTTGAATTGTGAGTGGGATTGTTTTCGTATTCTTTTTGATAGTTTGTTATTCATGTATAGAAACAAAATTTATTTGTGTGTATTCCATTTTTTTCCCCTGAATTTATCTTTTAAATAATGTAAAAGATTGTGAAACTTTTTTAATAATGTTAAAAAAAAAACTTTTTAAATAATGTAAAAGATAGTGAAACTAAAATCTCACTGTTTCTCCTACAATCCAGATCATCCACAGGACCCACGACTTAGTGGCTACTAGTCAAGGCTATGGTTTTTCCAGTGGTCATGCATGGATGTGAGAGTTGAACTGTGAAGAAAGCTGAGCGCCGAAGAGTGATGCTTTTGAACTGTGGTACTGGAGAAGACTCTTGAGAGTCCCTTGGACTGCAAGGAGATCCAACCAGCCCATTCTAAAGGAGATCAATCCTGGGTGTTCATTGGAAGGACTGATGCTAAAGCTGAAACTCCAATACTTTGGCCACCTCATGCGACGAGTTGACTCACTGGAAAAGACTCTGATGCTGGGAGGGATTGGGGGCGGGAGGAGAAGGGAATGACAGAGGATGAGATGGCTGGATGGCATCACCGACTCGATGGACATGAGTTTGAGTGAACTCCGGGAGTTGGTGATGGACGGGGAGTCCTGACGTGCTGTGATTCATGGGGTCGCAAAGAGTCAGACATGACTGAACAACTGAACTGAACTGAACTGAACGCCCTTTTCCCACGATGCCTCTTAATACTAAAACCATATGAGCTCCTATAAGGGAAGTAAGTGTCACAACTTTGGTTGAACTTGGTCTTGTAAGTCTTGGCCTCTATAACAAAGTCTGATGCCTGTCTTACCTGATTTCTTGAATGGTGTTGTCATGGTTGTTTTGAAAAGTAACTCACTTTACACTAATTTTAAAATGTACAGAAAGCTTTTAATAATGGCAAAAAGTACTCATATTTGCAAATTCACACAAAATGTTCAGTGTGTTTTACCCAAAACAGTGACACTCTCCTGAGGAACCAACACCTAGCCCCCATGAGGAAATCATGACTCTGCGTCATAGTTGAATACACAGGCCCACTTCCACTTTCACCTGCTGCCCCAACTGTGTGAAGAAACCTTTATCCATCCTGATCCAGTTTTCTTTTCCTGGAACCAGTATTGAGTTTTCCCCTCATTTGGACAGCCTTGATGGATTTAAACAGACAAGATGAGTATGGGATCTAGGTGGCTTTTTATGGTATGGCTTTTCTCACTAAGGATGTTTTTAATACTCATTTATGTTGTAACAATTATGACCACTGCACTTTTTTTCTCATTGTCATTAAAAATACAAAACGTGGCATTAACCATTTAATTCATTTTAAGTATGCAGTTTTGTGATATTAATTACTTTCACGTAGTTGCACAAACAAGTTAAATAATGTGTGTACCTCGTGAGTCCATGGGAGATACTTAAATATATATATGAAGTGAAGTGGAGTCGCTCAGTCGTGTCCGACTCTTTGCGACCCCAGGGACTGTGTGTGTGTGTATATACACACACACACACACCACAGCCACACACACACCTTTATCCATTCATCAGTTGTTGGACAGGTAGCTTGATTTCACATCTTTGCTATTGTGAATAGTGCTGCTGTGAACATAGGGTTGAATGTGTCTTTTTGAATTATAGCTTTGTCTGGATATATGCCCAGGAGTGGGATTGCTAATTCATATGGCAACTTTTTAGTTTTTTGAGGATCCTCCATACTGTTTTTCACAGTGGCTGCATCAGTTCCCACCCACAGTGTAGGAGATTTCGTTTTCTCCACCCGCTCACCAGCATTTGTTATTTGTAGATATTTTATCGATGCCATTCTGATGACAATGAGGACCTCATTGTGGTTTTGATTTGCATTGCTTTAATGATTAGCAGTGTGAAGTGTCTTTTTATGTGCCTGTTGATCATCTATATGTCTTCTTTGGAGAAATGCCTATTTAGACCTGCCCTTTAAAAAATTTTTTTTTGAGATGCATGTGTTGTTTGTGTATTTTGGAAATCAGACCTTTTTGATGGCATTATTTGCAAATATCTTTCACCAACAATTAGTACAGGTGCTGGGGCAACCAGATCCCACATGCAAAAGAACAAAGTTGGACCCATACTTCCCTCGCTATACAAAATCAACTCAAAATGGATCAAAGATGGATGGATCAAAGATGGAAATATCAAGATGGATGTAAGAACCAGAATTACACACCCCATGGAAGAAAACATGTGAAAAACTTCATGACTTTGGATTTGGCCATGATTTCTTAGATCTGCTACCAAAACCACAAACAACAGAAGACAAAAGAGATGAATCAGACTTCTTCACAATAGAAGTTGTGCACAAAACGAGTCAGGGAAAAGATCCGCCACCAAAATGGCACAAGATGTTTGCAGATCACGTACCTGATAAAGGTCTGTAGCCTACAAGCCGAGACCCCGCTGGCCCAGTGGGGTGCCCGTGGGGCTCCTCCTGTCCCAAGTGACAAGGAGGTTTCAGGCCCCACAGCACCCTTGGGCTGGACACTGGTCATCCTCAGCACCCTCAGGAGTGCTGGATGGTTTTGAGCCCCGCTCCTTCTCATCACTGCCCTCAAAGACTGGAGGCTTCAACATGTCTCCAGAAGAACACAGAATCTTTGCAAGTCTTTGAGAACCAAGGGATTATCCTTCACTTTCTTGAAAAGTGCATCTTACTTCGTAGCAGTGACCTTTTCCAGTGTGGCCCCCCTGGTGTTCTCCCACCTTCTTCCTCTCTCTGAAAGTGGCCAGGGCAGTTCAAGTGTCTCCAGTCCCCGCACCAGGTGACGAGGCCAGTGGGGGAGGTCCTGGTGGTCCTTGCTTTCACTGGATACTAACTCAGACTCGCAGGTTGACTTTGAACGTGGACGCCCCTGCTTATCCATCAAGAATTCTCATCTCCTCACCTTTTCTTTTCCTCTTCCTTTTCTGTCTCAGAGTTACCTGAGGTCACCACTCACAGTTCCTGAAGAGCCCAGAGATTTCTCCTGAAGGACAGGTTCTGAAAGATTCATAGGGATAAATAAAGAATGCAGATGATTCCTACCTTGTGCTGATGCCGCGAGGGTGACAAGAGTGAGTGTTTTCTCATGAGAACTGTAAAATCCTCCAAGTAATAGATCACTGGGGGCATCCTTTGTCTTCCTGCTCATTCTAATAATGTTGTTCCTGAATTTTAATTCAAAAAAATTTATCTTATAAATATGCCAAGGGGGCGATCCATTAAAAAGATGTTACTGAAGTAACTTCAAGGGTTTTACAACCAATAGGGACACAGAACCTGAGGTCAGACACTGGCTGAGAGATTCCCACCCTGAGCCACTGTCTCTTGGAGGGTGGAATGGCATGACCGTCCTCCGGTGGGTAAGCCTCCTCAGGTACATCCTATGTGGGACCACTGCATCACAGAATCTTAGACTGGCCAATGGCAGGCAGCTGGTGAGAGATGAGGAAAACAGAAAGCTGTCCAGCAGCCTGGGAAAACTCCTGGGCAAGGACTTAGTAAGGGTCAGCGTCAGGCCATTAGTTAGAGCCAGCATCAGGGTCTTAGAGAGTGTCAGAATCTCAGAGATAACTTTATGGCCTTAGCAAGAGTCAGTTAAGGCTGTTCATTAGGGACACTTCGGAGACTTTATTAGGGACATATTCAGGACTATTTAGTGACAGCATACACTATAAGGGAAAAAGACCTAAGCTAGGGACAGTGTCAAGTGTTCAGGTAAGGTTGTTCCTTAGGGATATCTCAGGGCTTTCAATAGGACCAGCATCAGGGCTGTAGTTAGAACCAGTGTCAGGGCATTAGTTAGTGACAAAATCAGGGTGTTACTTAGGGGAAAAGTCAGGTCATTATTATTGACAGTGTCAGGGCCTTTGTGAGCAGAAGGTTCTTGACCTTACAAAGGAATAGGATCAGAGAAATAGGACCATTATTGGGTCATGAGTTAGGGTTACAATTAGGGTGTTATATAGGGAAAGAATTAGGTTATTAATGACAGTGTCTGGGCCTTAGGTAGAGTCTTCATCAAGACCTTAGTTAGGAAGAGTTTAGTTCAGTTCAGTCGCTCAGTCGTTTCCACCACTTTGTGACCCCATGGACTGCAGCAGGCCAGGCTTCCCTGTTCATCACCAACTCCCAGAGCTTGCTCAAACTCATGTCCATCGAGTCAGTGATGCCATCCAACCATCTCATCCTCTATCATCCCCTTCTCCTCCTGCCTTCAATCTTTCCCAGCATCAGGGTCTTTTCAAATGAGTCAGTTCTTTGCAACAGGTGGCCAAAGTATTGGAGTTTCAGCTTCAGCATCTGCCCTTCCAGTGACTATTCAGGACTGATTTCCTTTAGGATGGACTGGTTGGCTCTTCTTGCAGTCCAAGGGACTCTCAAGAGTCTTCTCCAACACCACAGTTCAAAAGCATCAATTTTTCAGAGCTCAGTTTTCTTTATAGTCCAATTCTCACATCCATACATGACTACTGGAAAAGCCATAGCTTTGACTAGGTGGTCCTTGGTCAGCAAAGTAATGTCTCTGCTTTTTAATATTCTGTCTAGTTTGGTCATAGCTTTTCTTCCAAGGAGCAAGTGTCTTTGAATTTCATGGCTGCAGTCACCATGTGCAGTGATTTTGGAGCCCAAGAAAATAAAGTCACTCACTATTTCCATCATTTTCCCATCTATTTGCCATGACGTGATGGTACCAGATGCCATGATCTTATTTTTCTGAATGTTGAGTTTTAAGCCAACTTTTTCACACTCCTCTTTCACATTCATCAAGAGGCTGTTTAGTTCTTCTTTGCTTTCTGCCATAAGGCTGGTGTCGTTGTGTATCCAAGGTTGTTGTTATTTCTCCCAGCAATCTTGATTCCAGCTTGTACTTCATCCAGCCTAGCATTTTGCATGATGTACTCTGCATAGAAGTTAAATAAACCGGGTGACGATATACAACCTTGACATACTCCTTTCCTGATTTGGAACCAGTCTGTTGTTCCATGACCAGTTCTCTGATTTGGAACCAGTCTGTTGTTCCATGACCAGTTCTAACTGTTGATTCTTGACCTGCATACAGATTTCTCAAGAGGCAGGTCAGATGGTCTGGTATTCCCATCTGTTTAAGAATTTTCCACAGTTTGTTGTGATCCACAGAGTCAAAGGCTTTGGTGTAGTCAATAAAGCAGAAGTAGATATTTTTCTGGAACTAACTTTTTGATGATCCAACATATGTTGGCAATTTGATCTCTGGTTCCTCTACCTTTTCCAAATTCAGCTTGAACATCTAGACATTCATGGTTCATGTACTTTTGAAGCCTGGCTTAGAGAATTTTGAGCATTACTTTGCTAGCATGTGAGTTGAGTGCAATTGTGGTGGAATTCCAGCTGAGCTATTTCAAATCCTAAAAGATGATGCTGTGAAAGAGCTGCACTCAATAGGTCAGCAAATTCGGAAAACTCAGCAGTGGCCACAGGACTGGAAAAGGTCAGTTTTCATCCTAGTCCCAAAGAAAGGCAATGCCAAAGAGTGGTCCAACTAGCGCAAAGAGTCGGACACGACTGACCAACTGAACTGAACTGAACTGAATTGAACTTGAACATTCTTTGGCATTTGCCACCTCTTCTTAATGTCTTCTGCTTCTGTTAGGTCCATACCATTTCTGTCGTTTATTGTGCCCATCTTTACATGAAATATTCCTTTGGTATCTCTAATTTTCTTGAAGAGATCTCTAGTCTTTCCCATTGTTTTGTTTTCCTCTATTTCTTTGCATTCATCACCAAGGAAGTCTTTCTTATCTCTTCTTGCTATTCTTTGCATTAAATGGGTATATCTTTCCTTTCTCCTTTACCTTTAGCTTCTCTTCTTTTCTCAGCTATTTGTAAGGCCTCCTCAGACAACCATTTTGCCTTTTTGCATTTCTTTTTCTTGGGAATGGTCTTGATCACTGCCTTCTGTATAAAGTCATGAACCCCCGTCCATAGTTCTTCAGGCACTCTGTCTATCAGATCTAATCCCTTGAATCTATTTCTCACTTCCACTGGATAATCATAAGGGATTTGATGTAGGTCATACCTGAATGGTCTAGTGGTTTTCCCTACGTTCTTAAATTTAAGTCTGAATTTGGCAATAAAGAGTTCATGATCTGAGCCACAGTCAACTCCCATTGTTTTTGCTGACTGTATAGAGCTTCTCCATCTTTGGCTGCAAAGGATATAATCAATCTGATTTCGGTGTTGACCGTCTGGTAATGTCCCTATGTAGACTCTTCTCTTGTGTTGTTGGAAGAGAGTATTTGCTATGACCACTGTGTTCTCTTGGCAAAACTCTGTTTGCAGGGGAAAGGATAACAGGAAGAGCATCAGGGACTCAGATTCAGCAGCAGGACATTAGTTAGGGCCAGCAACAGGGCCTTAATTAGGGACAGTGTTAGAAACTCAGAGATAACTTCATGGCCTGAGTAAGAGATGTTCAGGCTGTTAGTTAGATGCACTTCAGTGACTTTCTGAGGGACATAGTCAGGGCCTTACTAATAGGATCAGGGTGTTATTTTGTGACAGCTTAGGCTATAAGGGGCAGTATCATGGCCTCAATTAGGGGCAGTGTCAGAGTTAGGGACAGGCTTAGGGCCTTCCTGAACTATAGTTCAGGCCTTAGCTAGGGACATGTCTAGGGCTTAGCTAAAGACAGTTTCAAGGCTTCAGTTAGAGATAATTTGAGGGCCTTAAAGAAGTTCAGGCTGTTACTTAGCAGCATCTCAGGACCTTAATAGGGCTAGTGTCGGGTTCACAGTTGTGACTAGTGTCAGGGTGTCAGTTAGGGACAGCGTTAGAGACCTACTTCAGTACATATTCAGGGCCTTAGTTATGGATAGGATCATGGCAAAAGTAGGGATATTGAGGGCTATTAGGGACACCATCAGGGCATTAGGATGAGTCTCAGGGTGTTATTTAGAGGCAAAATGAGGATGTTAGAGAAAGAGTCAGAAAATTGGTTACAGACAGTATCAGCCCCTCAGGTAGAGACTTCTTCAAGGCCTTAGTGCCTTGAAGTGAGGGAGTGCGTCAGGAGTGCATCAGGCTGTCACTTAAATACAGAGTTAAGGGCTTAATTAAGGAGAGTGTCAGGACCTCAGAGAAAACTTGCAGACCTTAGTAAAAGACACTTCAGAATATTTGTCCCAGGGACATTGTCAGGGTGTTCGTTACAACCAGCATCAGGGCCTTAGTTAGGCAGAGAGTTAAGAGGACAGACTGGGAAAGCTCAGGTCGTCATGGACAGCTAAGGGCCATAGTTAGTGTAGGGTCATGGCCTGGTAGTGAAATCGAGCAGGACTCTGTGAGGCTCCAGGGCCCAGAAGCCTTTCCCATGTCCCCTGTTTCTTTGTCGGGAATAGACTCCTGGCTCCATGACCTACCCTGAGCTTCAAAGGGCAGATTGGAAGAGGTGCTAATCAGGGAAGGGAGAGGATGCAGAGAGAAGGAAAGAACACTCAAGAAAGAGTATTTTGTCTTGGGTCAGGGTCCTGTTTCTGTCCAAAGGGATACACATAGAAATATCTCTAAACTTTTTACCCAATTATACATCCGCTCCAGCAATATGGAAAATTGTAGCATTCTTCATTCCAGAGAAGCTCACCAAGAGACCATCTGAGCTCAGATGAAGGGAGTTCAGGCCCTGTACACACCTTAATCCTTACAACAACTCTGCCCTTTAACCGTTGCTATAAAGTGAAATTCACTCAGTCCGACTCTTTGTGATCCCATGAACTGTACAGTCCATGGAATTCTCCAGACCAGAATACTGGAGTGGGTAGCTATTCCCTTCTCCAGGGGATCCTCCTAACCCAAAGATCAAACCCAGGTCTCCCGCAATGCAGGTGGATTCTGTACCAGCTGAGTCACCAGGGAGGCCCAAGAATACTAAAGTGGGTAGCCTATCCCTTCTCCAGGGAGTCTTCCCAACCCAAGAATTGAACTAGGGTCTCCTGCATTACAGGCAGATTATTTACCAGTTGAGCTAACAGGGAGCCCATAGCTATATAACTCCTAAACAAATCCTCCTGCTTTGGGGCAGTTTTTGAGGACATGAGTTTTCTATGTCCATCTTTGCTAGCAAAGCAGTAAAGCTATGCTTTTCTACTTCGCCTGAAACTCTATCTCTGAAATTTGGTTTAGCACAGGTGTACAGAGGTGGTGTTTTGTGATCGGATTTTGTGCTCAGTGTGGGGCTGACTTGGGGATGGCCCCTGTGGGTCCTCTGACTTGATCAGATGCTCCAAGATTTTCTCCATGCCAGCCTCTTTCAAGAGAGTGGAGGGTTGGAGAATGCCATGAGAGGGCAGATCACCTGGCATTCTTGCCTGGAAAGGCTGAGACCGAGTCATACCCCATCTGGCAATTGGATCTCCAGGGCAGGAGCAGACAGTGAAGAGGGACTGCCCTAGCCACTGCCAAGGCCAACTCTGCCTTGAGGACGACCCTCTCTTCATCCTGCCTGGACTGTTTCAAATGTCCTACTCCAAGGAATTAATCTGGGAAACCAGGAAAGTAGCACGTGGGGTGTTGCAAGAACTCAGACAGTGTGTGATAACTCGCTGGCATGCACTCTGTGGTTCTGCAGACTTAGGGTAATCTTGGTTCCCACTTTGGTGGTTGTTCATTCCAGGAAATCTCATCTAGAAGGTGCTTCTGAACTGCTTTGACGTGATCTGTATTTGTGTTTGAAATAACGTCACTCTGTCTGTGTAGGTATTGTATGGCATATTTAACAGTTCTTTTAGAGTCAGGCCCAAGTGAGGACCAGAGACAGGGTGGACTGAGGATCAGAGTCACGTCCAAGTGAGGCCGAGTTAGGGCCGCAGTGGGGCCCAAATCTGGATGGAGAGGAAACTAAGTAAGGATATAGTGAGACCAGTGTCAGCACAAAGTGAGAAGCAGTGTCAGGAATTGCATGGAGAAGTGTCAGGACATAGAACCAGGATCGAAGTGTGGTCAGGTCCAGAGTAAGGGCACAGCGAGGACCAGCGTCAGGCGGTAGTGAGGTCGAGAGACGCGCCACAGTGAGGACCGGAGTCAGGGAGTAGTGAGCCCGGGTCGGGATGGAGTGAGGAGCAGCGGCGGGCCGGTGAGGGGACCTGGGGACCCGATGTGGCCGATGAGGGGACCTGGGACCCGATCTGTTCGATGAGAGGACCTGGGTGGGGGTACCACGGAGAGAACCTGGCGGGGGGGTGGCGGTCCGCGGAGAGGACCCTGAGCGGAGCGGTCAAGCGGACCTGGGGTGGGGAGTCGTAAGTGGACGAGTGGCAGCGCCCGGGGTCTATGGAGAGGATCTGAAGGGAGCCATCTCAGGGCACAGAGAGAGGAAAGAAGTGAGGACCGGCCACAGGCAGCGTCAGGCCTAGAGAGGAAAGATGTCAGGGAGCAGTGAAAAGTGGAGTAGGTGGGTGGAGAAGAAAGGTGTCAGGACATGGTGAGAGGCCGTGTCAGTGCTCACAGAGAGGAGTGTCGGGAGAGTGCAAGGCCCTGTCAGGTCCTAGAGAGGAAAGACCTCAGGGAGCAGTGAGAGGCCGCCTCAGAACCTAGAGAGGAAAGACAGCTGGGAACCGTGTTAGGGTTAGGGTTTTAGGGTTAGGGTTAGGGGTTAGGGTTACGGATAGGGTTAGATGAGTTAGGGTTATGGTTAGCTTTAGATGGGTTAGGGTTAGATGAGTTATGGTTAGGGTTCCCGACATGGAACCCAGCCCCCTCAGACGCACTCCCGCAGCCCCCTCACCCGTGGGCAGGACTGTGCTGATCTAAGAATGTGTAAGTCTCGCAGAGTGCATGCCGACATCCAGCCCCGACTCGGGAAATGAGTTCCTTGGAGCAGGCCTTGCCAGTCTGGTGCCTGAGGAGCCACACACTAGGACGATAGCGGCCCCAGCCTCCTGGTGGTTGAGAGTCACCCCAGGCTTGGAGCGCTGGCTGGGAAGTTATTTTGCAGTGGCAATTGCCCCTAGGGTCCCGTGCCCAGGCAGGGCTGCCACACTCCCAGGGGACGTCCAGGCAACCTCCACATGGCTGTTCCATCACGTTTGCTCTGCAGGAGAGAGCTCGCGAGCCTAGGCCTGTCTGCACGGTGCTTGGCTCCTGCGGGCAGAACACCGTGAATGCCCACCTGGCTGGCAGAGTGCAGGCCGACTCCCGGCCCTGACTCGAGAATTGAGTCCCTGGGGCCAGGCCTGGAGATCTGGCGTCTGAGGAGCTAAACACTGGCTGCGCACTCAGTTCAGTTCAGTCGCTCATTCGTGTCTGACTCTTTGCGACCCCATGAATCACAGCATGTCAGGACTCCCTGTCCATCACCAACTCCCGGAGTTCACTCAAACTCATGTCCGTCGAGTCGGTGATGCCATTCAGCCATCTCATTCTTTGTCGTCCCCTTCTCCTCCCGCCCCCAATCCCTCCCAGCATCAGTCTTTTCCAGTGAGTCAACTCGTCACATGAGGTGGCCAAAGTATTGGAGCTTCAGCTTTAGCATCAGTTCTTCCAATGAACACCCAGGATTGATCTCCTTTGGATGGACTGGTTGGATCTCCTTGCAGTCCAAGGGACTCTCAACAATCTTCTCCAGCACCACAGTTCAAAAGCATCAATTCTTCGGCGTTCAGCTTTCTTCACAGTCCAACTCTCACATCCATACATGACCACTGGAAAAACCATAGCCTTGACTAGACGTCTTTGTTGGCAAAGTAATGTCTCCGCTTTTTAATATGCTATCTAGATTGGTCATAACTTTTCTTCCAAGGAGTAAGCGTCTTTTAATTTCCTGGCTGCAATCACATCCCCAGTGATTTTGGAGCCCCCAAAAATAAAGTCTGACACAGTTTCCACTGTTTTTCCATCTATTTCCCATGAAGTGATGGGACCAGATGCCTTGATCTTAGTTTTCTGAATGTTGAGCTTTAAGCCAACATTTTCACTCTCCTCTTTCACTTTCATCAAGAGGCTTTTGAGTTCCTCTTCACTTTCTGCCATAAGTATGGTGTCATCTGCATATCTGAGGTTATTGATATTTCTCCCAGCAATCTTGATTCCAGCTTGTGCTTCTTCCAGCCAAGGGTTCCTCATGATGTACTCTGCATATAAGGTAAATAAGCAGGGTGAAAATATACAGCCTTGACATACTCTTTTTCCTATTTGGAACCAGTCTGTTCTTCCATGTCCAGTTCTAACTGTTGCTTCCTGACCTGCATACAGGTTTCTCAAGAGGCAGGTCAGGTGGTCTGGCATTCCCATCTCTTTCAGAATTTTCCACTGTTTCTTGTGATCCACACAGTCAAAGGCTTTGGCATAGTCAATAAAGCAGAAATAGATGTTTTTCTGGAGCTCTCTTGCTTTTTCTGTGATCCAGCGGATATTAGCAATTTGATCTCTGGTTCCCCTGCCTTTTCTAAAACCAGCTTGAACATCTGGAAGTTCTCGGTTCACGTATTGCCGAAGCCTGGCTTGGAGAATTTTGAACATGAGTTTACTAGTGTGTGAGATGAGTGCAATTGTGCGGTAGTTTGAACATTCTTTGGCATTGCCTTTCTTTGGGATTGGAATGAAAACTGACCTTTTCCAGTCCCATGGACACTGCTGAATTTTCCAAATTTGCTGGCATATTGAGTCCAGCACTTTCACAGCATCATCTTTCAGGATTTGAAATAGCTCCACTGGAATTCCGTCACGTCCACTAGCTTTGTTCATAGTGATGCTTTCTAAGGCCCACTTGACTTCACATTCCAGGATGTCTGGCTCTAGGTGAGTGATCACACCATCGTTATTATCTTGGTCCTGAAGATCTTTTCTGTGTAGTTCTTCTGTGTATTCTTGCCACCTCTTCTTAATATCTTCTTCTGTTAGGTCCGTAGCATTTCTGTCCTTTATCGAGCCCATCTTTGCAAGAAACGTTCCCTTGGTATCTCCAATTTTCTTGAAGGTATCTCTAGTCTTTCGCATTCTATTATTTTCCTCTATTTCTTTGCATTGATTGCTGAGGAAGGCTTTCTTATCTCTCCTTGCTATTCTTTGGAACTCTGCATTCAGATGCTTATAGCTTTGCTTTTCTCCTTTGCTTTTCACTTCTCTTCTTTTCACAGCTATTTGTAAGGCCTCCTCAGACAGCCATTTTGCTTTTTTGCATTTCTTTTCCATGGGGATGGTCTTGGTCCCTGTCTCCTTTACAATGTCACGAACCTCTGTCCAGAGTTCATCAGGCATTCTATCTATCAGATCTAGTCCCTTAAATCTATTTCTCACTTCCACTGTACTCTCATAAGGGATTTGATTTAGGTCATATCTGAATGGTCTAGTGGTTTTCCCTACTTTCTTCAATTTAAGTCTGAATTTGGCAATAAGGAGTTCATGATCTGAGCCACAGTCAGCTTCTGGCCTGTTTTTTTGATATCTGTATAGAGCTTCCCCATCTTTGGCTGTAAAGAATATAATCAATCTGATTTCGGTGTTGACCATCTGGTGATGTCCATGTGTAGAGTCTTCTCTTGTGTTGTTGGAAGAGGGTGTTTGCTATGACCAGTGCGTTCTCTTGGCAAAACTCTATTAGCCTTTGCCCTGCTTCATTCCGTGCTCCAAGGCCAAATTTGCCTGTTACTCCAGGTGTTTCTTGACTTCCTACTTTTGCATTCCAGTCCCCTATAATGAAAAGGACATCTTTTTTGGATGTTAGTTCTAAAAGGTCTTGTAGGTCTTCATAGAACCGTTCAACTTTGGCTTCTTCAGTATTACTGGTTGGGGCATAGGCTTGGATTACTGTAATAGTGAATGGTTTGCCTTGGAAACGAACAGAGATCATTCTGTCGTTTTTGAGATTGCATCCAAGGACTGCATTTCGGATTCTTTTGTTGACCATGATGGCTACTCCATTTCTTCTAAGGGATTCCTGCCCACAGTAGTAGATATAATGGTCATCTGAGTTAAATTCACCCATTCCAGTCCATTTTCGTTCACTGATTCCTATAATGTCGACGTTTACTCTTGGCATTTCCTGTTTGACCACTTCCAATTTGCCTTGATTCTTGGACCTAACATTCCAGGTTCCTATGCAATATTGTTCTTTACAACATTGGACCTTGCTTCTGTCACGTCACATCCACAACTGGGCATTATTTTTGCTTCGGTTCCATCCCATCATTCTTTATGGATTTATTTCTCCACTGAACTCCAATAGCATATTGGGAACCCAACAACCTGGGGAGTTCCTCATTCAGTACCCTATTATTTTGCCTTTACATACTGTTCATGGGGTTAGGGTTAGGGTCAGGGTCAGGATCAGGATCAGGGCGCCTGTGCGAGCCCCATCCTCCCCCTGCACCCGACTCCGCCCGCCGCCCCAGCCACGTCCGTCCCGTGGCCACCGGCTCGTGCTCCCGGGCCCAACTCGGCCTCCAGGTGGAGGGACCAGCGGGTCGACCAGCCGCCCTGGCTGCACTCTGCCTCCAGGTACAGGGAATGGCGGGCCAACCAGCCAGCCGGGCCAGACAGCCTCCCAGTGCAGTGACTGGCAGCTTGACCAGTCATCCAGGCCCCACTCTGACTCCGGGTGGAGGGACTGGTGGTTCGACCAGCCAGCCGGGCCAGACGGCCTCCCAGTGCAGTGATCGGTGGGTCGACCAGTTGGCCGGGCCCACTAGGCCTCCAGATGGAAGTACTGATGGGTAGAGTTAGAACTTTATCCTGATGTCTGATGCACATTAGGACAAGAATTTGTCCTTTAAAATCACCTGTCTCTCATAAGAGTCTAAGTCCAGATTGGTAAACTTTTGGAGAGACTCTTTTAGACTTTCCAGAAAGGCAATGGGGTTCTCATTGGATTCCTGAGTTATTGCTGAGACTGGGCACAGTCCCACAGCCAATAGGCTTACTTCTATTTCCATGGGTGGACTTTCTTAGGGGTGAGTCTTTTTAAAGCTTATCCTACACAGTACTGTTGCAACCTGAGAGCCAGGTGTCCCTGGGTCAGGGTGCAGATCCCCAGGCAGGCTGAGGTGTGACAGCCTCCTGGAGACTGAATCCCCGGGCAGGTCGAGGGAGGTTGGCCTCCTGAAAATTGGGTCCCAGGACAGTTCGAATCATGTTGACTTCCTGGGACCCCTGGACTGGAGTTGAGTGTCCCCAAGGTCTCCAGCGTGACCAGTGCTGGGTAGGATTAAGGGGTTGTAACCTTAACTCATTGCTGGTTTGTCCACCATGGATGGGAATAGATACCATGATGTAAAGCAATCCAAGCCTGTGCCCTTGGTTGGGAACTTGGTGAAACAGCCATCAGCCTTATCCTGTTATTGTTCTGAGGGATTGTAAGTTACTGATTTCCTCCCCTAGTCCTCCATAAGAATAGCTTAGGGTGTCTCCAATGGTAAACATTTCATTGTCATAGACCCACTGTAGGTAATAACAGAAGTAATGACAAAGGACACGGAACAGCAGACTGGTTCCAAATAGGAAAAGGAGCACGTCAAGGCTGCATATTGTCACCCTGCTTATTTAACCTATGTGCAGGGTACATCATGAGGAACGCTGGGCTGGAGGAAGCACAAGCTGGAATCAAGATTGCCAGGAGAAATTTCAAATATCAATAACTTCAGATACACAGATAACACTACCCTTATAGCAGAAAGCAAAGAAAAACTAAAGAGCTCTTGATGAAAGAGGAGAGTGAAAAAGTTGGTTTAAAGCTCAGCATTCAAAAAACGAACATCATGGCATCCGGTCCCATCACTTCATGTCAGATAGATGGGGAAACAGTGACAGACTGGGCTCTGGGCTCCAAAATCACTGCAGATGGTGATTGCAGCCATGAAATTAAAAGACGCTTACTCCTTGGAAGGAAAGTTATGACCAACCTAGACAGCATATTAAAAAGCAGAGATGTTTACTTTGCCAACAAAGGTCCATCTAGTCAAGGCTATGGTTTTTCCAGTGGTCATGTATGGATGTGAGAGTTGGACTATAAAGAAAACTGAGTGCTGAAAAACGGATGCTTTTGAACTGTGGTGTTGGAGAAAACTCTTGAGAGTCCCTTGGACTGCAAGGAGATCCAACCAGTCCATCCTAAAGGAAATCAGTCCTGAATATTCATTGGAAGGACTGATGTTGAAGCTGAAACTCCAATACTTTGGCCTCCTGATGCGAAGAACTAACTCATTGGAAAAGACCCTGATGCTTGGAAAGATTGAAAGTGGGAGGAGAAGGGGACGACAGAGGATGAGATGGTTGGATGGCATCACTGACTCAGTGGATATGAGTTTGAGTAAACTTCAGGAGTTGGTGATGGACAGGGAGGCCTGGCGTGCTGCAGTCCATGGGGTTGCAGAGAGTCGGACATGACTGAGCAACTGAATTGAACTGAAGGGCACAACATAAACGGATTAAAATCAAATGGGTCTAAGATGACAGACAAATCAATTTCAGCTAAATCTTGATCCTCAATCTGTAAGCTAAATGACACACCCAGAGGTGCCAGGACAGTTCCAAGGCACTGTGAAAAGACCGAGTGGGTGGTTCCCCTGTTGTTGGAATGATCCTTCCGCTCATTAACATATGAAATCACCCAACTCACTAAAACTAACCATATGTGATGGCCCACACTCTTGGAGTGTGTTTATCTCTGAATCTGAACAAATTTACCTCTTACCTATTGCTGGGTCTCTCATGGAATTTTTTTTGAAATGAGACATCAAGAACCTGAGCTTCAGTAGGTCCTGAAACCAAGCACCATGGATTTTGGCCTGGCTTAAGTCCCGGTCGGACACGAATGAGTGACTAAGCATAGCACAGAGTCCCTGACATGTGAGTTTGAGTGCCAATCTTAGGTAAACAGTTTCAAACACAATTTTTGGAAATGGAAAGATGATGACCTGCCCAATACTTTGTAAACAGTGGCATAAATGCAGAGAGGAGCTGAAGGACGGGAGGAAGAAGAGATGGGAAAAAGGTGCCTAGGAATCCCCTTCATAACTTGCTGGAAAATCTGCTAAATGCCTGACCTGTGCTCACAGTTTTCATTGGCCTGATCCTTGGCATAAAGGAGGTTAAGGAGAGAAGAACCTCCACCCACTTGGGCAACCGCTACCAAGGCACAGCAGATAGCAGAGCCCTCGGGACACCCTGGGGCACCTAATGCCGCTCACCCATTTGCCGGGGGTTCAAGGAAACAAGGAATGAGAGATTGTAAAGGAATTAAGGTTTTGTTAGCCATATGTCCTTCCAGCCATAGGAGCGAGAACTTCCTACCCCCACCAGAGGTCTTCTGGACTCTGAGACGGAGTCACCTCAGCTTCTGCGCGTTCATTTTTGCTGTCCCCGTTTCCAGCACCCTGGGCTTCTTGTCCCTTCCCCTGTGCTGGGTTTTCCTCGCGTTAAACTTCCACCTTGGGAGTTTTTGCCGAGTTGGGCCTCTGCTCTGTTTGGCCTCTGCCTCGCGGGAGCCGAGCTGAGGTTGTTTCAGCCGGGTTAAATCCGAGTCATGGCACCGTTTGTGTTGGGGAAGTTTGTAATTTCCTCGGTTCTCTCTCCCTGCAGCAAAAATTTGAAGCAACGGATGGACCAGTGTTACAGCTCTGTGATACACCTCAGATTTATTTGGCAAACAAAGGAAAATACACCACCCTCTATGCGTGGGGAGGGCTGACTCAAAAGATGCGGAGAGAACAGAAGCTCCCAGTCTTCCAGGCTTCCTCATTTTATACATTCGTCTCCTTCCCCTGAACCTGCCCTGTGTAAATTGCACTAGCCAGGAGGGCTGTATGTTTTACCTGAGGTCCTCTCTCCGGTCCGCTGACCTATGTTCGTGGGCTTTTCCCTTCTTTGTCTTTTGGCCACCACCATTCTGGACTCCTTTTCCCTATTCTAACTACCTAACAGGTCAGGACTGCTCAGAGGCACCGCCGTGTGCCAGGTGCCGCCTGGATGTTCGGGCCGCAGCAGCAAGCACACAGGGGAAGACCTCGGTCCTTGGGAGCCTGCTTTCTGCCGCGGAAGATGTCACAGACAGTGGGCAGGCTCCGGCAGGAGGCGGGAGGTGGGTCAGGAGGGAGACAGGCTGGGCGAGATGAGAGGAGTGGGCAGGGTGCGCTGGGGGCACTGCGGGTGTGGGGGCAGGCCCAGGGGAGCCGCGTGGCCTTCACACGCCTTGACCTGTTCAGGTCTTGGTCTCCTCATCTGAGAAACAGGGGAGGACACGCTGGTTCTCCAGGGAGCCGCGTGGCCTCTGGACGCCCCTCCATGGCCGGCTGCCTTGGGCACAGATGGGCCCGCTGGGCTGACTGTGGGATCCTGTGGTCCTGTGTTTTTTTCCCCCAGGTGGTGTCTGTCACTCCCAGGCTGTGGCTTATGGGTAAATTTGAGACTCTTGCGTTTAAAAGTAATTTCTAATTCCCAGGAAGCCTTCAGGGGATTGGCGTTTTATCTTGAAACACAAAGCCTGGTGCGCAGATCTGCTGACTTTCCTTCCTTGTTCATTGGTGCATTGCGGGTGTTTTCCAATGCACGAGGCCCCTTCCTGCCTGGCTCCCTGAGTTTTCTTCCAAGCTCCTCTCCCCAGGCCCACCCAGAGCCCCCTGCTCTGCTCCCCCTTGGATCCCCGCTGCCTTTGGTCCCCGCCCCCTCCAGGAGACCGCCTGTGCCCTCACCCTTCTGCCTCTGCCCCGGGACACCTGCCTCTCGCCATTGCTGTTGTTTAGTCACTAAGTTTTGTCCGACTCTTTGCGACACCATGGACTGTAGCCCGCCAGGTTCCTCTGTCCATGGGATTCTCCAGGCAATAATACTGGAGTGGGTTGCCGTTTCCTCCTGCAGGGGGTCTTTCCAAATCAGGGATTGGACATGCGTCTCTGGCTTGGTGGGTGAATTCTTTAACTTCTGACCTACCAGGGAAGCCCTCCCCTCACTGAGCACTGTTCAGAGAGCCTCCCGCACCCCGCTGCCCTCCCAGCCACCTCAGGCTGGCTGAGCCCACTGCCTGTCTCCCGGCCTGCGCCCACGGGACTGTAGGCACTGTCTCTCCCCAGAAGGTTAGCTCTTTGAGGGGAGCGACTTTTGCTTCTTTTGCTCTTTGCTGCACTCCCAGCATGCCTAGTGGTGGTAAACACTCAGTAATGACTCTTTCTTAAGAGATGGAAGGCGTCACTCGCCCTGCACACCTGCCCAGGCTGGGGTCCACCCCCGGGGGATATTCCAAGGCCCCGTGGCTGGTTCCAGCTCCGGCACTGGCTCAGACCTGGGGCTGGGGTGGGTGAGGACTGGCTGGGCCAGAGCTTCCTGCACCCCCAGGCCAGCTCCCCACACCCTCCCTGGGGGGCCTCCTCTTCCTGCCGGCTGCACCTGCGGTCCTCCCTAAGCTGTGATGGGCCCCGCGGGGCTCCTGACCCCGAGTCTCGTCTCCTGAGGTCCGAGGGGTGGTCCTCCAGCTCGGCTGGGTGACAGCTGCCTGAGCTCTGGGCCCACCTACACTCGGGAGGAAAGAGGCTGCCTTCGAGAGCAGCTCCCGGGGCGCCAGACCAGGGGCGGGCAGAAGGGCGGCCTCAGCACAGACAGCGACCAGCACAGGCCTCACGGGGCTTTGCCGTCTGTTTTCCCATCACCTCCAGGTCACCAGCAAATTCAGCCAAACTTGCAGAGAAGCAGATGCTCCACTGGTCCCCCATCCTTTGGGAAGGCTCAAGCGTGCTGCCATAAACAGCAATGGGCACCGGGTGCTGGGAACTTGTGAGATGCTCACCTTCTTTTCAGTTCAGCTCAGTTCAGTCGCTCAGACTATTAGGGTCCGGAGTCGCCCTTCCCTCAAAGGAACAGAGGACACTCACGATAATGCAAGACACACAGCGAGGTTTATTTCCAGCTAACTGGGGTCCAAGTGTCTGCCCGACACAGCGGGTTTCAACAAGGACCCCGAGCACTCTAAGCCAAGGGTTTATATAGCATTTTCAAACCATATTAATTTCAAAGCATCCACACATAGTAATCTTTTTACACACAGTAATTTTCCACACTCTACACACAGCTGTATATCTCTGGCTTGCGTCACCTCCTGGTGGTTTAACGAGATAAGCCCACCCTGGCCCTTTGACTTATTTGCCTGATCTCTGTGTCACAACCGCCCACATTCTGGTGTTTAAGATTAACTTGTTTTTCAGGTTGTTGTCTTCCTAGGAATCCTCACTCATCCTTACTCAGCAAACAATTCCAGGGATCTTTACACAGCCTGACTCAAAAAAACAATTCTAGGAATCTTTAAGCAACCTTATCTAAAATGGAGTAACTTTGGTTCTACAAGCAGCAAGCAAAGTACAGAAGCAAAAATGCATTACAGGAGCATTAAGTTCTACATTAGGTTCTACAAGTTGTGTCCGACTCTTTGAGACCCCATGGACTGTAGCATGCCAGGCCTCCCTGTCCATTGCCAACTCCCGGAGTTTACTCAAACTCATGTCCATAGAGTCGGTGATGCCATCCAACCGTCTCATCCTCTGTCATCCCCTTCTCCTGCCTTCAATCTTTCCCAGCATCAAGGACTTTTCCAATGAGTCAGTTCTTCGCACCAGGTGGCCAAAGTATTGGAATTTCAGCTTCAGCATCAGTCCTTCCAAACAATATTCAGGACTGATCTCCTTTAGGATGGACTGGTTGGATTTCCTTGCAGTCCAAGGGACTCTCAACAGTCTTCTCCAACGCCACAGTTCAAAAGCATCAATTCTTCGGCGATCAGCTTTCTTTATAGTCCAACTCTCACATCCATATATGACTACTGGGAAAACCATAGCCTTGACCAGACGGACCTTTGTTGGAAAAGTAATGTCTCTGATTTTTAATATGCTGCCTAGGTTGGTCATAACTTTTCATTCAAGGGGTAAACATCTTTTAATTTCACGGCTGCAGTCACAATCTGCAGTGATTTTAGAGCACAAAAATATAAAGTCTGTCACTGTTTCCACTATTTCCCTATCTATTTGCCAGGAAGTGATGGGACCAGCTGCCGTGATCTTAGTTTTCTGAATGTTGAGTTTTAGGCCAACTTTTTACTCTCCTCTTTTACTTTCATCAAGAGGCTCTTTAATTTTTCTTTGCTTTCTGCCATAAGGGTGGTGCTATCTGCATATCTGAGGTTATTGACATTTCTCCCAGCAATCTTGATTCCAGCTTGTGCTTCCTCCAGCCCAGCATTTCTCATAATGTACTCTGCATATAAGTTAAATAAGCAGGGTGACAGTATACAGCCTTGATGTACTCCTTTCCTGATTTAGAACCAGTCTGTTGTTCCATGTCCAGTTCTAACTGTTGCTTCTTGACCTGCACACAGATTTCTCAAGAGGCAGGTCAGGTGATCTGGTATTCCCGTCTCTTTAAGAATTTTCCAGAGTTTGTTGTGGTCCACACAGTCAAAGCCTATGGTGTAGTCAATAAAGCAGAAGTAGATGTTTTTCTGGAACTCTTTTGCTTTTTTGATGATCCAAGGGATGTTGGCCATTTGATCTCTGGTTCCTCTGCCTTTTCTAAATCCAGCTTGAACATCTGGAATTTCACAGTTCACCTTCTTTCACATTACTTTAAAAGTTATTTACGGCTTCCCTGGTGGCTCAATGGTTAAGAATCTGCCTGCCAATGGAGGGGACACGGGCTCCATACCTGATCCAGGAAGATCCCGCATGCCGCGGGGCAACTAGACTCGTGCACCCCTACTGAGCCTGTACTCCACAACCAGAGGAGCCACTGCCATGAGAGGCCTGTGCACCCCAACTCGAGAGGAGCCCCTGCTCTCCGGAGACAGAGCAAGCCCGTATGCAGCAACAAAGACCCAGCACAGCAAGAAATAAATATATAAATAATTTTTTAAAGAAGCTCAAGCTCCAATACTTTGGCCACCTGATGCGAAGAACTGACTCATTTGAAACAACCCTGATGCTGGGAAAGATTGAAGGCAAGAGAAGGGGACGACAGGATGAGATGGTTGGATGGCATCACTGACTCGATGTACATGAGTTTGAGCAAGCTCCAGGTGTTGATGACGGACAGGGAGGCCTGGCGTGCTGCAGTCCCTGGGGTCGCAGAGAGTCGGACATGACTGAGCGACTGAACTGAATTGCACATTTATGTGAAGTGACTGGCTGGACCCGCGTCTCCACAGGTGCAGGGCTCACTGCCGTGTCCTCAGCTCTGCTTTGCTAGTAACTGGCGTGAGGAGGGCCGTTCTGTCACACAAGCTACATCGCAAATCCCGGCAATTATTTTGCCCACAAATCTTTCATTTGAGCAGGTGTGGAGGGGCAGTCTACTTCCGCACCACTTGGAATCCGCTGATGATTTGCAGCCTGGGGCCTGAAATTATCTGAAAGTTTGGTGACTCACTCCTGGGAAGGATGCTGCCTCCAGGCTGAGGCTTCAGCTGGGGTTACCAGCCAGGACACCCACGTGCAGCCTCCCCACGTGGCCAGGGCTTCCTCAGAACGAGGAAACTGGTTCCAGGGCAGAGAGTCCAGGAAAGAGAGCCAGGAGGAAGCCCTCTGTCTGTCGTGACCTAGTCTGGAGAGTCACTCCACCTGACCCCCACGCCTGCTGTTTGTCAGGGCATCCCGAACACCCGCCGAGGTCCGAGGGGTGTCCTGGTGGAGAGCAGCGGGGTTCTGGAAGACCACTCAGGACTGGACGTGCTGCTCTGGCCATTTCTGGAAAATACTATCTGTCATAAGGGGCTGCAAATGCCTTCAATGTCCTAGGAGAAAAATTACTCCTACCTAGAATTCTGTGGGAGAAGGACATGGCAACCCACTCCAGTACTCTTGCCTGGAAAATCCCAGGGACAGAGGAGCCTGGTGGGCTGCCGTCTGTGGGGTCGCACAGAGCTGGACAAAACTGAAGCGACTTAGTAGTAGTAGCAGCAGAATTCTGTACCCTGCCAACCTATCAGTCAGGTGATTGAAAGTGCGAGCTCTCGAAAGTTCACTCCTGGGACGGTCTCAGAAAGCCTCTAAAAGAACACTCCACCAAAACAGGGGAGGAGAGAGAGGGTGCAGAAGACACTGTCCTGCGGGGAAGAAGGAAGGCAAGTCCTGAGGTGACGACTAACCGGGAGGCCACGAGATCAGCCAGACGACGTAAGGGCAGGAGGGCGTGGTGTCCCGGGGCATCTGTGCAGGAAAACGTGCACTCAGAAGGCGCTGACTTGAGCAGCCTGTGTGTCTGTCACTGCTGCTGCTGCTGCTAAGTCACTTCAGTCGTGTCCGACTCTGTGTGACCCCATAGACGGAAGCCCACCAGGCTCCCCCGTCCCTGGGATTCTCCAGGCAAGAACACTGGAGTGGGTTGCCATTTCTGTCACTAGGAAGTGATATTTAGAACCACTGTAGTGATGAGTGATCACACACAGAATGAAACAGGTGACAAGGGGACTGATTGAATAAAACGGAGCCGGGACACAGGGTATGTACAGATACTTCATACGTGGCCATGATCAAAGTGCAGATAGAGGAATAATAGACCTTAGTGTTTGGCAGGAATCCATTAGCCAAACAGGGGAAGAGTGAAGCTGAGCCTCTGACATACCACAGACACACACAAATAGTTTCCAGGAGGATTAAAGACAAAAACGTGGAAGGCGTGTCTGTAAAGTCTTTAGAAAATGGAGATATTTGTCATACACATAACTGACCAGCGATGATCGTGTGGTGTTTTAATTGCTAAGTCGTGTTGCACTCTTTGGGACCCCATGGACTGTAGCCCACCAGGCTTCTCTGTTCATGGGATTTTCCAGGCAAGAATACTGGAGTGGGTTGCCATGCCCTCCTCCAGGGGATCTTCCCCACCCAGGGTTAGAAACCGAGTCTCCTGCATTGGCAGATGGATTCTTCACCACTGAGCCACCTGGGAAGCCCAATGTTTGATGCTGTTGGTTTCAGAAGTGCTCACACGGTAAAGCGTCTGCCCACAATGTGGCAGACCTGGGTTCGATCCCTGGGTCACAAAGAGCCTCTGGAGAAGGAAATGGCGACCTACTCCAGTACTCTTGCCTGGAAAATCTCATGGACGGAGGAGCCTGGTAGGCTAAAGTCCATGGGGTGGCAGAGTTTGACACGACTAAGTGACTTCACTCACTTTTCACTAAAGGGCCCAGCAGAGTTTGGGTAAAACACCTTGGGTTAGAGTTTGGGGAGGAAAGGGTTTATTTAAACTGTGTTTCTGAAAGAGGATTCTGAATAAATGAGGATTCCGGTGGAACCGGGGCTGGGGCAGGGCTGGGGGTTTCCCGACCAGGTGTAAATCATCGGGCAGGTTGGTGGGGGGGGGGGGGTGGATTGCCTGTGGGCACAGGGGCCGAATAGATTTTGATGTCCACACCCCCATCCCCCTACCCCCGCCCCTCGCGGCGGTCTGCAGCAGTCCAGGAAGGGGCCCTGGGGTCCCCAGCAGGACTCAGTGCCCGGAGGTGGCTGCGGCCTCGTCCGGGGGCGCGCAGAACAGCGACCTGGACTCTGCCGCGTGCTCGCCCGGCCACAAGGTCGCCGTTTGCGCCTGACATCGTGGGCCCTCCGGGTAGTATGTTTACCGTCCTGCGTCACCGGGAAACGTCCGCCGCCGCCAGGGACAAAAGTTTCTTCCCTGGTGAATCCCGCGGGACAGAGGGCGTTCGGGGGCGGCGCGCACACCGCCTTAGGGCTTCGCCAGGTGGCCGATCGGACCGCGCGCAGCCGCCGCTCTGCCTGCCTGCCCCAGCGTCCTCTAGTCCCGGGAACAAATCTGATCCCGGGAGCGATGACAGACCACCCCATCACAGCGGGAACGACATGCCAACCCTCCCTGACCTGGCGGGCAGTTCCCACCTGCCCCCCAACCCACCCCCAACCCGTGGGCCTCCACCCACCCCCCACTGCCTTCACCACCGCGCACTCTGCACCGCAGCCGCGCAGCGTCACTCCCTTTCCCTAGGCTCCGCAGCGTCCCTGCTCCCCCAGGGCCCTCCCAGGACCCTGTTTAGACCCTAGGCATCCTAGAACCCGGCCCAGACTCCTACCCTGGGCTCTGACACTTTGCCTATAGCTCTCTGAACACATTCTCCTGCAGCCAAATGCGGATGCCAAAAGCCGCCCTGTTTTCTCCCCAGGCCCAATCAAATTACCTGCCCATTGGCGCTGTCAGGCAAGCAATCCGATGACAGTGAGGGAAAGAGCAGGCCAGGCCCAAGCACTGCCAGGACAGGTGAGGACCCTGGGGTGGGAGGAGACTGAAGGGCAGGTGGAATGCTTCATACTCCCTTCCAGGGCCTGGTGGCCTCCCTGGATGGGCCCACAGTAGTGTGGACCACAGCAGGACTGGAGCCAGGTGGTCCCGTGTGGCAGGCCAGTGAGGTGGAAGCCGTGCACAGGGTCCGTATGGCCCACGAGAGCCCTGGCTCACCGCTAGGCAGACTTTCTCCTCGTCCTGCAACCTCTGAACCTGAAAGAAGGAGAAAGGGAAAGCCAGATGCAAGTGGCCGGGGCAGGCAGGCATCTGAGCGCCGCGGCGCCCGTCCAGCCCCACTGGGAGTTTCCGAGAGCGCCCCCTGCCGGCGGCGGGGCCGCTCCTTCCCGCGTCCACTGTCAGCCTCCAGGCTCCCGGGGCAGCCACGGAGGCGTCCCACGTGGTCCACGTCCGTTCTGCAGGAGAGGATCGGCACCCGGGGGTGGGGTTCTAAACTCACACGGGCCCAGACATAGGGCCCCTGAGGCCAAGAAGCACAGCGAGGGACCCTGCCTGGCTGAGAGCGCACAGCATCCATCCCCAGCTGCAGACCCCCTAACCTGGCTTTCCCCAGCCGCCTGGGCACCGTGTCTCCCCAGGCAGGGGCGGTGGTTGGGGTGGAGGAGGCACAGGGGTGGTCATGCGCTGGGCTGTGCAGTCAGACTGCCCAGGTTTGAGTCCCAGTTCTGCCTCTTATGGTCTGTGGTCGTGGGCAAACACCTTCCTGTCTGTCAGCTTTCTTGTGGAGATGACGACCACCCTGCTGGGGTGACCTGCAGACCTCCAGTCAGGACACCCCTCCGACCACACTATGACGCAGGACACCGCCCCGGCCACACTGTGACCCAGGACACCCCTCCAGCCACGCTATGACACAGGATACCCCCTCCAGCCACACTATGACAGAGGCAGACTGGCATCCTGAGCTAGGTACTGGGTTCTGTGCTATCACACAGCATCTCTCCCAGGTGTCCTTATGTCCCACTTTTTAGGTGGAGAAACTGAAACCCAGAGCACTAAAGTAAATTGTCCGATGTCACACAGCCAGAGAGGGTCAGCATGGACCCAACCCGGCCTGATGCCACAGCCTGTCCCCTTGGCCACTGTAAGGTCGGACCCTGGTGGCCTTCTTGGCTTCCCCTTCCCGGTGGCCATCTTGGCTCCTTCTTCCCCACTCCATCCCCCGCCGGAGGTAAAATGTCCCGCCAAACCGCTGAGGAATCTCTGACGAATAACCCTCTGCCGAGATCTACCCTCCTTCCTGACCTCCAGAGCGACCAACCCTGTCTCGCCACCTCAACTAGCTGACCATTCACAATCTCGCGTTCCCAAGCTTTGCTTATTTAGGCCTGTCCAGGTTATATGATGTCACTTCCTGCCCCGAAGACATAAAAATCGCACTATGCCTTTGTTCGGGGCAGAACTCCTGGTGGCCATTCTTGTGGTCAGTGGGTTCTGCCCAGGAGCACACTGCCAATAAAGCCTGTTACTTTCCCTTGGTGTCTGGGTTATTTCCTTACAGCTTGAGATGCCCATTTTTGCAAACTTACAGCCACCAAGGTCTCCTGTCTCTGAGCAGTGGGTGGGGGTCAGGCTCTCATTTGGAAAACAGAAGCCCTGGGAGTTTCCAGGAGAGGAAGTTGAATATAGGAAATTTGTTACACATGTGAGGGAAGTAACTAGATGCCGAAATGGGGATGAATGGTGGGGCCATGGGAAATTAGCCAGGGCTCCTGGCCAGGCTGGAACCATGCAGGCCTGCCTAGGAGGCCACAACTGAGGAGCCCTTGAAAGCAGAGGGAGGGGACAGATGCTCTGGCTCCAGTGTGTCCCCGCCCTCCAGCCTCTCCCCCACCAGACCCCTCGGGCATCCAGAGGAGCCAGGGCGAGGCAGTGTTGGCGGAAGGACCTGGAGGATGTGGGCCGTGACGGGACAGAGCAGCAGGATGCCCTCTTCCAGGGGTGTCTCCCAAGAGGTCAGCCCCGAACTGAGTCTTGAGAAATGTAGTGAAACCAAGCAGGACCCTCTGGGGCCTTCCTGGGACAGACCTCCCCACTCGTGTCATCCACCTGCCTCTTGTCTGTAGAAAACCGTTAGCCAAAGAATAAATGTGATCAGAGAAATGAGAAAACACAGAGAGAAAGGAAAGCAGTCAAGTGAGACAAAATAATAACAGGTTAGTTGGGCTTCCCTAGTGGCTCAGAGGTTAAAGCGTCTGCCTCCAATGCGGGAGACCCGGGTTCGATCCCTGGGTCGGGAAGATCCCCTGGAGAAGGAAATGGTAACCCACTCCAGTATTCTTGCCTGGAGAATCCCATGGATGGAGAAGCCTGGTAGGCTACAGTCCACGGGGTCGCAAAGAGTCGGACACGACTGAGCGACGGAACGGAACGGAAGTCATTAAACTAAGCGCAGCACAAAGTCAGGGACCTTTAGATCTTCCTCAGGAACTGTAGACAATATTGTGAGCCCCACCCCTTGAGCTGTTTTGCAGACACCGAAACCCCTGCCCGATGGGAGAACTTAACTGTGTGCTGCCCACAAGATGTGGACCCCAGACCGGATGGAACCAGAAGGTTGGTGATGCTGACCCCTGGTTGCCTCACAATCGGAAGAATGTCCGTGCGCTGATCATGGCCCCTGCAACCCTCTGCCCTGGCATAGCCCTCTCCTACGTGATCTCCAAGCAAAACCCAGGGAGTGAGGAGTTGTCTTTTGGACATAAGTCCACCTTCTACCCAAGACTGCAGTTTCCCCAATAAAACCATCTTTCCTGTTACCTAACACTTGTCTCTCAGTATTGATTTCTTGATCAACCTGCAGCTGAACCTGAGTTTGCTGACAGTAGGAGTTTGACATCAGAATAAAGGTCATTCCAAAAACGGGATGAATAGAAGCCCAGACACAGAGTCGGTTTTGTAGGAGTGACCTGAGACCTGCTGCCATGGAAACATACCAGCTCCTGTCCTGCTGGACCACCTGTGCCTCTGACAACGCCCGCCCCCCACCCCGGGCTGGGGATCCCTTCTTAGGAGCCCCCACTTCCTTCCTGCCTCTCTTGCAGTCAGGGTGGAAGGGGGACCCTCAGACAAGGAGGCAGGCAGGTGACCCAGGTTCTGCAGTTCAGAAACACACATCAGGACCCCCTCATGGCCACGGTCACACCTGCTGCCCGCTTTGGGCTCATTCCTGACACCACCATCTGGGGTTGGCTGGCTCCCACCCACTGCAGACTCAGGGAGCCCCCCTGCCCTTTCCGTTTTTAATTGGCTACTGTTGATTTCTGTATCTATTCTCAAGAACTCTGTCACAGCTTCTTTCAGGAGGAAATCAGCTCACACGTTGTTAATAAGGGGTTGGCTTTTCTCCTTTTGAGATGGACATTTTCCAGACTCCTAAAGTCTAGTTAGAGAACTCATGGTGCTTGAGAAGAACCCTCTCAGAACCGTGTTCTTTCCTACTCAGTCACTGGTCACACAGCTTGGACTATAGACTGTGGACCCCAGGGAGGCCTACAGGCTCAGGCTGGCAGCTGGATCATTGGGACTGTAAGAGTCTCCCCACTTCGGGCAGACCCAGAACAGACCAAAGAACTGCTCCTGCCTCGGGAAGAGCCGGGAGTTGCTGGGACTCACTGGCTCCGCAGTACTGGCCTGCAGACTGTACAGAGGCCCCCTGCTGCTGCTGCTGCTAAGTCACTTCAGTCGTGTCCGACTCTGTGCGACCCCATAGACGGAAGCCCACCAGGCTCACCAGTCCCTGGGATTCTCCAGGCAAGAACACTGGAGTGGGTTGCCATTTCCTTCTCCAATGTGTGAAAGTGAAGTCGCTCAGTCGTGTCCGACCCTTAGCGACCCCATGGACTGCAGCCCACCAGGCTCCTCCATCCATGGCATTTTCTAGGCATGAGTACTGGAGTGGCTTGCCATTGCCTTCTCCGACAGAGGCCCCCAGTTCAGTTCAGTTCAGTCGCTCAGTCGTGTCCGACTCTCCGCGACCCCAGGAATCACAGCACGCCAGGCCTCCCTGTCCATCACCAACTCCCGGAGTTCACTCAAACTCATGTCCACAGAGTCGGTGATGCCATCCAGCCATCTCATTCTCCGTCGTCCCCTTCTCCTCCCGCCCCCAACCTTTCCCAGCATCAGAGTCTTTTCCAGTGAGTCAACTCGTCGCATGAGGTGGCCAAAGTATTGCAGTTTCAGCTTTAGCATCAGTCCCTCCAATGAACATCCAGGATTGATCTCCTCTAGAATGGACTGGTTGGATCTCCTTGCAGTATAAGGGACTCTCAAGAGTCTTCTCCAACACCACCCCCAGTGGCCCCTAAATGCCTTACGTGTGTTAGTCACTCAGTCGAGTCCTATTCTTTGCGGCCCCATGGACTGTAGCTTGCCAGACTCCCCTGTCCATGGGATTCTCTAGGCAAGAATACTGCAGTGGGTAGCCACTCCCTTCTCCAGCGGATCTCGCCAACGAGGGGCTAGAACCCAGGTCTACCTGCATTGCAGGCGGACTCTACGTCTGAGCCACCTTTGTCAATCTATACATCCCCGAGATGAGATGTGTGGTCAGAACTGGTGGCCACGGTCAAATCTCAAGGAGGGGTCTCCTGCTGTTTTGGGGGATAGTGGACCTGGCGGGGAGTGGGGGGTTGGGGTGGGGGGGTGGTGAGTCTCGGCGATCTAGCGCGGACCCCTCCCTGCTTACTGACAGGTGTGCCGCCCTGCCTTCATCATGAGTCATATGCAGCCCGTGGAGCGGGAGATCTCCATCCGAGTCAGCACTGAAGTCACCTTCGCCGGGTCGGCTTGTCGGCGCCCAGATCGCCGGTCCGCCGCCCGGGTCCTGCAGAATGTTTGCTTCTGTAACTAGTGGGATGCTGCGGCCGGGGACCACGATTGTCAGAGCCGCCCCTCTATACTGTAAGGTTCGCTCGGCAGGAAGAGGAAGGTAGGTGGTGCACGTGAAAAAATCAATCAGGAGAATGACGGAAACGGCAAGAGGGGTGCAGACCAGGAAGGAAGCGCGCGCATGTTGGGCGGGGCGAGTCCGCTTACAGCGCAGCCCCCCTGCGGCGCGGGCGCGGCGGGAAGGCCGGAGCCTTTGTGATGTCACAGCCCCGCCCACCGGGAGAATGGTTGCCATGGCGACGTAAACCGAAGGCCTGGGCTCGCGGAACCCCGGGGCAGCAACTCAGAGGCTACGGACCGAGCGCCGGCGTGCGGAGCCGGTGGGTGCTCTCGGGACCTGGGCGGGAGCCACGGGCGGGGTCGGGGCGGACACTTCGCGCGCCCTTCCAAGCCCCTGTCGCAAGGCTCCCTGTTCCTTCTCATCGCATAGCCAGCCGTCTAGCAATCCCTCTTCCTTCCAGGCCCATGCACCCTCGCCACAGGCCCGGACGGGCCAGACGTGGGTGTGGGGAGGCCCGGCCCTGCTAGAAGCGGAGTACCCCGATTCCTTTCGTGGAGGCTGCAGCAAGCATGCGGCTGGAAGGGTGCAAGCTTTGGAGTCAAGGAATCTAGGGCGGGAGTCCCAGCCTCGGCCCTTCCTGGCTGTGTGACTTTGGACAGTTTGCCACTTTGTTTCCTCCTCTGCAGAATGCAGACTAGCTCCACAAATAGTGAAAACAAGCGCCATGGTGGGGCGAAAAGCTTGATGAGCCACCAATGAGTGCCTCCCCTGGTCCTCAGGGAGCTTACATTCTGGGGGAATTAGGTACTCGACCGTTGTTAAAGGGATACATCAGCTCTTGGAAACTGGTTAAAGGGAAGAGGGTGGGGTGGTGGGAAGATGCTTCTGGGGAGGGGCGGGCCTGAGCGCTGGGCGAGGGTGGGAGGGGCCGAGGCTCGGGCTGGCGGTGGGTGGGCGGCTCTGCGGGCAGGATCAGCCCTGGGCTGCTGGAAGCAAGCAGGGCAGAGGAGGGAGCCGCTGCGGGTCGGAGCTGCAAGTGTCCCCCTCCTGGTGAGCTTTGGGCAGGTGCCCGCTGTTCTCAGCAGCCGTCGGCGGAGGGTGGGCTGCGGGCTGCAGGCTGGACCCACCCGGCTCAGACCCTGTCTCTCCCCAGCCTGGGAGTCTCCTCGAGCCGATGTCAGGTTTCTCAGTGCACGCTTCCTCCTCGGCGCCGATGTCGGAGATCCTGCCTCCTATGGTCTCCAAGAGCGTCACTTTCAACAGTAAGTGCTGGGCTGGGGAGGGCTTGCGCAGCGTCAGAGGCAGCCCTGGGGGGCCTGGGACGGCGGGTTCAAGGTGGAATCTAGGCGACAGCGATTCTAAGCCAGGCGACGGACCGGAAATCACAGGCTTTGCCAACTCCCCTAGAAACCCCATGCTGTAATCCCTAGGGCTGCTGTAGCCAAGCCCCACCCCAGCCTGGGGCTTAACCCCCAGAGTTTGTTTCACAGCTGGCGGGACCTCGAGTCCGGGGCAGGGATGCTTCCATTCTGAGGCAGGAGGGGACCCTGCGCCCTGTGCGCGCGCAGCTTCCGGTGGTGTGCTGGCGCCCTCTGGTGGTGATCGGCAGAAGCGTCGCCTTGGTCTCTGCCTCCATCTTCACTCCATCCTCAAGTTCGACGTGTGTGTCGGTTATTTCCCCTTCTTGTTAAGGCTGTGCACACTCGCCCAGCGTGACCTCACCAGAGTTACATCTGCAGCCATTCTCTTTTCAAGCAGGGCTGCACGCTATGGCGCCGGGCGTTGGGACTTCAGATCTTCAAAAGCATTCGAGTGGGGAACACAGCTCACCCCAAGACAGGCCGCAGTGGATGCCGCCGTGGAGGTGGGGCTCGCTCAGCCTTCCTGCAGCCTCAGCTGCTGGCCAGCCCCCCGCGCTGGAGGCCCGCACCTCCTCCCCGGGCTCCCGCTGAGTGGCCCCGGGCGTGGCTGCGGGGCTGAGGGGCAGAACTGGCCACACACCCTCTGCTTTGGTTTACTGGTCCTGAGCTTCCGATTCCAAAGGGTGCTGAGAGCCCCCTTGTGAAACTCCACCTTCTTGGAGGCTCCGCTGTGTTCTCTCTCCCTCCAAGCTTGACGCCTGCCGTGCTCACACCTTGCACACACCCACACAAATGCACCCACAGCTTGTCCTTTTCTCACACCAATGGCCACACAACAGAAACGCTCCCTGTGCCTTCTTCCCCATCAACCCAGATGCTGTGCAGACTGCTGCCTATCAAACCTTGAGCTCCTGTAAACCCAGTGCTTCCAGCAAAGGCGCTTCCACGTGTGCGGGCACCAGTCTCTGTTGGCGGCTGCTGTCCATGGCTGTCCCTCTTACACTGTGTGCTCTACGCCCTCCCTCTTTCTCATCCGCTCTGCTCCGGAGTAAACTGAAAAATGAAGAAAGGTTGAACTGGGGTTCCCAGAAAAAAGATAGCTTTGAAATGTTTACAGATAACAAAATAACTCTAAATGCACTCACACAAAACAATGCAACATAATGGTGCTGTTGACGGAAAAAATATTCACAACCTACAAGTTCAGAATTATGTTTCATTCCCTGGGGATAATTAGGCTTCCTAGGCAGTGCTCGTGGTAGAGAACAGCCTGCTAACGCAGGAGACTCAGGAGATGCGGGTTCAGGCCCTGAGTTCGGAAGATCTCCTGGAGCAGGAAATGGCGGCTCACTCCAATAGTCCCGCCTGGGGAATCTCATGGACAGAGGAGCCTGGCAAGCTATGGTCCACAAGGACGCAAAGAGTCAGACCTGACTGAGCACACACAAAATTTGAGTTGTGTTTTGTTCAGTGTGAATTTGTAGGACTTCACGCCTGGGAGAAACAGAACTGCGACAAGCAGGGGAGGGAGGAGGCGGGCTGCAGAAGTTCTGCAGGTTGGGCGCAAGTTAGGGAGCCCTAACAACCAAAGATTAGTGTTAATGAAAGAAAACCAGAGAGCCCAGGTTAAGGAAGTTAGTGCTTCTCCAAGTGTGGGAAAATGCAAGAGTCTGGGCTCGCTGAAATCATTCCTTGCATGTGCCTGTCACCTCCCTGGGGCCAGTGTCCTTCCTTTTCCATTGGCACTGGCGCCCTGGGTATTGTTCTCCTTCCTGGGTGCCCTGGAGGGCAGGAGTCACTTGAGACTGTGACTTCCTTGTTTATTGATGTTGCGGAAAATACTCCTTTCTCAGAGGGGAGGGTGTTCTAGGCCTTGAGCTGGGGAGGAGGTGAGGTGCTGGAGGAAGAGACAGAGGCCACTGTGGGCCAGTGTGTGGGGCCCTGTGGGCAAGGGGAGGGCCGTTTGGCTCTGCTGGGATGGTGGAGACAGCCCAGGTCTAGAGTGTGTGACTGGGGCACCATTCCTCCCACCCTGAGCGGAGGTCGAGGGTAGAAATGGTCACAGCTCCATTGAGACATGGCTAGTCCATGCCCTGGCATTGAGGGCAGAGAAACTCGGTGGGGAGCTTGGCCTGGCAGAGGGGCTGGCCACACCAGAGTGGAACCCAGGCTTCCCAGGCAGGGCTGGTGGGGGCAGGGCTGCAGCACCCCTGCTTCTGGGAGATGCGTGCTGGTCCCCCTGTCTCTGGGGGCTCCTGACATCCAGGCCAGAACCCGCCTGAGCCTCTTGGGTCCAGGGGTGGATTGGGGGGGAGTGATCACTGAGTGGATGGTGGTATCTCCCGAAGGCGAGATTGGGCGGGGCGAGGGGTCATTCCTGGTGAAGGAAGCTCACTGCCAGGGTCTAACCTGAGCAGGCTGGTCGGGGTGGGGGTTCCTCCAGCACCCCCATGTCTGCACCTCCTGCGCTGGGGACGACCCCGCCCCACGTGTAGGCATCCCTTCCCCTATCCACTGCCGACTGTAGGGTGGGGCTGGATGCAGTCCTTTAATTTGGTGATTTAGGGAACATGGTTTTCAGTGACCCAGCCTTAGTCTGGGGAGCTGCAGAATCGGGCTGTCCGAAGCCCGGGCTGGCGGCCGCGTGTGGGCGTGTCTGCTCTGTGCCTGGCACTGTGCTGGAGTGCAGAGGTCAAGGGCAAAGAGGCAGGCCTGCTGTCAGAGGGTTTGGGGCAGCGTGACCTGCTGCTCTCCTCTCTGCTTCTCGGACAGACCAGGCAGTCCCTGCACAGAGTGCCCCCCACCCCCGCACGAGCTTACTCAGTGAGCCACCTTCCCACCCCACCATCCAGGGCTTTCCTGGGGCGCCCACACCTTCCCCACCCTCCTTCCCCAGCTTTATCTTCTAGTAGCCCTGGCCCCCTCCCCCCGCCGGTAGACTGTCATCTCCCTGAGGGCTGGGGGCTCTCTGTTTGCCTCTAAGACTGCTGTCTTTTCCAAAACCCGGTGCACAGAAAGCCCGCAATGAAATTCTATTAGGCTGCAAGCTTTCCCCAAGGGTCAGGACCTTCCGCCACTGCTTTCCAATGCCATGCTGAGTTCAGCTAGAGCATTTAGATGGGGATGGAAGGAGCAAGACTTTGCTCACAGATGACGTGATCCTGTATGTGGAGAAGCCCTGAGGAAGCTCTGTGCTCATAAATGAATGCAGCAGCACAGGAGAACACAAGGTCAATACTCAAACGGGAGTTGTGTTTCCATATTCCAGCCATGGACAGTCCAACTTGGGAGCTAAGGGGCAGTTCCATTCACGACGGCACTGAATAGAATGGATACAGCCATGGACAGTCCAACTTGGGAGTTAAGGGGCAGTTCCATTCACGACGGCACTGAATAGAATGGATATCCAGGAAAGGAGTGACGTCGTGGGAGACGACCAAGCAAGAAGACCCGGGAGTCAATCTCTCCACCAGAATGACTCTCCAGCAGGCAGGTGCTGTCAGAACCTGGGACAGGACCTCCCCAGTTTCCAGGAGAAGTTAATGCCTAGGTGGGGGGATTTCGGGGGATTCTGGCATTTTGTGGTGTGGCTACCAGCCTCCAGCCTCCGGTCCAGCAGCAGTAGGGAGGGCGGCCTGAGTTCCTGGCGTAGCTTGCTGGTGCCAGTGTAGCAGGAAGAAATCAGTTCTGACTCCATGTTGGAATTGTTTGTTTGACTTGCTTTCCGTCACTTTTGCTATCAAAATCATACAGAACGGCCTGCCTCAGAGAATCCTGCCCCTCTGCCTGACTGTTAAGTGCCTTTGTCCAGAACTCTGTCCACCTATGAATGGCAAAGGAGAAACTGACACATCCCCCTGCCTGAGGCTTGCCATTCTAGGAGATGTTTGCAAGATTAATGGCCTGTTCACGTTGCTTCCTCCTCTCCTGCCGTCTCTGATCTATGAGAGAACCGGCGTCCAGACCCCATTGTGCTGTTCACGTTGCTTCCTCGTCTCCTGCCGTCTCTGATCTATGAGAGAACCGGTGTCCAGACCCCACTGTGTTGTTCATTCACTCAGTTGTGTCCGACTGTCTGCAACCCCATGGACTGCAGCACGCCAGGCCTCCCTGTCCATCACTGGTTCCCAGAGTTCGCTCAAACTCACGTCCATCGAGTCGGTGATGCCATCCAACAATCTCAACCTCTGTCATCCCCTTCTCCTCCTGCCTTCCCAGCATCAGGGTCTTCTCGAGAGCCCACGAGATGGTTATTTTGAGGCGCTAGCTACCGTCTCCTCGATCTGCCAGCTCCCTGATTCAAGTCTCTCGTTCTCAGTTTCACTGGGCTCTCGTGCGGCGAGCAGAGCTAGTTGCACTTGGAAACACCAGGGTGGACAGCAAGGATCGTCTCCAAGTTGGGCTGTCTGATTGCTGAAGGGCCACACAGAGGCTGGAGCCACTTCCCTGCCACGTCTGCTGGTGGGAGTTTAGAAATGGGACCCCTTCTCTTGCTTTGGAGCCAGAGTCTTAGGAAATCTTTTCTTACAAATTTTATTTATTGATTTATTTTTGGAGAAAACCCAACCCCCATCGCAGCCCCACCAAGGAGCACAGACCCACGCCTTTCTCGTGTGGCACCTGTGCCATGGGAGTTTCTGGAGGGCAGGAGTGCCCAGGGGCTTGGGGCAGGGGGGCGTCGCGCCTGTGCTGTCTGAGCCCACCTCCCATGTCTCGGTTTCCTCGGTTATCGAGAAGCAGCAGCGTCCCCCGAGTCTTGTGGGGACCGCTCCAGAGCTGACCCAGGGAGGCCCGGGGTGGGGTGAGCTCCCGCCGTCCTGGACAGGCGGGTATGGGGGAGATGCTGGGACGAACCCAGATGAAGGAAGGGCGTGTGGACAAGCGCCATGGCGGCGAGAAACGCACCTCGAGGAGGGACCCAGAGCCTGCACAGCGGGATGGGCTCAGGGCTCAGGGCCGGGGGCCGTGGGGGCTGCTGCGGACAGGCTCTGCCCGGAGGAGGACGGCCTGGCCGCGCGTCTGGGGACGCGCGAGGCACCGATTTGGCTGAGCTCCAGGCTCCTATAGGGCCTCCGGGGGATGTGTGGTGAGTTGTGGAGCGTTGGGGGAATTCAGCGCTGATGCGGGGTCATCTCCACAGACCCAGTGACCGGCGGGTGACGGCAGCCACCCACCTGCTCTCGCTTTGTTGCCTGCCTGCCTTAGGAGGCGCCGTGGTGTCGGCTGACAGGGGAACGTCAGGGAAGGGGTCTCCGCGTCTTCCACTGCAGCCCCCGGAAGCCTGAGGAGGCTCCTAGCAGAAGGGTTGGCTGGGCGGGTGTCAGAGGCTCAGAGCCTATGGCCTCTGTGAAAAAGCATCCTGCTCTGTCCATAGGAGCAAAGGGGAGGGGTGCCCAGCGGGAGTCACAAGCTGCCGTCATGGGTCAGACACGTGTGCTGGAACTTTTGTGGCCCGTTTTTTGCTCAGTCCTCAAAACTTCCTGGCAAAGTCAGTATAATCATCGCAGGTATGGGAGCTAAGTGTCATCTGGCAGGTGAGACCCCAGGGCTGGAGGCTCTGAAGTCTCCCTGGCCTGATGCCATGTGCACAGCTCTCACAAGCTGCTGAGTCTTTTGCTGTGGCTGTCACTTTTGTGTCTCCCCAGAGCATGGCCCAGAATCCATGGACAATAGTTCTTCAGTCACTGAAGAAAAGAAGCAGCATGCGAAAAAAGGCAAAGGTAATTCTGGACCTGGGAGTGCATGTCCCATCAGTGGGAGGCAAACGCTCACCCTCAGGCCCCAGATGTCCTCAGATGTAGCTTCTGGTGGGAAGGACAGTGAGAAAATGTTCTGTTTTCATTAGAAATTGGATTACTGAAACCTGAAATAACAGGAACGTAAGCAACAAAGTAGGATTTAGTTTTCCTCCAGTAATGAGGAGTGTGGGAGGCAGGCCAAGGCTCTGTGGAGCTCTACCAGAAGCAGTCCTACAAAATCTTCCAGGTGACCAGGTTCTAAGTCGTTCTGCTCCACTATCTTTACTTTCGGGTCTTTCAACCACAAGGTTGTTGCCTGGTCAAAAAATGGCTGTGGCAGCTCCAGCCATCACATCTGCTTCCAGACAGGGAGAAGGAGGAAACGGAAGGGCTAACTCAGCCATCCGTGGGAAAAGATTTTCCCCAGAAGCCCCACCCAACAGTTTCTTGCCACACTCCATCTGTTATGGAGCCATCAGTATCTGCAAGGGAAGCTGAGAAATGTAGTTTTTCAGTGAGTTTCAAGGTCACCGCCTGTTAGGAGATAGAAAGGGATGCATCTGGCAGCACATGCCTTGTCCTCTGGGCCCTGCTGTGTCCTCCATGCCTTGGCTTCCTGGACTCCCTCCTGGTTCCCTGGCTGTCCGCACCCCCAGCCTGGCCCCACAAGCCAGTATGCTGCTCCTGCAGAGATGTGCAGCTCTGAGCATGTTGCCTGAGCCTGTCCTTCTCTGGCCAAGCTCCCGCCCTGGGGCTGGGCTTCCCCATCCACCCTGCCCACGCCCACTTCCTCCTCCTGTTAGTTATCAAAACCCAAACCTGCCTAGAAGTAGAGACTGGAGGTCAGTGAACTCGTGTGCTCATCACCAGATCGGAAGCAGATGAGATTTAGCCATGTTTGCTTCACCTGTCCTTCTTCTCTTTTTTCTATTTTTGTCCTTGGCAGAATATTTTACTGTTTCAAAATTTGCTGTTGAAGTGTAGTTGATTTACACTGTTGTGCTATATAGCAAAGTGACTCAGCTATACACATATATACATTCTTTTTTATATTCTTTTCTATTATGGTTTATCCCAGGATATTGACTATCTGTGCTGTACAGTGAAAGTGTTACTCAGTCATATCTGACTCTGCGACCCCATGGACTATAGCCCGCCAGGCTCCTCTGTCCATGGGATTCTCCAGGCAACAATACTGGAGTAGGTTGCCATTGCCTCCTCCAGGGGATTTTCCTGACCCAGGGATTGAACCTGCGTCTCTTATATCTCCTGCATTGTAAGGTGGGTTCTTTACCACTCGTGCCGCCTGGAAAGCCCTGTTTTGGCTGCACTGGGTTTTAGCTGGGCACACGAGAGCTTTGTCTTCATTGTGGCGTGCGGGGTCTCTAGTTGGCAGCGTGTGAACCCTCAGTTGCGGCATGTGGGATCTGGTTCCCTGACCAGGGGTCAGACCTGGGCCCCCTCCACTGGCAGCACAGAGACTTAGCCCCTGGACCACCAGGGAGGCCCCTGTGGCACATGTGAGGCGCCACGTCTGAGGGAGAGCGTGAGGTGTCTGTCTTTTTCTTTCTGACTTCACTTCCTGGGATCATCGCTGGTTGCATCCACGTCTGAGGGACGGCGTGAGTTGTCTGTCTTTTTCTCTCTGACTTCACTTCTGTGATAATCGCTGGTTGCATCCACGTTGCTACAGATGCTGCCAGGATAAACTCCAGACGTTATTTCACTCCTCCAGTATGCATTTTTCAAATATCAGGATCTTTCTCACATGCCCAGAAGCAGATAACCAGGCCATCATCAGACTTTCCCAGTTGTCTCAGGAACGTCTTCCCACAGAAGACTTGTTCTCATCCAAAGTCAGTTGAGATCTGAGCACCTTCAGTCTTGTCTAACCGAGCAGAGCGGCCTCCACGCCCTTTCGCTCTCTGTGCTTGCCTGGTGGGGACGTGGTCTTTCTAACCCTACAGCATGTCCCTATGGTGAGCATGAGCAGAGCGGCCTCCGCGCCCTTTTGCCCTCTGCGCTTGCCTGGTGGGGACGTGGTCTTACTAACCCTACAGCATGTCCCTGTGGTGAGCATATCTGCTCCATTCCTGGTGGTGTCACTGAGGCTGTGTCTGTGGGTCCTGCATTTCCTCTGGCTCAGCGTTAACCAGGGTGCCTGAGAGAACCTGTGTCTGCCTGCGTGTGCACACACCCCTTCCCAGTGGGCTGTGTGCCTTCAGCTGCCTCCCTGGGAGCCACCTGTGAGCCCTGGGTTCAGCCTGATCCCGCATTGCCGATCCCAGCTGTTCACCCACCAGTTTCTTCTACCCATGATGCTTGCACTGAGCTGAGCATGACATTAAGGGCCAGGGGTCTGCTTTGTGGCTTGTCTGTCTGTCTTCACTGAGGTACCATTCCTATGCAGTGCAATGACAAACCTCCAGGTTACACTTTGATCCATTTTGATGAATGTGTACAACTCTGTGTACAGCCTCCACCCCGTTTGCCATCTAGAACGTTTCCCTCCTTTCTCCCGAGGATGGATGATGGTCTGCTGTCCCCATCAGTTCAGTTCAGTTCAGTCACTCAGTCGTGTCCGACTCTTCGCAACCCCATGGACTGCAGCACACCAGGCCTCCCTGTCCATCACCAACTCCTGGAGTTTACTTAAACTTATGTCCATCGAATTGGTGATGCCATCCAACCATCTCATCCTCTGTTGTTGCCTTCTCCTCCCACCTTCAATCTTTCCCAGCGTCAGGGTCTTTTCAAATGAGTCAGTTCTTTGCAGCAGGTGGCCGAAGTATTAGAGTTTCAGCTTCAGCATCAGTCCTTCCAATAAATATTCAGGACTAATTTCCTTAAGGATGGACTGGTTGGATCTCCTTGCAGTCCAAGGGACTCTCAAGAGTCTTCTCCAACACCACAGTTCAGAACCATCCATTCTTCCATGCTCAGATTCCTTTATAGTCCAGCTCTCACATCCACACATGACGACTGGAAACACCACAGCCTGCCTGCCACCGGCCGGCTGCCGGGCACCTTCATAGTCCAGCTCTCACATCCACACGTGACCACTGGAAAAACCACAGCCTGCCTGCCACTGGCCGGCTGCCGAGCGCCCTCGGAGCCCCTGACGCTCCCCTTCTGTCCTTGTTCATCTCCCCACCGGAGACGGGGCTTCACCGGCGGCAGGAGCTCCCCTCCCTTCAGTCCCCTGAGCACAGGTCCTGTCGCCCATCCCCTCCCTTCCTTCTTTCGTCCTGCTGGCCGCGTGGGACCCTTTGAGGTGTCTGAGGGCCTGGCTGGTTCAGCGGGTGCTCTGTGACAACCCTTCTGTGTGTGCGTGCATCGCCGATGCGTTTGTGGGGAGAGATGGGCTCCGCGTCCTCCTGCTCGTCCACCATCTGCTGTTCTGAGGCTGTTTCCCCCGCGCGTACCAGGAGGACTGGAACTGCTGCTGGGATGTTAAACTTTAGAAGTTGTCACTGAACATCTACCAGAGCGACTGTACCAGCTCACGGCCCACCACCAGGTGTGAGGGCTCCGGTCACTTCGCACCCCTCCAGCCCTGGGCACCGGCCCATCCTTTCTGGGTTACCTTTCTGGCATGCCGCTGGGCATGCGTTAGCATCCTGTGTTCCCCGTGACCAGCGAGGGGGACGAGCTGTGTTTACAGGCATTGATGATTCTTTGCTATGAAACACCTGCCTTCGGCCCACTTTTCTACTTGGTTGTCTGTCTCCTTAGTTTAATGATTCCTGGGCTTCCCTGGCTGCTCAATGGTAAACCATCTGCCTGCTAATGCAAGAGACGTGAATTCGATTCCTAGGTCAGGAAGGTCTCCTGAAGAAGGAAACAGCCAATCTATTCCTGTATTCTTGCCTGGGAATTCCCATGGACAGAGTCCATGGCGTAGCAAAGAGTCAGACATGAGCACATACAAATTTCCTTTTAATTTGAAGATTTTTTTAAAATGATGAACCCTGTTTCTTCTAAATCGAGGGTAGTAGGAAAGCAACCATATTTTTAAGCCGTTAGGTTGGAGCCCTCTGGGTTCCATTTTCTCTGACACCTGGTGAGCTGGGCTATGGGAACATCTCCCTTATGCCTGGGTGGGGGCAACAGGACTGGGGTCCTTGGCAGCCCCAGCCTCCCCAGCACCCAGGCGCTCTGCCCTCGCTGCTCCCGGAGGCTCCTGAGGACACAGCCGCTGTGCTGGCCTCTGGCTCCTGCAGGCGGGTGCCGCACCCGCCAGGGTCAGCCGGTTGCATCGCTTACAAAGGGCAGGCGGAACTTCTCTTCCTTATGGCCTCGGGGTTCCTGAGACTAAACGCGAGGACAGAGGGCCAGGAGTGTAGCAATATCTGAGACACAGGGAGGTCTGTGTTCACACGGTCTCTCAGATGCCAGGGACAGAAGCTAAACAGGCTAAACCAGGCAGGGAAGTTTAGAGAGCTGGGAGGTCCAGGCTCGGACTTCAGGCACAGCTGGATCCGAGAGAGCGTCTGCCGTTCGCGCCTGCTTTCACGGCGCTCCCTCGCTGGGCGGTGGGGACGCCGGGACCCTGGAGGCACAGATCGCCCCTGGTTCTCCAACGGGACCTCTCCCTCCCCAGCGTCCAAGAATGTTCCTGACCAGCCAGTGAATCCTTTCCACATGTCTGGGGACGTGGACTTCTTCTTGCTCAGAGAACAGGAGCGGAACAAGTCTTTCTTGGTGAGTATCTGGGGGGAGCCTGCCCGCCTCGGCCAGAGCGCTGGTCCCCCGGCACTCTGGCTCTAGGACAGCCGATGGCTCACACTGCCTGGGAAGCCTCCTCGACTCTGCCTGGCCCCAGGTCTCTCATCCTACTCTCGTACCAGTTTCACCACCACCATTCCTGGGCTTTTGTCACGGGGGCCCCCAGCGAGTGTCTGTCCCAGAGCCTTAGCCAGCGTGTCTTATCTTCTGCGGAACCTGGAATAGACGCCATCCCCTCCCGACACCCTCTCTGACCCCCAGGCCCTAGGAGACCCCCCGAATGCTCTAACCTTGCACAGTCCCTCTCACTGGACTTCTTGGGGGCCAGACACATGCACACACACGTGCACACACTACGTGTGCACACACACAGCTGTGTCTCTGCAGTGCTTAGGAGTCCCAGGATCAGCCCTGTCCCCCAGCACATGCTGTGTCTGCACGCTAGCAGAGTCTCTTGCACCCCCATGTGCCCAGCTAGTCCACCCCTCCACTGCCCTGCAGCATAACGGACCTTACCCCTCCAGGCTGAGGGGACCCACCCAGTGGGCCATGTTTCTGGGACACTTGGTCAGAGGCACAGGCGTGGCCAGTGTCCTGGGCTCCTTCGGGGGCTGCCTGTGTACCCCCAGCTCAGGGCTCAGCCTCTGAGATTCCTCAGGCAGAGACTCCCTCTGCCACCCTGACCAGGACCAAGGACACTCGGGGACAGGTAGGTCCTCCGGCTCTACCCCAGACCTGATCAGGATTCCACGGGTGCCAGTCATGCTCCCACCTCCCGCCTGGATGGAGGGGCGACAGACCCTGAGCCAGTCTGAGAGGTGCTTCAGGCAGTGCATCCGCAGACGCATGCACACACACGCGCAAACACACACTGTCACGCTCACACACTCTTAAACACACGGACACGTGTGCACACCCCCACACATGAGCACACACACACACTCACACATCCTCACCCACACACATGCACACACTCACGCATGCACATCCCCACACATGCACACACACGTGTACACTCACACACATTCATGCACACACACCCATACACGCATACCCACGCACATGCACACACACGTGTACGCTCATGCACACACACTCATATATGCTCACACTGCACACAGACGTGTACACTCACACACATTCATGCACACACACCCATACACGCACACCCACGCACATGCACACACACGTGTACACGTGCACATTCACGCACAGACACACTCATATATGCACACACTAACCCCCCCCCACTGACACACTTCCCCTTCATCCAGCAGCGGCGCAGCCTGGACTTCCTTCTCCCAGCCTGGACCGGCCTCAGGGACCCTCTGCCTTCCTTCAGGGCCCCCTGCCTGCCCTTCCCACCCCGCCCCCCCAGCACAGCCCCAGCCTGCTCACACTGAAGAGCCTCCCAGTCAGTGCCTTCAAACTGCAGACTTTTTCCCACTGGAATCCTCGCAGGTGACACTTTCCCAGTTTTATTGTACCAGGACACACAAATCAGGGCCCACCACACATTAGAGGGGAACAGGCGTTGTTACTGGCAGGACCAGTGGGATGTTGGATTTGACCAGGGGAAGCCACATGCAGGCTCGAGCCAGCAACATCCTCAGGGCCTGGGTGGCAGGAGGGGTGGGCACTAGGCCACTGGGAAGAAAGCCCCCCCCCAACCTGAGACCCCCCCAAGTGAAGGGCTGGGGCGCTGCAGATCCCCAGTGACCCCCAGCCCCAGGTCACCCCCAGTAAGTAGCAAGCTTCCTTATCAAACTTGGAAACTCTGAAGATCCTGCTTCTCTGAGCCTTGGTTTGTCAGATTTAGAAATCACAGCCCAAGACACGCGGTTTTAGTGTGACCTTAGGACAGATGAGGCAGTGAGCGTGTCCCTGCACCCCTGGACTGGAATCGCATCTGACCAGGGTTCCCCAGTTCCTCTGGTGCCATGCCTGCCTGCACCCCATTCTCCACAGGGAGATGCCCGTCACCCCGGGCGCTTCCCCCTGCATAGGGCACACGCACAGGCCCCTACACCCCTCCAGGTGTGCGCCTCTGCCTGTGCCTGTCGCCTGACGGGACAGGCAGCGGAGAGGGGCCGGGCCCGGTCCGTCCGTCCCCACCCGACCCTGCCCTCCCGCCCGCCTCCCGCAGGACCGGGAGCAGAAGAAGAAGCTGCGGGTGCATGAGAAGATGACCTACTCGTCCAAGGTGTCCGCCAAGCACACCAGCCTGCGCCGCGAGCTGCAGCTGGAGGACGAGACGGAGGACCAGGAGGGGCGGGCTGAGCAGCTTCGCAGCTTCCACGAGCAGGTGGCCTGGAAGCTCGCCATGACCCGAGGTGCACCCCGTCCCCCCCCCGCCCCGTGGTCCCCAGCCCTGGTCCCCAGGCCCGCCTTCGCCCTTCCTGTACGAGCAGCACTTTTAGAGGGCTTGAGCCATGCGGGGTTGTGGTACGGTGTGTGTGTGTGTGTGGTGGTGGGGCAACGGGTCCTCTTCATGCCCGACCTCTGCCTCCCAGGCCGCAAAGATCAGTTCCAGGTGGACTGCCGACCAGCAGCCTTTGAACCCTGGTGCTGCGTGCAGTCAGAGTGCTGACCTGCACCGTGAGCGCAGGCTTGACTGTTGTCAGATGAGGCGTCTCACTTGGCTCGTCTGTCCGGGCAAGTCAGCGTGTCCTGCTGCTGCCGCTTCTGCTGATCACTAGCCATGTGGGTCCTGGGATTCAGGTCTTCACTCACCGTGAGCGCAGGCTTGACTGTTGTCAGATGAGGCGTCTCACTCGGCTCGTCTGTCCGGGCAAGTCAGCGTGTCCTGCTGCTGCCGCTTCTGCTGATCACTAGCCTTGTGGGTCCTGGGATTCAGGTCTTCACTCACTGCGTGTAGTGAGAGGGAGCTGTGTGTGTGAGCTGTTGTTATTTTCATCACCTGGTAAGAAGTCTGAAGGGTTTCCCTGGTGGCTCAGATGGTATAGAATTTGCCTGCAACACAGGAGACCCGGGTTTGATTCCTGGGTTGGAAAGATCCCCTGGAGGAAGGCATGCAACCCATTCCGGTAGTCTTGCCTGGAGCATCCTGTGGACAGACGAGCCTAGTGGGTGGGCTACAGTCCATGGGGTCACAAACAGTCGGACATGACTGAGGGACAAAACAAGGAAGTCTAGAGTACTAAACATATGCATCAGTGTTCTACCGATGAACTATAAACCAATAAGCTTAAAGAACCAGTTGAGGTCAGGGTCCTGGACCCCTTGGACTACAGGGGCCCTGAATGTGAACATGGAGAGACCCCAACCTCCGCCCCTGACACCGAGGCTTGTTATGTCAAGTGTGGAGCTCTGCCTGTGTCTTATCTCTGCCTCCACCGCCTGTTATTGCCAAGACCCGGGAGCCACAGGGGGCATCTAAGTGGGCAAGACTGGACCCAGCCGGTCTGACTTCCTTGAGCTCAGGACGGCCAGGCCAGGCGTCTCGACTTAAAACAGGCCTCCTGGACCACAGCACGTCCATCTGGAAAGGAGCAGGTTTGAAGGACAAGGCCAAGAGCCCACAGTTGCATCCACAGTGGGGGTGCCCCAGCCTGTGCTCTCAGAAAGGCCGGGAAAGAGGCCCCGTGGACCTTGACCCCAACTGTGATGCCTCGCTGCTTGTGCTCCAGAAGGCGGCCCTGATGCCCACCCCAGCTTCTTCCCAGCCGGCCGAACCCTGCCAGGATGGACTTAGCCTCTGGAGGCTTGTGCGTGTGCTCAGATGCTCGGTTGTGTCCGACTCTTTGTGACCCCATGGACTGGCCCACCAGGTCCTCTGTTCATGGGATTTCCCAGCAAGAACACTGGAGTGGGGTGCTGTTTCCTTCTTCAGGGATCTTCCCGACCCAGGGATCGAACCTGTGTCTCTTGCATCTCCTGCCTTGGCAGGTGGAGTCTTTACCACTAGCGCCACCTGGGAAGCCTTGCTGGAGGCTTAGGGCGCCCCAACTAGAGATATTGCTGCCTTGTTTTCTCTCTCACCACCCCCTCCTGTTACTGTCCTGGCCAATAGACCTTTCATCATGACATCCAGCCAGGTGAAACTTCCAGGGTGGGCTGTCCAGAGCCTCATTCTAGGGAGAAGGGTGCTACAAGCAAGAGCAACTCAAGTCAGATGCAAGGAAGGACTTCCCACCTGGCCAGACTCCAGCCATGGAGACTGCTCTGTATCTGCACAGCCTTGAGGCAGAGTTCGCTCCGTCATGGTCCCTGTTGTGACCCAGGCCTCAGGACTGCCTGGCTTGTGGGTCCCCGGCCACTGCCTGGGGGGTTGCTCCCACTGCCCGCCCACCCCCAGATGCCTCATGCCTTTCACTGCAGAAAAGAAGCTGGAGCCCAACAACATCAACAGCTACGTGGACCAGAACCGGCAGATGTTTATCATCCAGGTAGGCTAGCTGCCCTGTGGGCCCCACGCCCTGTCCCCGTGGGGCCTGCATCATGCCACTCCTGCCCTCAGTACGCCCTGGATATGAAGCGGAGCGAGATCCAGCGACTGGAGAGGCTGGCGGCCCAGGAGGAAGCTGAGCTGGAGCGGGCAGAGAAGTTCCTGGAGAAGGACGCAGCCCTGTTCGACGAGTTTCTTAGGGAGAACGACCGCAGCTCTGTGCAGGCACTGAGAACGTGAGCGCCCCGCCCAGGCCTGCATGCCCACCACTCCCCCAGCCCGCCTGCAGCAGCCGTGGATGGACCCCTGCCCTCAGTTCAGGCCCCTGCTTGGCAGCTCCCCCGCTTGCAGCCCTGACCGAAGGCAGTGTGGACACTCCCCTGAGCCCCTTCCCCTCCGCCCCCCTCCCCCAGGGCTGACAAGGAGTCCAAAGCCAAGATGGAGAAGATCCTAGAGATTCGTGAGCTGACCACCCAGATCATGAACATCAAGAGGTGAGTTCAGGGGGCGCACTGGCCCTGCCATGTCTCCCAGAGCCCAGGGAGCTCCATGTAGCACACCGCTCTGCATCCCTATCATGTCCGGGAGCCCAGGCCCTGCGGGTGACCAAGGCCAGGACACGGGGCAGGGCTCACCCCAAGGCCTTTCTGCCCCGGGAGTGGCAGTGACCTGGGGACTGAGCTGTGCTGCCCCGCAGGCCGGCCCTCTTGCCTGCGTGCAGGGTCCGGCTTGCCTCCCCTCTGAGGGGCCCAGGGATGGAGCCTGACCTCGCCTGTCCCCTCCTGGGTGCAGCGAAATCTCCAAATTTGAGGACACACTGCATCAGTACAAGGTCTACAAAGACTTCCTGTACAAGCTGTCACCCAGGGAGTGGCTGGAGGAGCAGGAGAAGAAGCGCTCGGCTCTGAAACAGGCCACGGAGGTGGTAGAGGCCTTCGAGAGCCTGCCGCTGTCCTCAGTGGGGGACAAAGGTAGCAGGAAGGGGCGGGTACACCCGTGTCCACTAGCCCGGCCTCTCCATCTCCCAGAACCCCCCCAGGCCTCTCCATCCCTCAGAGCCCCCCAGGCCTCCCCATCCCCCAGAGTACCCACCCCCAGGTCAGGCCTCTCCATCCCCCAGAGCCCCCCCAACCCCCACTGCTCAGCCCACACACTCTGGGAGGTCGTCAGCCAGCTCTCCAAGCAGTCCTGCCACTTGGGGAGACCACGGGCAAGTGCCTGGGACCCTGAGCCTCTCCTGGCTTCCCACAGGACTGGAGACCAAGGGGAAGCTGAGCTCCAGAGGTATGTGGCAGCCCCCGGATGGAGGGACCCCACTCTGGGCTGTGGGGATGGGCAGGTGGACAGACCCCTCTGCTTCCACCAGAGGGGCAGAGCCCCAAGAAGCCTGCCAAGCTCCTGCAAGTGATGCGGCTGTGCCAGGCACTGTCCACGACTGTCAGCCAGCAGCAGGACACCCTGCCCAGCGTGCCCAGTGGGGTGGAGTCCAAAAGGTGAGTGGGCATGGGGAGGGGGTGATGGAGGAGACTGGCCTGCTGGGGAGCGGCCCCCAGTGGTGCCAGCTTAGAGTGCCTGGAACAGGGAAGAGGCTGAGGAAGGGCCGTGTCCAGCCTGGAGGGTCTAGAGTTAAACATAAGCCTGAAAATCGATGTGTTTCCTGAGCAGACACTTACGTTCATGTGATTTGGTGAAGTTGAGCTTGGGATGGCCTATGTGGGTGCTGCTGGGACAGTCAAAGGTGCATGGTAGAGGCAGCTGGGGGGATGCTTGGGAGAGGACCCGGCTGCCCGAACCCTCAGAGTCCAGAGTGCTGGCCGGGGGGTTGGCAGAGCCCCTGAACCTTGAAAGGGAAGCAGGAAGTCTGGATTTTCATATAAAATATCCCAAACTTTAATTATGACAGTTATTTTCAAGTCTTATGCAAAACACAGTAAGGGACAAACCAACCGACCAGATCCAGCTCTGGTGATTCACCCTGTAGCCCCTGCAAAACCCCTCGGGGACCACCGAGCTGCCCTGAATGTCCTGAATGTCTTCCTGTGATTCCCTGACACCCCAACACACACACGCCGTGATGACTGACCGCAGGACACGCCTGCCCCACCGCCGCCTCCGGGGCCCCCTGCTCCTCCAGCACAGTCACTGTGCACCCCAGCCTCTCCGGGCGGGCTCCCCACAAGGTGCAGAGGGGCGGGGGCGCCTGGCAGCCAGGCAGGGCTGCACCCTGGCCTTGCCTCAAGTCCCTGCCCTGGGGTCCGGGGCTGCAGAGGCCAGGAAGTTTCGGCAGGGTGCCGACACAATCAGACCTGGGTCTTGTACCGTTTTCTCTGATTTTGTGGTGCACGTGGCGGATCACCAAGCGCAGAGGCCAGGCACGTGCAGAGGTTAGCTTTGGTCCCTGTAACCCCTCCGCGCCGGGCTGTGGTCTCCAGCTCCGGGATCGGATGTGCGTGCCTCCTCTGGAGAGGTGCCCTCAGCATTGGAGCTCCCAGCAGCAGGGAAAGTCCCTGGAAGCAGAGGTCTGGGACCTCCGCCTGCCAGCCCTGTAACCATGGCTACCATGACATCTGGGCAGGTCGCGGGCTGCACAAGGCACTTGACCGGGAGGGCGAGTCGGAGCTAGAGTCCAGCCTGCCCCCAGGCTGTGTCCTCTTGGAAGGAGGAGTCTCAGAAGGGCGCCTTCCAGGCCAAGAGTGACCTTGGGCAGGTGACTGGCTTTCTGACGGCAGGGCTCTCGTGTGCCGATTCGGTGGCATCTGTGTGCGTGGGGCCCCCTGGTGGCTCAGACGGGAAATCCGCCCGCCAGTGCAGGAGATGCAGGTTCAGTGCCTGTTCTGGGAAGATCCCCTGGAGGAGGAAACGGCGACCCACTGCAGTATGCTTGCCTGAGAAATCCCACGGACAGAGGAGTCTGGCGGGCTGTCGTCCTCGGGGTCGCAGAGTCGGACAATAAAATCAGTGTGCACACAGGGTGAGGCACAGACCTCACCAGCTCCGGGGGCGGCAGAGCCTGCGTGTCCATACAGGGTGCAGGCTGGGAGGGGTGACGGATGCAGGACTGAGGTTGGCCAGGTCCCCCCAGTGCTTGCAGCCCTCACAGCCTTCCCTGTGGCCACTGGGCCGTGCGTGTCCAGCAAGGTCCCTGACGTGTGGTGTGGCACAGCAGCTGTGAGAGGGGCCAGCGATGACACGTGCTAAGGAGGGAGCGGGGCAGGGAAGGCCCAGGTGGGAGGGAAAGAGCGGGGACCAGGGAGGGGCCTGGCAGTGGGAGCCGTGGGTCTGAGGTCGGGTTGGCTCCTGGATCTCAGGAAGGAGCTGCTGGGGCTGGCAGCCTCGAGGCGGGAGCCGCGCTTTATTCTAACCAGAGTGAGAGGGACTGACCGGGCGTGTTGTGGCCGGGGCCACAGGAGGGGCCAAGAGGAGGCTGGGGCCACGGCCTTGGCTGCCAGGGGGACAGAGGATGGGACGAGGGCTGGTTGGGGAGGTGCCCCAGGCCCCGACCCCGTGTCCCCGCAGGTCCAGCTCCACCCTCCCTGTGGAGGACGACCTCGACAGCGACGATGGGGAGGTGAGTGCCTGCTCCCGCGGGGCTGCGGGGCGGGGCCCGCTGACCCGGGTCCTCACCCGGCTCTGCTCGCAGGAGCTGGAGCTATACTTCACAGACCCGCAGCAGCTCCTTGACATCTTCACAAAGCTGGAGGAGCAGAACCTGTCCCTGGTCCAGAACACCCAGGAGATGGAGGAGGCCCTGGAGGAGCTGAACTTCACCCTGAAGAACACCCAAACCCGCATGTAGGTCTCAGGCACGGCTCCGCGGCCGGGTAGCCCACCCTGCCCTGTCTATGGTGCTGGCCCTGCCAGCTCTGGGGAGAGGACGTGTCCTCTTGGGCCCAGAGCTGAGGTTCAGAGTGGGCCAGGCGGTGGAGCCCTGAGGGGCTGACCTCTCCCCACCCTGGAGCAGCCTGCGGTCGGAAGGGGGCATCTCCATGGACACCGCCCAAGGTGGTTCTGTAATGATTATTTTACTGGCTCAGCAGTAAAGAATCTGCCTGCAATGCAGGAGCTGCGGGTTCCATCCCTGGGTTGGGAAGATCCCCTGGAGGAGGAAATGGCAACCCACTCCAGTATTCTTACCTGGAGAATCCCATGGACAGAGGAGCCTGGTGGGCTACAATCCATGGGGTTGTAGAGTCCAACATGACTTAAGCGACTGAGCACACGCGCATTTATTTTACTAATGATTATAATGATTAGCACTGTTATTTGTTATTTAATAGTAGTAATGTGATCCAAGCTACTTGACTCTCCAGCCTTCGTCATGTAGTGTTTCCTGCCCAGCGCTGGCTCAGAGTAAGTCTTCTGGAACAGAAAGAGGTGTCAGTTTTATTAGCCTGTTTGGGCAGCGTCTGGCTCCAGGTGAGGCCAGCGGGGAGCAGGGGATCACCGCTTTACTCCCGAACCTTGAGTAAGCACCCATTCTGGATCAGGCCGGGGTCTGGGCCCTTCATAAATAAGGTAAACCCTGCCCCATGAGCTGGCAGCCCAGGGGAGCCAACTTCGAGGTGTGCAGATTTGCCTTGTGGGTAGTAACACATGCTAGGGATAAAGGGTCCTATGAGGAGGAGGTTGAAGTGGAGGTTGGCGGCAGATGGGAGAGGGCAGGGGAGGCTCCCAGGGAGGGTGTCCTTTCAGCCATGGACTTCCTGAGTGATGGGACACCACAGGGAATCTTGGGGGAAGAGGGAACCGCGTGCAAAGGTCCTGAGGTGGAGCCAGCCCACAGCTCTGACCACTTGTGTGCTCACGTCCTGTTGACTAACATCCTGCCTTGGATAATTTCCTACCAAGAGTCTCCAGAATAATGCTGAAACACGAGCTCTCAGGAAAGACTGTTTTTCCTGCCAGTGTAGGAGGTACAACAGGCTCGGGTTCAATTTCTGAGTGGGAAGAGCCCTTGGAGAAGGGATCAGGTACCCATTCCAGTATTCTTGCCTGGAGAGTCCCATGGACAGAGCAGCCTTGCAGGCTCCAGTCCAAAAGACTGGACTGGGGTCGAAAAGAGTCAGATGTGACTGAGCACGCACACAGTGGGGAAAAGGCATCTTTTTATCCCAAACACCTGGGAAAGAAATAGAAGAACAAAATTACCCGCCCCCCCACACATTTGGTCCATGTAAAAGGGGCGCTGGCTGCAGGGTCACTCGTGTCCAGGCACTGGACGCAGAGGAATCTCTAAGCATCAGGCTGGACTCTTGGCAGTCATGCAGCACTGGGAGATGCACCGCTGACTCTGCAGTGGACACTCAGGGTTGAGGGGAGGTCTGGCCTCTGTTCTTATCCTGGGTGCCCTGCTTGCCCCCCATAAGGGCCCAGGCCTTGAGGGAGGGTGTGTGTGAGCTGCAGGTGGTCCACCTGTCCACCCGCCTCTGAAAGCCTGGGAGGGCTGGCTGGACCATTTCCGCCCCCCTCGCACTCAGGCTCCTGGCCTCAGCCCCACAGCCATGGGGCTGCATCCTGGAGGGCTGCCAGGGGGTGGAGGCCTGTACCCCGGCACCCGTGCTCATGACAGAGGGCAAAGGAGCTGCTCCCGTGGCACTTTGTCTAAACACAGGAAAATGTCGGTGGTTCTGTTCACCTGGGCGGAGCCTCAGAACCACCGTAGGGAAAGGGGCACCTCTAGACCCCACAGGCACAGCTGGCTGAGTGACTAGGGTCCTGCTCATTCTGGTCAGGACTGGCATGCCGCTGCCCACACTGGCCAGACCCATGCCAACTATAAGAGCCAGGGTTTCTGCTCTAGAAACCCCAGCAGACAATGCATGTCTGCCATGAACATGAAAGACTTAAGAAAAAATTAATATGTTTCATATAAAAGGTGATTGTTGCAATCCTATTCCTAGTGAAAGTGAAAGTCACTCAGTTGTGTCTGACTCTTTGCAACCCCATAGACTATACAGTCCATGGAATTCTCTAGGCCAGAATACTGGAGTGGGTAGCCTTTCCCTTCTCCAGGGGATCTTCCCAACCCAGGGATCGAACCCAGGTCTCCCGCATTGCAGGTGGACTCTTTACCAGCTTAGCCACCAGGGAAGCCCCTAAGAGGATTAAAAACTTGGGCTCGGAAAACCCTATCCAGTGAACATCCACAGCAGAATTGTTCCCAAGAGATTAAAGGTAGAAACTGCCTAATGTCCACTGAAGAATGACTCTGGCAAAGCCTGGTCTCCCACGTGGTGGACCACAGTGGTTGTAAGAAGAAACGAGGCTCTGACCAGGCAGGTTACAGGAGAGACAAACCTGAAAACACAGTGCCAGGTGAAAGAGCCGGACACAAAGGGACAGATGCCACGGGGCTCCGTGTTTATGTCCAGGAGAGACGGAGTGGAGGGGGTGGGCGAGAGTGACTGGGGGCTTCTCTCCAGTTAATGACACTGTCCTGAAATTAGATTATGATGGTCATGAAAAAAATTGGACATTTTGAAAGAATTTTATGGTGAATTCTATACCTCAATAAGGCAGGTTTGGGTTTTCCCTTTACCTTTTTTAGCGTGGATTGTTAAAGATGTTAGATTTCCCCTGCGTCTCACCAGGGCCTCTGAGGCTGGGGCTCTTGGCCCTCAGCTTGCGGCAGGGCCAGCAGGCTCAGAGGTGCTGCTGCCCTTCAGGGACCGGGAGGTGAACCAGCTGAAGCAGTGGATCACCACGCTGATGACGTCCATTGCCAAGGAGGAGGAGATGGCTGCGGAGCTGGAGCTCAAAGCCCGTGTATTCCATTTTGGCGAGTTCAAGGGTGATCAGGAGGTAGGGACCCCGGATGGGCAGATGGCGGCTGTGGGCACGTGTCCATAGCCCCAGTGGAGGGTGGAGTCATCCTCGCCAGAGGGGCCTAGGCCATGGGAGAGCCAGCCCGGAGGCACGTGGTTCTCCGGGGCTGCCGTGGTCCTTGCCACTCGCCAGGCCTCTGGGCTTGACCCACAGGCACCACTGGACATGGCCCTTGGCCCCAAATCAGAACCAGCCGTGTGTTCACGCCCCATGAATGGGCAGCTCCGCAACACCCCTCCTCCATCCCTCCTTCCTTCCGTGAACTCATCTGCTTCTTAAACACTCAGTGCGTCTGGAAGTGACCCTGCAGGGAGGCAGGCAGGCACGTCCCCAGCCAGGCCGGGAGGGTGAGAGGACTCAGAGCATGGAGCCCAGGGGCCCAGGGCCTGCACCCAGCTTCCTAGTTCATTTGATTGCTGTTGAGAGCCTCCTGCCTTCCGGGCCAAGTACCCGGAGCCCCGAGAGCGGGCCGGGCATCTACCCCCAGACTACCAGGCACCAGCTGTGCCCTGTGCCCCCTGCCCCTCCCCCTCCCTCTTGGCCACCCCAGGGGACAGGGGTGTTGTGTCTTCTGAACATCAGAACAGGCTGAGAGAGGGGGGTCGTCTAGCCCAGCACTACAGAAAGCAGGCCACAGAACGTGGTCCTGGGGGGAGCTGAGGGCAAGGCAGGGGCAGAGTAGCTCACGGGGCTTCAGTGGGCACCCCGTGTCCAGGCAGGATCCCCAGTAGGCACTGGGACCCGGGATCTGGCTGACCACAGAGGCCCAGGGCGTGGCCCTCTGCCCAAGAGAAGCCCGAGTGTCCAGCTCTGTGCCCCCTGACTTCCTGAGCACCCCTTGCCGGCTTGGCAGAGCCTGGGAGGTCAGCTGGCTGAGGCCTGGGGGCAGCCTGGGCCCGCGCGACCCCGCTGGAGGGAGGCCTACCCACCTCACAGGACAAGCTGCTGGAGAGTCTGAACTGCAAGGTGCTGGACGTCTACCAGCACTGCGTCGGTGGCCAGCAGGAGTCCAGCCTGGGCACCGTGCAGATGCTGGCCACCATTGAGCACCAGCTGGACGAACTGCTTGAGAACCTGGAGCGCGTGCCCCCAGCCCGCATCGAGCAGGCCGAGAAAGCCAAGGAGAAGGAGAGGCGCCTCCGGTGCGTGGGGGGGGCCCTGCACATCCCCACCAGCTCTGGACTGGCCCTGAGGATGGGCACGCCCTGGGGCTCCCTGCTGGGAGGGGGTGTCTGGCTCACACCCCACAGGCTCGGCCCAGTGGGAAAGGTCCCTCCATTGGGAGAGGCATGTGGTGGCCTTAGGGACCCCAGGAGCAAAGTGATGGGCAAACCCCCACCTCCCGCACCCAGCCACCGAGGAGAAGGGACAGTGAGAGGCACTTTGCGGGCAAAGAGCTATACTGCCCGAGCCCGGGGAGGGAAAGGGCCGGCCTGAGAGCTGCCGAAGGGCAGTCAACGAAGGGTGTGCCCTGTGGGCCTGATGGGGTGCAGGCCAGTTCCCGGCCACCTGGGTCATTCGGTCCCAGCAGAGTCCTGAGGTACGGCCATCTGCGATCAGCCATGTCTTTCCCACACACAAGGGCTCTCCCCCTGGGTCCCCAGACCCTGCTCAGGCAGGCACTGGACAAGGTTTGGTGGCCTCAAGTACAGACAGGAGGACTCACGACTGCTGACCTTGCTGGGGCCTGGGCTTTCAAGGTGGCGATGCATCAGTAACCAGGGAGGGGAAGCCAGGAACCTGGGCCTTCCGGGGGGTAGATGAGCCTCGAGCCAGGCCCTCCCAAGCAACCAGGGCCAGAGCCAGCAAGGAGGTGGGGCAGAGTGGCGCCGAGGCCTGAGACTGCGTGGGGAGGAGCTGATGGCCTTCTCCGGACCTCTGGTCGGTAACCTCGCCCTTCCTGCACCCAGACTCCGGGAAGAGAAGGCGAAGCTGCAGAAACAGCTGCAGGAGGAGCGACTGCTGCGCGCACAGGCGCGAGCCCAGGCCGACGTCAAGAAGAAGGTAAGCGAGGCCCCGAGGAGGCGTAGCCCGGGGCGTGGCGGTGTCGAGGGGGCGTGGTGGTGTCGAGGGGGCGTGGCGGTGTCGAGGGGGCGTAGCCAGGAGGGCTCGTGGCTGCAGACCCGCCAGGTCTCGCCCACTTTTGTAGACACACTTGCTGGGGTCCTGTGGGGAGACGGGTCACCAGAGCAATGTCAGGGTGGAGCAAGGGTCCCCATCTCAGGCCTGCCCCCCCACACTTGCCCCTGAGGACCTACTTCCTCCGGGCAACCTCCCAATCCTCCCTAGAAGCACTTGTGCCCACAGCTCAGTGCCTCCCTGGGGTCCCACCTACTTTCCAGCCAGACCCCAGGCCAAGGCCATCACCCCTCACTCACTGAGGGTCCCCCAGCCACTGCGTCCCCCACCCACAGCGTACGGGCCGGAGTAGCCACTGGCCTGCTGGACTTGTGGTCCCTGAAGAGTCCCGATCATGACCCTGACCCGAGGACCAGTGTGGACCCCACGGAGTCTCTCCTGATCCTCGTGGCGAGAGAGATGTCCCTTTAGCCTGGCGTCTCCCGAGTTTCCGGGTGCCTCCTTCCTCCCCCGCCCCCACTCACCCAGGGCCAGCACCCTGGCGAGCAGGCCACATAGATTTCCCTACCCCGGCCCTCTTGGAGGCCCTGGCCTGTCCGCAGACCACACATGACCTCAGCCACCGGAAAGGCTGGGCTGGGCCTGGGCCCCAGGCTCCCGTGTGCTCGGGGCAGGTGTCCAGCCTCAGCCCGGGTGCAGTGAGGCCGGGGTGCAGGCTCACGGCGTCCTCTCCCTGCAGCGGGGCAGGAGGCTAGTGTGCCGATCCCGGCCACCCGCCCTGAAGACCAAGGAGCAGTCCGAGCACGAGCTGATGGACAAGAACAGGGAGGAGCCGCTGTTCTTCTTCACGTAGCGCGCGGGCCTCCCGCTGGCTGAGCAGAAGCAGACGGAGGCGTGGGGAGCAGAGGCGGAGCCTGCACGTCCGCACGGGCCCCTCACCCCCCACGCTGTGCCTTCAGACTCACCTGAAATAAAAGCTGTGTCGCTCAGGCGCCTCCAGGCCTGTCTCGGGAGGCGGACACAGTAACAAACTCAGTCTCCGCTCATTGTCACTCAAACCAGGAAGTGATAAGGGTGAGAGGAAGAGATGGTTAGATGGCATCACCAACCGAGTGGACTTGAGTTTAAGCAAACTCAGGGAGATAGTGGAGGACAGGCAAGCCTGATGCGCTGCAATCCATGGGGTCCCAAAGAGTCAGACGTGACTTCGTGGCTGAACAGCAATGCTAAGGGGTGAGCCCGTTTGGACTTCCTGTCAGTCAGCTGCTGAGACAGACGTGACTGGGGTGGGATCAGTTGCCGCTCTGCACAGGGTGAGAAGGGAGATCCGCTGCACGTTAACCTGAGGTGACGGGGTGAAAACTCCAGTGTAAACTGAGGTGATGTGTGGGGTTCCCCCCAGATCCACCCTGGGATCTTCTTCAGCTCCACCCAGTGCTGATGGGCTGCAGGATGACTCTCAGCGGCCAAAGAACAAGTGTGGGAACAAGCACGGTTACTCTTGAGGTGAGACGTGGGCTCAGAGCCGGGCTGTCTGAGACTCGTCGTGAAGTCCATCCATTTTCCACCTGAGGGATGCAGAGGATCATCTCTAGGTGGAAACAGTGGAGGTGCGGGGTCAGCTCGTCTCCACCACAGGGTGAGGTGTGGGGTAGCCCCAGCTCTGCAGTGGGCTGAGGCCTGGGGTGCACCCAGCTCCACCGTGGGGTGAGATGTGGGCTCAAAGCCGGGCTCTCTGAGACTCGTCGTGAAGTCCATCCATTTTCCACCTGAGGGATGCAGAGGATCATCTCTAGGTGGAAACAGTGGAGGTGCGGGGTCAGCTCGTCTCCACCACAGGGTGAGGTGTGGGGTAACCCCAGCTCTGCAGTGGGCTGAGGCCTGGGGTCCACCCAACTCCACCGTGGGGTGAGGTGTGGGGTCAGCTTCAGATCTCCATGGGGTGAAGTGTGGTGTCCTCCCCAGCTCCACCGTGGGGTGAGTTCTGGGGTCAGCCTCCAGCTCCACTGTGGTTTGAGGTGTGAAGTCCACCCCAAACCCTTCCGTGTTGTGAGGTGTGGGTTCCTCCCCCAACTCCACCGTGGGGTGAGGTGTGGAGTCAGTCCCAACCCCATTCTGGGGCGCAGTGTGGTGTCAACCCAAGCTCTACCGTGGACTTAGGTGCCAGGTCTGAACCAAATTCACCGAGGGGTGCGGTGCGGGTTCAGCCCCAGCTCCACTGTGGTCTGAGGTTGGGGTCAGCCCTAGCAGCTCCATGGGGTGAGGTGTCGGGTCATTCCCACCATGGAGTGAAGTGTGGGGTCAGCCCCAGATCCACTGTAATGTGAGGTATGGGGTCAATCTGCACTTCTTCCGTGGGGTGAGCTGTGGTGTCAGCCCCAGCTGCACCAAGGGCTGAGCTATGGGGTAAGCCCCACCATGGGATGAGGTGCAGGTTCAGCCCAAGCTCCACCGTGGGGTGAGGTGTGGGGCCTGCTCCAGCTCCTCCATGTGATGAGGTGTGGGGTCAGCCCCAGCTCCACCATGGTCTGAGGTGTTGGTTCAACCCCACTGTGGGGTGAGGTGTGGGGTCCAACCTCAGTTCCTCCATGGGTTGAGGTGTGGGTTCAGCCCCAGCTCTACTGTGGGATGAGGTGTGAGGTCAGTCCCAACCCCACTGTGGGGTGAGGTGTGGGATCCGCCCCCAACACCTCCGTGGGGTGAATTGTGATGTCAGCCCCAGCTCCACTGTGGGGCGAGGTTTTCGGTCAGCCCCAAATCCACCGTGGGGTGAGGTGTCGGGTCAGTCCCCAACTCCTCTGTGGAATGAGGTGTTGTGTTAGACACCAACTCCTTCGTGGGGTGAAGTGTTAGTCAGCCCCAGCTCCACCGTGGGGTGAGGTGTGCGGACAGCCTCCGCTCCACTGAGGGGTGATGTTTGGGGTCAGTTGCAGCTCCACCGTGGGGTGAGGTGTTGGTTCAACCCCACTGTGGGGTAAGGTGTGGGGTCAAGCCCAGCCCCACCATGGGTTGAGGTGTCGGGTCAGCCCCGCTGTAAGGAGAGGTTTGGGGTTAGCCCCAGGACCACCGTGGGGTGAGGTGTCGGGTCAGCCCCACCGTGGGGTTAGTAGTGGGATCAGCTCCAGCTCCACCATGGGGTGAGGTCAGGGTCAACCTCATCGCGGGGTGAGCTGTGCGGTCAGCCTCAGCCCCACTGTGGACTGAGGTGTGGTAAGCGAAGAGTCGGACACGACGGAGCGACTGAACTGAACCGAAGGGAAGAGGAGAAGGGGACGACAGAGGACGAGCTGGTTGAATGGCATCACCGACTCAGTGGACATGAGTCTGAGCAAACTCTGGGAGATGGTGATGGATGGGGAGGCCTGGTGCACTGCAGTCCGTGGGGTCGCAGAGTGTGGGACACGACCTGGGGACTGAACAGCAAAGAGGTATTCACAAGCAAAACTCTTAAGGTTGCTATTGCAGGATATGGCCACAAGGCAGCAGGCTTTCTTCATGCCCAGTTGTGATTACCTTGGAAATGAAAGCTTTTGAGTTTTAACTCAGGACTGTAATTTAATACGGAATGTACTTGAAAAAACACCCAAAAGCTTGTGTGTTCTTCCTGAACATTCTTATAATTTTATTTATTTATTGGCCGTGCCATGCAGCTGTGGGATCTTAATTCCCTGACCAAGGATCGAACCCTCACCCCCTGCTTTGGAAACACAGAATCTTAATCACTGGACTGCAGGGAGGTCCCCCTGAGCATTATTTTTTAAAATTAATCTTTATTTTTTATTGTAGTAACATTGATATACTGTGTGTTGTTGGTGGCAGGTGAACCGAATGTATTTTCTATTTTGTTGTTGTTGTTCAATCTCCAAGTCATGTCTGATTCTTTTTGTAGGAGCGTTCTCTTTTCGCCAGGCCCTGTTACACTGGTAAAACATCTATTTGTGTATACATAAATGTACATAATTATAAATGTCTAGGTACATAGATATATAAATGTCTGTATGCACAGATATATAAATACTTTGATATATAGAGACATAAATATGTATATACATAGACATATAAATATATACGTGGAAGATGGCTACACAGTGGAAAATGCAAGAGACAATCTTATAGACAAATTAAGTGATACAGATAGTGGCATTTATCAGATCATACTAGGAGAGAGAAACATAAACAATTTCAAAATAAAGAGAACAAATCTAACCACGATTCACGTACCTAGTTTTAATCTGGTGGTGATAAACGAAGTCTACAAGGGGAGTCAGTACATGATGGCAAATTCTGGAAGGGTCAGAGAGTGAAAACAAGTTAAATGTTTCATCTTTGTTTACAAAGTATACCTTTGCAATTTACGGACTCATACTTGTTGCTCCTCCTTAAGTATATATCATCCTATCTATCCTCATATGCCCACATCCAAACTGTTTCAACTCAAATCATTCCAAACATAACTCCAACTTGTTGCAACTCTAACTAGAGTTGCAATTGTTGCAATTTCATGAAAAAGGCACCTTGCGGTTCTTTTTTATAGACCAGTAAAGGCAAGGATTTCTGTCTAATGTTTTTTTTTAGAGGCCTTAAAAATCATTTAAAATTTCAACTCTTCTCCCTGCTTCACTTTGTTCAGATTCAATTGACATGGGGAAAGCTATCAAAAGAGTGTTTAATATAATCTGAACTCACCAGGTGTGTCTATTATTTGGTGTACATGAAGATCTGAGAAGTAGATTTTGATGGATATAAAAAGAAATATTATGGATGTAGAACATAGTTAGAAATTGCAGGAGTCATTTGACCAGAGAGCAGTCACAGTGGGTCAGCTTCATCTCCCACACCCGTGAGGGCAAGTTTATCTTGGCAATAACATCAGCAACTGAGGAGTTAAAAGTGTTATCACTGTGAAAAATGATCATGAAAAGAAACCTATGAAGTGTTTTCACAGACAGAGCACAGCTTTCCAAGAGGCTTTAAATCTCAGGTAAAGGTTTTATTATTAGAATCTTGAGTGGATTACAGACTCTGTGTAAGTTTTACAGACTGTTCAAAGTAACATTCTATTCCATCCTGGAATGAATACATTACCTTTTGGTTCGTGCACTTGTGACACACTTAATCAGACTTACAGACCATCTGTGTTGGAGAGTGTTCTAAACCAACTTGTGCGTGCCAGCTGCAGATCTGACGAGAAACGCTCACTCTCCCGTTGCTGCTGTTCGGTTGCTGAGCTGTGTCTGACTCTCTGTGACCCGTGGACTGCAGCCCGCCGGGAACCCCCGTCCTTCACCGTCCCCTGGAGACGCTCAGACCGCTGTCCGCTGAGCCGGTGACGCCGCCCAACCGCCTCTTCCTCTGCGTCCCTGGCTCCACTTGCCTTCAGTCTCTCCCAGCATCAGGGTCTTTTCCGGGGGGCTGGCTCTTCACGTCAGGCGGCCAAGGGATTGGAGCTTTGGTTTCAGCATCAGTCCTTCCTGTGACTACTCAGGACTGATTTCCTTTAGGATGGACTGGTTGGATCTCCTTTCAGACCAAGGGGCTCTCAGGAGTCTTCTCCAGCACCACAGCTCACAAGCATCGGTTCTTTGGTGCTCCGCCTCCTTACTGGCCCTACTGTCGCATCCGCACACGACCGCCGCAGAGCCGGTAGCTTTCGTTCTCACGGGTGGGATCTCAGACTTGCTTTCACACGTCGCCTGCTGTATTCAGACTCTTAGTTCATGCTTCACGTAACCATGTAGTGTTGTATTTAAATCCAGTTTGAAACAAAGCTTTATTTTAAGAATGTTTTGCCTACCAGTAGTGTTCTATTTTCACCAGAACCTCTTACCTTGTTGTGACATCTCAAAACTCAGAAACTCCTACGTGTTGATATGAATATCAATTTCATTTTAGCAGAGTTTGAACAGAGTTTGAACAGTTTGAAAAAGTCAGGGTGCCCATTTTATCAGGTTCCTCCAGGCAGGAAATTGAAGCTTGATGTTGTTCAGTCACTCAGTCGTGTCCAACTCTGTGACCCCATCAATTGCAGCACTCTGGGCTTCCCTGTCCTTCACCGTCTCCCGGAGCTTGCTCAAACACATGTCCATTGAGTCGGTGATGCCGTCCAACCAGCTCATCCTCTGTTGTCGCCTTCTCCTGCCCTCAGTCTTTGAAATTGAAACTGTTAGAAGGCAGAGTTCATGCAGCTTATGGGCTCCTTGACTCAATTTTTTTGCAAGAATTTTCTTATGTATTTTTTCAAGTGTGACCTTTCCTTCATATAATAGCAAATAACAGAATTAGAAGAAACTAATTTGAAATGATGGATTGTTTCTACCCTGACAATCTGAACACAAAGGAACTAGTGGGAACCGCAAAGATCGGGGGGCCAGGCTTTTAAGAATATTTTAGGTTGGCAAATAATAACTAGTATGCTTTAAATTTTAACAATTTTTATTCTGATAAAGAATATCCTTTTCTAGAAGGTTTCCACAGTGTGGCTGCCTCCTGCTAGAAGCCTTGGATGATGGAATCAGGGCACTTCCTGTCTGTCTGTACAGGACCCTGGGCTCAACTCTAAGGAATCCCTGGATCTCCCCTGGATCCTGGCCACCGCTTGCCAAAAGATACTGGTAACGTTTTGTTCTGGCGATTGAACTGTTTAATGACAAAGATTCTTTCAGTTTCCTGATATGGGCGACATGTGGAACCCAGTGATGATTTCTTCTTTAAGAGACTTATGTGCCAGCTCCTACACGAGGATGAGCCCCCTGTCCAACGATGAGAGACCCTGCCTGGGTGTAACCTGTACCTCCAGGGAGAGCAACTTTAAGCTAGTTTAAACCTGACCGAGTTCTGTCTACATGGTAGATTTAGACCTCTCTGTCTTATCTAAGGGCTTCTCTGGTGGCTTAGATGGTAGAGAATCCGCATGCAGTGCAGGAGACCTGGGTTCGATCTCTGGATCGGGAAGATCCCCTGGAGAAGGGAATGGCAACTGACTCCAGTATTCTTACCTGGAGAATCCCATGGACAGAGGAGCCTGGAGGGCTACAGTCCACGGGGTCACAGTCAGACATGTCTGAACGATGAACACTTTGACTTTTCAATCCTGTCTGCCCTGATTATGTTTAGACAAGACTGTGTGCTTTCTACGATGAGAATATTTCCACCTGACCACGTCCTGTGTGCACCAGCATGTGGAGACCTGGGTGCAGCTGGGCCTGTCCTCTGTCCTGGAAAACAGCCTGCCTGTGTCTGAATGCCAGTGCTCAGATGTCTGGGGTCTGGAGCTGAGGTGGGCTTCTCTGGGTAACGTGCCCTCCTCTGAGTGGGGTTCCATGGCCCTCCCAGGGGTCAGTGCTGCAGTAGGGCTCCTAGTCTTTCTTCCTGCCAGGCTCATCTGCCCTGGGGCTCATGGAGACGCCTCAGGTGGGCTACCTGGTAATTATTCCAGCTTTCCAGCTCATTCAGTTTGAGTAGGGAGGCAGCTTCACCTGGTAAATTGATTCCAGGGTGCAGGGATCAGGCAAAAAACCAACGGGCAGCAGGTGAGGTTGCTGTGTGATCGCCTTCCGGTCGGCCGTCCCTGCTCAGCAGAGACCAGACCTACCCCTTAGCTTCCCGCCCCATGCCTGGTGTGTTTTCTCAACACCTCAGTGGGAAAACAAAAGATGGAGCCTGCTGGAACCAAGGTAGTGTGTTCAACATTATTGTGATGGCTGTAAAAACAGTATCAGACAGAACCAAAGGGCAGGAGAGGAGGACTTCTCTGGGACAAGTGTGGGGAGAGGAAACCCACCCTACGCTTCTTTTTACCATCCCAGGAGGTTCCAGGAACCCACTCGTTTCCGCCTTAGGGGCCCAGCCATCAGAGACCTGGTGTCCTAACCAAGAGTCATGCGACCCCAGATGCAGGGTCTGGGATTGTGTGGGTCTCACCCCTCCACGTGGGCCCAGATCCTGTACCCGGACACCCTGTGTCTGCTTTTCACCTCAGTGTGTCTTGCCCCTTGGAGATTCCCAGCATCTGAGTTGAGGGTGTTGCCCTAATTAACCTGTGGTCCTTTTTCTTCACATGAGGTGAGGCACCTTTGAATGGGTTGCTGCTCTGTTTTCTGCTGAGTGAAAAGCTTTGGTGGTGTCATATTAATGTCATAGCGTATCACATATCTAATCCATAGGGTCGCCACTGTCTGGGGTTCCCTAGATGGATTTCAGGTAATTTAATTTTTATTTTCTATTGGAGTCAAGTTAATTTCTATTGTTTTGCTAGTTTCAGTGGTATCAGAACTTAATTTCATTTTACATAGAAGCGTATTTATTCTTTCTCCATTTTTTTCCTCTATAGATTATTACAGTCTGTTCAGTAGGTTTCCCTGTTCTATTCACTAGGTCCTATTTGATTATTAATTTGTTACATATTAGTGTGTATATTAATCCTAAACTCTTAATTATCCCTTCTTTCTAACTTTCTCTTGATAATCATAATTTGATTTTCTCAGGCTGTGAGGTCCGTTTTGTACACTAGGTCATCGGTATGAGTTTACAGATTGCACCCGTGAGTGAGATCTCATGATATTGTCCTTTTCTCTCCACGTTCCGTCACTTACTGTGATGATTTCTTAGTCCACCCATGCTGCTGACTGCACCCTTACTCCATTCTGTTTCACGGCTGAGCAGGATTCCGGTGCACGGATGTACCACCTGGTCTTCATTGTCTGTCAGTGGACCTTCTGGTGGATCCCATGTCTCGCCTATTGAAATAGTGTTGCCCTGAAAATCAAGGGGCACGTGTCATTTTGAATGGTGATTTTCTGTGGACCTGCACTTCCCTTGTGGCTCAGCTGGTAAAGAGTCTGCCTGCAATGAGGGAGACTTGGGTTTGATCCCTGGGTTGGGAAGATCCCCTGGAGAAGGGAAAGACTACCCACTCCAGTGTTCTGGCCTAGTGAATTCCATGAAGTGGATAATCCACGGGGTTGCAAAGGGTCAGACATGACTGAGCGAATTTCACTTCACTTTCCCTGGACCTAAGCCCGTGAATGGGATTGCAGGGTCACGTGGTACCTCTATGTCTTGTGTTTCTTGGAAGCTCCATGCTGCTTTCCATAGTGGCTTCACCATTTACATTCTCAAAAAGATTGTAGGAGGATTTCATTTTCTGTATATTTTTTGCAGATCTTTTTGTTTATTTATTTTATCTTTATTCTTTGTAGATCGTTGTGATGATGGCCATTGTGGCCAGCGTGAGGTGATAACTTATGGTAGTTTTGATTGGCACTGATTTAATAATTATTGTTGTGTAGTATCTTTCCGTGTGTTTTTATTATTTTATACTTTGTGTGTACAGTTTACCTCTTGAAAGTGGCTTCCTGAACCTCAGCCCTGTTTGGAATTCTTTTCTGATGAAATACCCCAGGACATTTCTTGAGGGCAGATGTCATTTAAAGCCCTGTCAAACTTGTGACTATTTAGAGCCCTTCAGCACCTGTTTTATGGCTTCCCTGCTTGCTCAGTGGTAAAAGAATCCACCAGCAATGCAGGGACTTTCAGGAGACCTGGGCTCAATCCCTGGGTTGGGAAGATCGCCTGGAGAAGGAAATGGCAAACCACTCCAGTATTCTTGCCTAGAGAATCCCATGGACAAAGGAGCCTGGCAGGCTACAGCCCGTGGGGTCGCAGAGACATGACAGCGCAACCAAACAGCAACAACTGCACCAGTTTTAACCTGTGAGTATTGATCTGCGCCCGCTGACTGTCCCCCGCCCCGCCGCCGTTCCATTTCTGTAATCATAAGTCTCTGAGTCTGTGACCTGCTCGTCTTCCGCAGTGAGGCTCGTTCGCGCCGCGTTTCTATCCCACCGGAAGCGACGCCCCCTGCTGCCCGCCTCTCCCTTCCTCGGTTCCGTCACTGCTCTGAGGGCCTCAGGTCTCTCCGCTGTGACTGGAAATGGCATCGCTTCACCCTCTTTATGTCTGAGCGATACTGCAATGTGCGCATGATCGTATTTTACCTATCCGTTCCTCTGTCCTCGGACACTTTAGTTGCTCCTCTGTCTTGGCTATTGTACCTAGGGCTGCCATGATCTTTGGAGTGCAGGTGTCTTTTAAAAGTTTGCTTTTTATTCTGGATCTACTTCTAGGTATTGGATCTCTGGGTCACTGGGTACTTGTATGCTTAGTTTTTAAAAGAACCTCCATAATGTTCTCCCTAATGGGTGTATTAATTTACATTCCCACCAACAGTATAGGAGGGTTCCTTTCTCTCCACATAATCTGCAGAATTTATTGTTGTAGGTTTTTGACGTGGCCATTCTGACCAGTATGAGGTGATACCTCATGGTACGTTTGGTTTGCCTTTCTCAAAGAACTAGTGATGCTGAGCATCTTTTCATGTGCTTTGTGACCGTCTCTATGACCTCTTTAAATGCATCTAAACACTCATTTAGATCTTTGGTTGATTTTTTTTTTTTGAGTTTTGTTGTTGTTGTTGTTGTTTTAATTGAGCTGTACTAATGATCTGTATGTGTTGGAGAGAAACTCCTTGTGGAGTCAACCCTGAATATTCACTGGAAGGACTGAAGCTGAAGCTCTAATCTTTCGGCCACCTGATGCGAAGAGTCGACTCATTGGAAAAGACCCTAATGCTGGGAAAGATTGAGGTCAGGAGGAGAAGTGGGCAGCAGAGGATGAGACAGTTGGATGGCATCACCCACTCAACAGACATGAGTTTGTGCAAACTTCTAGAGACAGTGAGGGACAGGGAAGCCTGGCATGCTGTAGTCCATGGGGTTACAAAGAGTCAGACATGACTTAGCAACTGGACAACTACAAAACCCTGGATCCTCCTGAATATTAACTGCTTCACAATTCAGCTGGCATTTAATGTTCATCTGCACAGTATGAAAAGACAAAAAGATGTGACACTGAAAGATGAACTCCCTTGTTTGGCAGGTGCCCAGTATGCTACTGGAGAAGAGTGAAGAAATAAATCCAGAGGGAATGAAAAGGCTAAGCCAAAAGGGAAACAGTTGTGGGTGGAAGTAAAGTCCGATGCTGTAAAGAGCAATATTGCATAGGAACCTGGAATGTTAGGTCTATGAATCCAGGTAAATTAGAAGTGGTCAAGGAGATTGCAAGAGTGAACATTGGCATTTGCGGAATCAGCAAACTAAAATGGACTGGAATGAGTGAATTTAACTCAGATGACCATTATATTCACTACTGTGGGCAGGAATCCCTTAGAAGAAACAGAGTAGCCCTGATAGTCAACAAAAGAGTGTGAAATGCAGTACTTGGCTGCAGTCTCAAAAGAGAATGATCTCTGTTCGTTTCCAAGGCAAATCATTCAATATCAAAGTAATCCAAGTCTATGCCCTAACGTCTAATGCTGAAGAAGCTGAAGTTCCAATTCTATGAAGACCTACAAGACCTCCTAGAACCGAGACCAAAAAGAGATGTCCTTTTCATCATAGGGGACTGAAATGCAAGTTATCTATGGGAAATCTCTACTTTTTTCCTTGGACTTTTTACCTTAGAAGGTTGAGCAGAGTGGTGAGCATAGGGTCCTTGTGAGTTACTTATATCAGATACACTTTTCTGTGAATATAAACAGGAAGATGGTGAGAGAGTCAATTCCTGGGCAGGTTGATAAGAAATCCAGGGGTCCCCAAGGAGAGAGGGGTCTGGGGTTCTCGAGGAGGAGGAAAGGACGAACTTTTTCCCCTCTTACGTTCCTTAGCCTCAAACTGATGATTACACAACAAAAAACTCAGTTTAAACTCTGTACTAAGGATTATATAACAGCAATGGATCCTGCTTGAGAACAGTTTCTCCTTCCTGAAAACCTGGCTAATCCTGTTATCTTAAAATGTAAATTATGAGAGTGGGTCTAGTAGATCTTTACAACCTCCAGACATTCTTTTGATTCATTGTAGTAACTAATTAAAAAGTATATAACTCCCTTGCTAACACTAGAGAAGGGGGCACTCTTTCTATCCTCTTCTGCTGTCTGTGTCAGAAGCTTTCTCTATCTCTTTTATACTTTAATAAAATTTTATTACACAAAAACTCTCAAGCCTCATCTCTGGCCCCGGGTTGAATTCTTCTCCTCTGGAGGCCAAGAATCCCAGCTTTCGTGGTTCAGCAACAACCTTTCAGTAGGAGATAAATTTTATGAATTATCTCTTAGAGAGAAAGATTTCTGTGCATATGTCAAAGGAAGGAAGGAAGGCAGGCAGAAAGAGGATTATCCTCATGGATTACTTGTTAGATATATTGATTTCTTGTCAATTTAGGTACGGGCCTCCTAATTTGTTCCATCCCTTCACTTCATTTTTTTTTTTTTTTTCTGGAACCATTTGCTTGATTTTGCATTCTCAGAATCTCTGTCTGAATGTAAATTTGTTGACTTGTACACCGTTTTTTAGTTTATCTGGACAATGCCTCATACATCATGTTCTACCTCTGCCTGACTGACTTCCCTTAGTGTATGATCCTTCAAGGTCTGTCCCTGTGACCACCAGGGTCATAATTCCCTGACTTCAGCGGCAGTTTTATGTGAGTGAGAAATCGTCCACCATGTGAGTGCAGCACGCCTTCTTGCTGATCAGTCGCTCAGTCGTGTCCACTCTGTGACCCCATAGATGGAAGCCCACCAGGCTCCCCCGTCCCTGGGATTCTCCAGGCAAGAACCAGGGTCACAATTCCCTGACTTCAGCGGCAGTTTTATGTGAGTGAGAAATCGTCCACCATGTGAGTGCAGCACGCCTTCTTGTTGATCAGTCGCTCAGTCATGTCCACTCTGTGACCCCATGGACGGCGGCACGCCAGGCCTCCCTGTCCATCACCAATGCCCAGAGCTCGCTCAAACTCATATCCATGGAGTCGGTGATGCCATCCAACCGTCTCATCCTCTGTCATGCCCTTTCCCTCCTGCCCTCAATCTTTCCCAGCATCAGGGTCTTTTCCAATGAGTCAGCTCTTTGCATCAGATTACCAAAGTATGGAGTTTCAGCTTCAGTATCAGTCCTTCCAAAGGATATTCAGGACTGATTTCCTTTAGGAGGGACTGGTTTGGTCTTGCATTCCAAGGGACTCTCAAGAGTCTTCTCCAAGACCACAGTTCAAAAGAGTGAATTCTTTGGTGTTCAGCTTTCTTTATGGTCCAACTCTCACATCCATACATGACTACTGGAAAAACCATAGATTTGACTAGACGGATCTTTGTTGGCAAAGTATTGTCTCTGCTTTTTAATATGCTGTCTAGGTTGGTCATAACTTTTCTTTCAAGAATTAAGCATCTTTTAATTTCATGGCTGCAGTCACCATCTGCAGTGATTTTGGAGCCCAAGAAAGTAAACTCTTACTTTTTCCATTGTTTCCCCATCTATTTGCCCTGAAGTGATGGAACCAGATGCCATGATCTTTGTTTTCTGAATGTTGAGCTTTAAGCCAACTTTTTCACTCCCCTCTTTCACTTTCATCAAGAGGCTCTTTAGTTCTTCTTTGCTTTCTGCCATAAGGGTGGTGTCATCTGCATATCTGAGGTTATTGATATTTCTCCCAGCAATCTTGATTCCAGCTTGTACTTCATCCAGCCTGCATTTCTTATGATGTACTCTGCATATATGGTAAATAAGCAGGGTGATAATATACAGCCTTGACATGCTCTTTTCCCAATTTGGAGCCAGTCCATTGTTCCATGTCGGGTTCTAACTGTTGCTTCTTAACCTGCATACAATTTCTCAGGAGTCAGTTCGGGTGGTCTGGTATTTCCATCTCTTGAACAAGTTTCCATACTTTGTTGTCATCACAGTCAAAGGCTTTGGTGTAGTCAATAAAGCAGAAGTAGTTGTTTTTTTCGAATTCTCTTGCTTTTTCTATGATCCAATGGATGCTGGCAATTTCATCTCTGGTTCCTCTGCCTTTTCTAAATCCAGCTTGAACATCTGGAAGTTCATTCTTCATGTACTGTTGAAGCCTGGCTTGGAGACTTTTGAGCATTACTTTGCTAGCTAGAGATGAGTGCAGTTGTGTGGTAGTTTAAACATTCTTTGGCATTGCCCTTATTTTGGGTTGGAATGAAAACTAATCTTTTCCAGTCCCGCGGCCACTGCTGAGTTTCCTAAATTTGCTGGCATATTGAGTGCAGCACTTTCACAGCATCATCTTTTAGGATTTGAAATAGCTCCACTGGAATTCCATCACCTCCACTAGCTTTGTTTGTAGTGATGCTTTCTAAAGCCCACTTGACTTCACATTCCAGGATGTCTGGTTTTAGGTGAGTGATCACACCATCATGGTTATTTGGGTCATGAAGATCTTTTTTGTGTAGTTCTTTTGTGTATTCTTGCCACCTCTTCTTAATATCTTCTGCTTCTGTTAGGTCCATACTATTTCTGTCCTTTATTGTGACCATCTTTGCATGAAATGTACCCTTGGTATCTCTAATTTTCTTGAAGAAATCTCTAGTCTTTCCCATTCTATTGTTCTCTTCTATTTCTTTGCACTGATCACTGAGGAAGGCTTTCTTATCTCTTCTTGCTCTTCTTTGAAACTCTGCATTCAAATGGGTATAGCTTTCCTTTCTCCTTTGCCTTTCACTTCTCTTCTTTTCTCAGTATTTGTAAGGCCTCCTCAGACAATCCCGTTTTGCCTTTCTGCATTTCTTTTTCTTGGGGAAGGTCTTGATCACTGCCTCCTGAACAATGTCATGAACCTCTGTCCATAGTTCTTCAGGCACTCTGTCTATCAGATCTAATCCCTTGAATCTATTTGTCATTTCCACTGTACAATCGTAAGGAATTTGATTTAGGTCATTCCTGAATGATCTAGTGGTTTTCCCTACTTTCTTCCTTTTAAGTATGACTTTGGCAATAAGGAGTTCATGATCTGAGCCACAGTCAGCTCCTGGTCTTGTTTTTTGCTGACTGTATAGTGCTTCTCCATCTTTGGCTGCAAAGAATATGGTCAATCTAATTTTGGTATTGACCATCTGGTTGTCCATGTGTAGAGTCTTCGCTTGTGTTGTTGGAAGAGGGTGTTTGCTGTGACCAGTGTGTTCTCTTAGCAAAACTCTGTTAGCCTTTGCCCTGTTTCATTTTGTACTTCCAGGCCAAATTTGTCTGTTACCAGGTGTTTCTTGACTTCCTACTTTTGCATTCCAGCCCCTATAATGAAAAGGACATCTTTTTGGGGTGTTAGTTCTAGAACATCTTATAGGTCTTCATAGAATCTTTCAGTTTCAGCTTCTTCAGTATTATTGGCCGAGGCATAGACTTGGATCACTGTGATATTGAATGGCTCGCCTTGGTAATGAACAGAAATCATTCTGTCATTTTTGAGATTGCACCCAAGTACTGCATTTTTGACTCTTATTGACTATGATGGCTACTCCATTTCTCTCTCTCTCTCTTTTTTTTTTTTTTTGCAAGACACACAGTGAGCTTTATTTCCAGCTAGCTGGGGTCCAAGTGTCTGCCCGATGCAGCGGGTTTCAACAAGGACCCCGAGCACTCAGAGCCAAGGGGTTATATAGCATTTTCAAATCACGATATTTCTAAATTACCTAACTCACAGTAATTTTCCACACACACACACAGTAGTGCATATCTCTATCCTGGTGTCTTAACGAGATAAGCTTATCAGACCTGTTTACCTAACTTTCAGTGTCGCAGCCGCCCACATTCTTGGTACTTAAGATTAACTTGTCTCCCAGGTTTTATCTAATTCTTCTTCCCTCAAGTCACATACTCAGTAAAAATGTTTTTTCCTGCCTCTAAGGTGGCCGTTCTTATGCTAACCCATTCTTACATTCCCCCCTTTTCTGTTGTTCAAATGGAGGAATTTTCCTCCGTGGGTAGAGTTTGATCCAGGGATCATTATACAGCCTTACTCAAAAACAATTTTAGGAATCTTTACTTAAAAACAACCTTATCTTAAAATGGAGTAACTTTAGTTTTATGAGCAGCAAGCAAAGTACAGAAGCAAAAATGCGTTACAGGAGCATTAAGTTCTACATTAGGTCACAGTGTCTAATCTGAAATCACACCCATAATATAATTTTTCAGGATATCTGGGAAATAGTTATTTCCCAGGATGTCTGAACCATAGCTACTCTATTTTGACTTTTAATTGTAAAAAAAATTTTTTTAATAGCCGAAGCAGATGTCACCATTAATGACATCAGTGTTTTTCTAGGTATGAGAAGATGCAAGAATTGGAACTCATAAAACCTTTTTCTGAAAAGATTTGACTATCTGAAGGCCTGTTCTGCCAGTTTTTTTCAGAGCACAGAGTGCCTCATTCCTGATTTTCACCCTGAACTTCTTTCAGGGGGTGTTGAAGGTCAGCAGCTTGCAATGGTCATGAGGTAATCTTTGTATAGGCAGCTGGCAAATACCAAATTCCAGCCAGCAGGGTCCCTTCATAGCCACACATCTGACCATGTGACACCATTTCATGGCCATTGTGTCCCGCGGTGTTGGAAAGGCTCATTCCCAGGTCTAGGGAAGCGATGGGCCATTCAGTGTGCTAAAATTGGACCAGGCCTTGCAAGTAGCAAAAGTCTCTGAACCACTGTCTTACTAGCCTCCTGGTCCAGGAAAATATTCCCTCTTGTTGCTTTTTCTCATACCCAGAGTCACATTATTACAATTATTGATCTCATATGGAACTGCATATCAGCATTATATCACAGGCTCAGTGAAACAAGTGACATAGAAAATAATATAGCCATAGCTAGATCCTGGGTGTTCATTGGAGGGACTGATGCTGAAACTGAAACTGCAATACTTTGGCCACCTCATGCGACGAGTTGACTCACTGGAAAAGACTGATGCTGGGAAAGGTTGGGGGCGGGAGGAGAAGGGGACGACCGAAAATGAGATGGCTGGATGGCATCACTGACTCTGTGGACATGAGTTTGAGTGAGCTCCGGGAGTTGGTGATGGACATGGAGGCCTGGCGTGCTGTGATTCATGGGGTCACGGAGAGTCGGACACGACTGAGTGACTGAACTGAACTGAGCAGTTATTAGTAAAGTAAGAATTATAAGTCAAGAACATTTATTAGATAAAGCCTGGTATACCCCAAGTCACCTGACTTCATTTGTTAAAAGACTATCTGTTCTGTTCAGTCGCGTCTGACTCTTTGCGACCCCGTGGACTGTAGCCTACCAGGCTTCTCCATCCATGGGATTCTCCAGGCAAGAATACTGGAGTGGGTTACCATTTCCTTCTCCAGGGGATCTTCCCGACCCAGGGATCAAACCCGGGTCTCCCACATTGGAGGCAGAAGCGTTAACCTCTGAGCCACCAGGGAAGCCCTTAAATGACTATAGTCTGGTGTTAATCTCCTGGTTGTACATTATGGAGCATCTGACCTTTATCTGAACTGTCTCAGCAGTGAGTCTTAGTAAACACTGCTGCTGCTGCTGCTGCTAAGTCACTTCAGTCTTGTCCGACTCTGTGTGATCCCATAGATGGCAGCCCACCAGGCTGCCCTGTCCCTGGGATTCTCCAGGCAAGAACACTGGAGTGGGTTGCCATTTCCTCTAGAAACTTAATTTAACAATTTTCAAAACTTAATATGATTTTTCATTATGGAGGCATTTCTCTAAGGGATTCTTGCCCACAGTAGTAGATATAATGGTCATCTGAGTTAAATTCACCCATTCCAGTTCATTCTGGTTAACTGATTGCTAAAATGTCAGTGTTCACCCTTGCCATCCCCTGTTTGACCACTTCTAATTTACCTTGATTCATGGACCATGGACATTCCAGGTTCCTATGCTATATTGCTCTTTACAGCATACCTTGTTTCCATCACCAATCACATCCACAACTGGGCGTTGTTTTCACTTTGGCTCTGTCTCTTCATTCTTCCTGTAGTTATTTCTCCACTGATCTCCAGTAGCATATGGGGCACCTACCGACCTGGGGAGTTTATCTTTCAGTATCACATATTTTTGCCTTTTCATACTGTTCATGGGATTATCAAGGCAAGAATACTAAAGTGGTATGCCATTCCCTTCTCCAGTGGACCACGTTTTGTCAGAACTCTCCACCATGACCCGTCCGCCTTGGGTGGCCCTACACAGCATGGCTCAGTTTCATTGAGTTAGACAAGGCTGTGGTCCATGTGACCAGTTTGATTAGTTTTCTGTGTTTGTGGATTCTACCTGAACTACCTGTCTGGATTCTACCTGAACAAACACAAAAGGGCTTGAGTCTCACTACTATTTCCCCATAAAGCATCACACAAACACCCAATCCAGACTAATCTTTTCAGGGTCCACAGTACACTGCTGAGGGTGCTTATATGCCAGGAGGCAGCATTGACAGTAAGGAGGCTTGAACTGAGATTCCCCAGGACCAGCAGAGGTGAAGACTGGCTTAATTTTGCCTTGAAATTCCTAGCAGCCTTGATCCCACAATGCAATCTTGTCCTAGCCCAACATAGTACACATTAAACCTTTAAAAATTATTCAGTGAAGGGCACCCTGCCAGACTGTTTCCACCTCACCCCAGTTCAGCAGTGGGACTCAAGCCTGCTCGGCCTCCAGGGATGGAATAGCGTCCCATGCCAGGGAGTTCAGACATCATACAGTAGGCACTGCTTTCCTTCCCTTTTCTTTACCATCTTGCCAATACTACCCGCAGCATAGTCCAGTTGACCTGCTGCGACAATTGTCACTGTACTGATTCGATATAAAGTCATCTATGGGTTTTCTCTATGGTGTTCAGGGGACTATTTGCCTTAGGAGTTCGAGCAGAGTGATGAGCATCAGGTCTTCATGCCTTTTCTACCTCAGATACCCTTTTTATTGCCAATGGAAAGCAGGAAGTTAACAGATAACTGGTCTGGATCGTCTCTTAGAGCTACAGAGTTGTACGTCTATGTGGGTGGAAGGGAGGAGGAAAGGGTACAGTCCACGTGGGTGATTCATTACAGGGACAGATCTGCTTTCGTTTTGGGTTCAGTTCAGTTCAGTCGCTCAGTCGTGTCCAACTCTCCGCGACCCCATGAATCACAGCACGCCAGGCCTCCCTGTCCATCACCAACTCCCGGAGTTCACTCAAACTCATGTCCACAGAGTCGGTGATGCCATCCAGCCATCTCATTCTCGGTCGTCCCCTTCTCCTCCCGCCCTCAACCTTTCCCAGCATCAGAGTCTTTTCCAGTGAGTCAACTCGTCGCATGAGGTGGCCAAAGTATGGCAGTTTCAGCTTTAGCATCAGTCCTTCCAATGAACACCCAGGCTTGATCTCCTTTGGAATGGACTGGTTGGATCTCCTTGCAGTACAAGGGACTCTCAAGAGTCTTCTCTAACACCACAGTTCAAAAGCATCAATTCTTCGGCGATCAGCTTTTGGGTACTTGCTCACTAATTTGTTCCAGGCTGTGCTCTTTTCTTTCTTTCTGAAACCCTTTCTTTGACTTTGAACTCTCAGCATCTCTTTCTGGGATGTCAATTTATTGCCTTCTATGTCTGTCCTCACTTGGCCTAGACTAGACCTCATATACTCGGATCTTTCTTTGCCTGACTGACTACTCTTGGCCTCCTACACTTCATGGGCCACCCATCCGTGTCTCCAAGGGTTAGAGTTCCCTACTTTCTGTGTTACTCTTTCTGAGTGAGAAACCATCTATTGGATCTATGTACAACATTTTGTTTACGCTTCAGTCTCTCATTGGGGGTTTTGCGGGGTGCGCGTCTAGGCTCCTGAGGAAGAAGTGCTCGAGGTTTGTTGGGGTGCATGTGCCTTTTGATCGATGGAGCTCTCAGGAAACAGGCCAAGGTGCGGGAATGACATAAGGCCTGACTTGAGAGTGTTTCTTTCAGGCATTCAGAGACTGTCCATCTGCATTCTAGTGGCTGCTGTCAATGGGTGTTCCACCCACAGCCTAGGGCGATTCTTCTTCCTCTAGACTCTCTTCCACGTTGATTGCCTATAGCCTTGCCATGTTGGCATTTGTGAGTTATCGCAATGTGACTTCCCATTGTCCTTTCGATTGGCATTCCTGCAATAATCAGGGATGCTGAGCGCCTTGTTTGGTGGGGAAGGTTGGGTGCATCTGTGCTTTTTTGGTTTTTTCTTTCTTTCTTATCCTTTAAGGGTGGAGGACAATTTTCCTTAGGCAGTTGGCTTCCTGAACAGCCACTGCCATTCCCTGGGGGCAACTGGTTCAGAAGCCCAGGCCTTGAGGATTGAACTGAGGTGCCTGTGGTCATGTTGTAGTTACAGGAAATTTCCACAAGGAGGCAGCACTTTCCCATCCTGGGGGCAAGCGGACCCTTAGGGCCAGCTGGCCTCCTGGATTGTGCAATAAATGAGTGGGATGTGCCTGAGCAAAGAAGACAGGGCCTGAAGGATTGGGGGCAGGAGGAGACGGGGACGACAGAGAATGAGATGGCTGGATGGCATCACCGACTCGGTGGACATGAGTTTGAGTGAACTCCGGGAGTTGGGAGGGAGGCCTGGCGTGCTGTGATTCATGGGGTCGTGAAGAATTGGACACGACTGAGCGACTGAACTGAACTGAACTGAACTGAAGCTTCAAGTCAGCTATCAATCAAGATTACCGGCGCGGCTTTCAGTTAACTCAAAGACTACGTGCGTAGGGAGTATTCTTAAAGCTAAATAAAGAAGAACAGAGAAAGTGTTTCTTAGGCTAGGGAGTGTTTCTTGCGCTGCATGCCAAGGGTTGTTAAGGGCCGAATGAAACAGCTTCAAAGGGCAAGATGTTTGTGAGAACATTGGAGACGTGCGAGCGAGGCCGGCCCTCTGCCAAGGCCTCTGGTGAGGACCTTCTCCTCAGGCACCTCTTCCTCAGTTTCTCAACATCTCCTCCCTTTCTTTTTTAATGCCAAGACGGCTGCGATTGTTTTTACTCCTGTGGTGTGGGCGTAGGAGAGCCTGGTCCAGAGGCATCGGAATCCTAGAAGCCCAAAAATAATAACAACAGCAATCAATACATAGGGCGGCCAATGCAGCAAAGAAAACCACTTATGAGGGTGAAAAGAAGAGAAGACGTTAGACAAAGCATCATAGAAAGCCGAAATATACATCTCGGGGGGCAATTGAGCATAATAACGGCTAATTTGTTGCTTAAGCCTGTCTATGTCTAAAGCTATGTTAGAGCTATTATGAATCATTTGTAAATGGGCCTTAATAACTTCCCAAGGATATTTAGTGTCATTATAACGTAAATTAGTAACACAAAAGTTAGTAAAGTTCCAAAGACATTTTAACTTCAATTGTGCTTGTATTCTTGTTATCTGATCCCCTACATACAATAATGCGTCCTGGAACTCATCTAGGCGTGCCTGAATCTGTTGATCTATTTTATCCTGTTGGGACCGTAGCTCCTGAGAATCTTTGTGCCAGGTAGTAATGAATTCATGATTTTGTATGGAATTATACAAAGCCATGCCGGAGATAGTCCCTAGGAGATTACACCAATTAGACTAATAATCCCTGCTATAATCCACCCTACAAATGTTTTGTAACGCTTAGACAATCGTTTTACCAAAAAGGACAGAAACATGGAATCAGTCCAGGGCTCATCCAGAGAAACAGGTATCCATAAATCCTGTCGCTGTTTCATGAGGAAAAGCCCGTCTGCTTGAAAACAATAGTATGATTCAAACAAGTATAAAGCTGACAATTAGTACAATTGATTAGTTTTCCATCATGAATAAATTTTCCTACAGCAAACAAAAAGGGAGGGCTCACACAAGCTTGTACACAGCCCGTAGAATTATATTCTATAGTATAATTTTGTTCCCCCAAAACGCGAGCATGGCCTATGGCGGTGGCAAAGGGATGTAGAGAAGCAGGTATTTTCCAGATGCGCCATTGTTCTGGTCCTAAATGAGGGGTTACTACACGAGGCCAAGGGGGAGAGAGGCCACCATTATACCAGATTAAAACATCGTCTCATTGATGCCAGAAACCCGTTACAGAACGATTGAATTGAACCTCTCAGTAAGATCACATTCCGTATTTTCCCAGTCTGGACAATTAACAAACATACCATGAGGCCCCCAGTCAACAAAGGTAATGTTCGAATGAATTGATATTTTCCCAAAAATTCTCCTGCAGTCTGTCCATAGCAACGGTGGTCCTTGATGCTTCTTTCTCCAGGATACCACTTCACATGGTGGCTCATCAGGAAGAAATAAGGAGCTGGTTTTGTTGCCAGTTTGTCCATGATGGTATTTCTCGGTGTCGTTTAGCAGAAAATATGCAGCGGCAAAAAATCCCAAACGAAAACCAGTTCCATTGGAGTAAGAATACCCCCACCACTGAGGGTATATAGTCATGCACAGTGGCCCCTTCCCAAAGCATGTAGGCAGAACTCCATACCCCAAGGATATCTTTATCGTCTTCGCCTCTTCTTGTGGGTGGCTTGGCCCGCGCTTAGACCAAGGCAGGGGGAAGTGTTCACTGTCGTCGGTAAAGACAAGGGGACTTGCCTCATCCCATTCAGCGAATTGCAGCAGTGGAGGGGTCGGGACGTGTGCCCAGTGTGTGTAATTGGCACTTACCATGGAGGCACAGGACAACACGGCCAACATACTCAGGAGGAGCTTATCTGGTGTCTCGGGGGTTCCCGTTTCTTTGATGACATTCTTGGCTTTCCGCGTCAGATTCTTTATCTGAGCCCAGGTCGGGTAACTGGGCTTCCCCAGTGTCGTTTGGCCCCATGCTGGCGATTTTCCTCCAGCGAGACCGTAGCCATCCGCTTGGTGATGCTTGTCGCCCACTTTGGCATTCCCGAGGGATCGGTCGGATCGGGGACGTATATTCCGCTGCGGAATCCAAGTTTCTTCTCCTCCATCTGTAATGATAAGACCATATGCTTTGCCTAGGAGTTTTAATACCCCTGGCTGCCAGTTATCAAAACGCTTCGCCCATACAGTAATATTCAGTGAGGATGAAGGGAGAGTTTTAGATTGTTCAAAATGATGTTGTCCTCTTGTTACATGATCGTCATTTTTATTTAAAAAATTAATAGTAAATAAGATCAAAGGTAAATAATTTTTAATACGATACTTCATGCCTAATGTCCCCCCTTTTAATTTTGTTGTTGCAAGCTTGAGAGTGCGATGCGCTCGTTTTATGATAGCTTGTCTCTGTGGATTGTAAGGGATGCCATGGATATGGCAAATGTCCCAATCATTTAAGAATGAGAAGAATGTGGTCGAAGTAAAAGCCGGGCCATTGTCTGTTTTGAGTGCAAGAGGGAGTCCCATTACCGACAATGCAGCAAGGAGGCCATGAATGGCTGCTTTGGCAGATTTTGAAGTGGCAGTAGTTGCCCATATGAATCTAGAATAAGTATCTATAACCACAAAAAGAAGAGTAGTGTGAGGGAGAGAGAAATGTGTGAAGTCAGCTTGTCAAAGTTTATTTGGGATTAGTCTTCTAGGATTAGACCTAGAAGCAACTGAACGTTGATGTAAAGGGGCACATATTGAAAATGTACAGACAAGCTGTCTTGTTTTCTTTAAAGGAATGTGATAATGAGCATGTAACCTATTTGTGTTTGTATGAAAAAGGTCATGCTCTTTTTGTGCTGAGGAGAAAATCATTTTTAGTAATTTATCAACTTTAGCATTCCCTTCGGATAGCGGGTCAGGGAGGCCCGTGTATGCCCGAATATGAGCTTTGAAAAAAGGTTTAGTTTGGGCTTGAATAAGGGTTTGTGTAGAAGAGAATAACTGTAATAATTTATCATTAGAAGAGGAGAATCCAGCAGTAACAAATTGTGGAAACATATTAGCAATGTATAAAGAGTCAGTGAGCACATTAAAGGCATTTGGTTCCATTTGCAAGAGAAGAAAAAGAGCATGTAATTTAGCACGTTGCACTGAGGAGAAAGGACTTTTGAGTCGTTTTATGCATTTTGGGCCTATTACCCCAGAATAGCCTGCTTTATTGCCATCAACGAAATAAGTAGGCACTGCAGAAAGTGGTTGGGAAGATACTATGTTGTTAATAATGAACGGGGTGGTTTGTAAAAAATCCCACAGTTTGTCTTTTGGGAGGTTAGGAATAAGTTGTCCCTGGTAATCAGAAAAAGCTATCTGGAACATGAGATTCACTTGTAAAGCAGCAGTAAATTTTTTTTTGGAAATTGGGAGATAAATTTTCGCAGGGTCATAACCCGTAAGGGCTTGAATGCGTTGCCTTTTCGAATGAACAAGTTTGCCAATTAATTTAATATAAGCAACAATCTTTTTTGTCTGCTTGGTATGCAAATAAACCCATTCTAAAGGCATTTTTTCCTGTGCTGTTATGACGGTAGGGGAATCTATTGTAGCAAAAACGTAAAGAGAAATCGGAACACCGAATTGTAGCCGCAAGGCAAAGGCTTTAGAATTTTTTTCTTCTATTAGTTTTAGTTCTTATTTGGCTGAGGGGGTTAAAGTTCGGGAACTATTTAGATCAGAGGGTCCCTCTAACGTTTTGAAAGGTTTTTTAATGCATAATTGGGTATACCTAGAGAAGGCCGGAGCCAATTAATATTGCCAAGAAGTTTTTGAAAATCATTTAAGGTTTGAGTTTTGTCCAATCTCACAGACATTTTTTTGAGGTTTTACAGTCTGTTTAGTCATTACATATCCCAAATAATTAAAAGGTTCCTGGAATTGTATTTTTTTTTCAGATACTATTAGATTTCTTATTTGCAGTTGTTGTGTGGTAGCCGCTAACAAGGCTTCCACAGTTGCTGTTGTTGACGCAGCAAGTAAGATATCATCCATGTAATGAATTATATATGCGTCTGGGAATCTCTCCCTTATGGGTAGTAGGATCTGTCTTACTAAAAATTGGCAAATAGTGGGGGAATTTTTCATTCCCTGAGGAAGCACTTTTTAATGATACCTTTGAATGGGTTGCTCGTTATTTGTTGTGGGAATAGAAAAAGCAAACCGTTGTCTGTCATCTGGATGAAGACGAAGGGTAAAAAAACAATCTTGAAGGTCTATAATAATTACTGGCCATCTTTTGGGTATTATATTCGGACTTGGAAGTCCTGGCTGTAAGGCTCCCATGGTGACCATAGTCTCATTAACATTTTTAAAATCTATTAACATTTGCTATTTTCTTGATTTTTTTTTAAATTGCAAACACAGGAGAATTCTGTGGCGAGAAAGAGGGCTCGATTCGCCCTTGATCAAGTTGCTGTTTTGTCATTTTTGTTAAGGCCACTAATTTTTTAAAAGGCAGGGGCCACTGAGCCATCTATACTGGATCATTAGACTTCCATTGTAATTTTAGAGGTTGTATCTCAATGGCCCCTAACAAAAAGGTTTATTTGATACCAAATGGGCTTGAGTCTGTTGCAAAAAATCTTGGCCCCACAGATTTATAGAGACCTCTGTAATGTAAGGTTTAATGTGGGCTACAATCTGCTTGGGCCCTCGAGCCTGCAGGTAAGAGACACTTTCAAAAGTCTTATTAAGGCTGGCCTCTCTCAAGCCGATAATACGGTTTGCGGGTGTTTGGAGAGGCCATTTAGGGGGCCACTCTGACAAGCGGATAATGGAAATATCGGCCCCAGTATCTAACATTTAAAAAAAATTTTTTCCCCTAATGTTCAAAGTCAAAATGGGCTTTTCTAACTCATGTAAGAGAGCAGTTAATCCTGCAGATAAGTTAGTGTTGCCAAAGCCCCCAGCACGAACAGCTTGGGACGATTTTTGTGGTTTCTCATAGGGTAACAGGAGCATCTGGGCAAAGCGATCCCCTTTTTGCAGATACATATTTTGAGTGACTTGTACCATTATTGAAATCTCTCTGTCATAATCTTTATCAATAACCCCAGTCATAACATTCAACCCTTTTATAGTACAACTACTTTTGCCCAATATAAGTCCCACAGTGTTAGCAGGAATAGGCCCATAATAAATGAGATGGTTGGATGGCATCACTGACTCTGTGGACATGAGTTTGAGTGAACTCTGGGAGTTGGTGATGGACAGGGAGGCCTGGCGTGCTGTGATTCATGGGGTCGCGGAGAGTTGGACACGACTGAGCGACTGAACTGAACTGAACTGAACCAGTATCTATTTTATATGGTCTATTTTATATGGGGGCTTCCCTGGTGGCTCAGAGGTTAAAGCGTCTGCCTCCAATGCGGGAGACCTGGGTTCAATCCCTGGGTCGGGAAGATCCCCTGCAGAAGGAAATGGTAACCCACTCCAGTTTTCTTGCCTGGAGAATCCCATGGACGGAGAAGCCTGGTAGGCTACAGTCCACGGGGTCACAAAGAGTCGGACACGACTGAGCGACTGAACGGAACGGATTTTATATGGAGAATTAATTACTAACAGTTTTATGTCCCTTGGGCTAGGAATATCTACACAGGAACTGCGCTGCATAGCTGAGGAAAGAGTCATAATACTAGGTTTTGTATTATCCCCTTCTTTTGGTGCGGGGCTGAAGGGAAGCCCCATTTTTAGTTTCTTGAACCTCCCTGATTGTGTTTTAGCTTTAAGGGCAATGGATTGTCATCTTTGTCAAATTTAGATGTGTATTCATTTAACCTTGAGTGAACTCCAGGAGTTGGTGATGGACAGGGAGGCCTGGCGTGCTGTGATTCATGGGGTCGTGGAGAGTCGGACACGACTGAGCGACTGAACTGAACTGAACTGAACCAGATTGTCCTTTTTGCATCGTGGTCAAGGCCCGGGAGGTTTCCCTTTTTTATTTGTAGGAGCAGTCAAAGACGGATTTGCAAGCAGACAGCATTGTTTTTTTATGTGACCTGGCTTGCCACAGTTAAAACATTTTACATTCATACTTTTTTGTATAGCATATGTTTTCATAGCGGCGACCTTCGCCCTATGACGTGTGGAGCCACTGTTTCTACATACTTTTACGTAATCCATAATAGAGACTCTTTCTCTGATGGGTCTGATAACATTTTGACAGTCCTCATTTGCATTTTCAAATGCTAATTGCTTCAAAATAATTTGTTGCACATTTGCATCCCTAATAGATTTTTTCATTGCATCTTTTAACTTTCTGAGGAATTGAGCATATTTCTCATTTGGTCCTTGAAATATTTTTACAAAGGACCCATCAGACAGAGAGCTATCCACTTTAGACCATGCATTTAGGGCTACTTGTTTAATTCCATGCATCATGGGTGGAGTCACGCCCTGTATTTGAGCGGCCATCTCTGCCATTGTCCCTGTGTCTGTTAAAATATCAAAAGTAAGCTGTGCGGGGTTTCCCCGACTTTCCTGTTCTTGAAGCATCCCTTTCGCTTCATCATTCACCCACATCTGCCACTGGAGCAATTGTTGGGGGGGGGTGTTCATTGGAAGGACTGATGCTAAAGCTGAAACTGCAATACTTTGGCCACCTCATGTGACGAGTTGACTCACTGGAAAAGAGTCTGATGTTGGGACGGATTGGGGGTGGGAGGAGACGGGGACGACAGAGAATGAGATGGCTGGATGGCATCACCGACTCGATGGACATGAGTTTGAGTGAACTCTGGGAGTTGGTGATGAACAGCGAGGCCTGGCGTGCTGTGATTCATGGGGTCGCAAAGAGTCGGACCCAACTGAGCGACTGAACTGAACTGAAGGACCATTTTCGCAATGGCAGTAAAATCCGTTGGTATCCAGTTTTTTGCCCAGTTCCGAAGGAATTCAAGACAGTAAGGAGCAGTGGGCCCGTAGAGTGTACATGCTTTTTTAAAGGTCGAAATGATGTTGAAATCAGGAGTGTTCCAGGTCACTTGCCCCTGTTGGGGATGGTCAAAGAATATAGGAAAAGCCTGCTTGACCAAGTCCCGAGGAGTCAAGGAGCTGGTAGCGGGGGTCAGAAAAGGAGCAGGGGGAACGTTAGTTGTCAGTGATGGAGAGTTAAAGTTGGAGCAGTAGGGAAAGATAGGAATTCTCTCGGAGGAGGGGGAAACTGGCTCTCCAACAGCTCAGCCGTTTTTGTGTCCGTTTTTGCTGGCTGAGGCGGCGGCAGCAAATGAGATACACCCCTTTGTCCAAAAAGGACATTTCTGTGATGAAGAGCCCCTTGCATATCTTTTTCTTCCAATTCATATTCATGCAGTGATTGCACTGTTTCTACCGCAACATCCACCTCTTTCCCATCCAATTGTTCAATGACGGCAGAATCAGAGCCCCTGTTACCCACCAACGGGGAGGAATCTGGGCTCCTCGTCTGTATGCCATCAAGACATTAGTTCACACTCTGTGCCAAACCTGCTCATCTAAAGTCCCTTCCTCGGGAAACCATGGGTTGGAATCAACAACAAGTTTATAATATTCTATTAGCTGTTCTGTAGAAACATTCGCTCCAAACTGTTTTAAAAAATGATGCACTAGAGAAACGAAAGGAATCTTACTCGCTTGGTGTCCCATGTTCTGCTTACGTCTTTCTGCAGGAAGCACGTCTCCGTTTTCGAAATGCGTGTTCTTCGAGCCCCACGTTGGGCGCCGTTTGTAGAGCTCGGCGGAGATGCCTCTGAAAAAGGGACATGGAGAGCCTTCTCAGAGACTGACAATTTGTTTTATTTTACAAGCGCTATTATATAGTTTAACAAGGAAGTAAGACTTTAACAGCTATATCAGCATGACAAAAACCATGACACCTGTGGAGTGTTGATAAACTTAGATTTACGTAGCTTTACCAGACATGCTGGCTCCACTTCTAAGCGTAATCAGTTTCCTAAGCTTCAAGATTTTAATTTCATGGCTGCAATCAACATCCGCAGTGATTTTGGCGCCCCCCAAAATAAATCTGACACTGTTTCCACTGTTTTCCCATCTATTTCACATGATGGGACCATATGCCATGATCTTTGTTTTCTGAATGTTGAGCTTCAAGCCAATCTTTGCACTCTCCTCTTTCACTTTCCTCAAGAGGCTTTTGAGTTCCTCTTCACTTTCTGCCATAAGGGTGGTGTTATCTGCATATCTGAGGTTATTGATATTTTTCCCAGCAATCTTGATTCCAGCTTGTGCTTCTTCCAGCCCAGCGTTCCTCATGATGTACTCTGCATATAAGTTAAATAAGCCAGGTGACAATATACAACCTTGACGTACTCTTTTTCCTATTTGGAACCAGTCTGTTGTTCCATGTACAGTTCTGACTGTTGCTTCCTGACCTGCATACAGGTTTCTCAAGAGGCAGGTCAGATGGTCTGGTATTCCCATCTCTTTCAGAATGTTCCACAGTTTATTGTGATCCACAGAGTCAAAGGCTTTGGCATAGTCGATGAAGCAGAAATAGATGTTTTCCTGGAACTCTCTTGCTTTCTCCATGATGCAGCGGATGTTGGCAATTTGATCTCTGGTTCCTCTGCCTTTTCTAAAACCAGCTTGAACATCTGGGAGTTCACGGTTCACATATTGCTGAAGCCTGGCTTAGAGAATTTTAAGCATGAGTTTACTAGCGTGTGAGATGAGTGCAATTGTGCGGTAGTTTGAGCATTCTTTGGCATTGCGTTTCTTTGGGATTGGAAGGAAAGTTATGACCAACCTAGATAGTATATTAAAATGCAGAGACATTACTTTGCCAACAAAGGTCCGTCTAGTCAAGGCTATGGTTTTTCCAGTGGTCATGTATGGATGTGAGAGTTGGACTGTGAAGAAAACTGATCGCCGAAGAATTGATGCTTTTGAACTGTGGTGCTGGAGAAGACTCTTGAGAGTCCCTTGGACTGCAAGGAGATCCAACCAGTCCATTCTAAAGGAGATCAGTCCTGGGTGTTCATTGGAAGGACTGATGCTAAAGCTGAAACTCCAATACTTTGGCCACCTCATGCGATGAATTGACTCACTGAAAAAGACTGTGATGCTGGGAAGGATTGGGGGCAGAAGGAGAAGGGGACGACAGAGAATGAGATGGCTGGATGGCATCACCGACTCGCTGGACATGAGTTTGAGTGAACTCCGGGAGTTGGGAGGGAGGCCTGGCATGCTGTGATTCATGGGGTCGCAAAGAGTCGGACACAACTGAGCGACTGAACTGAACTGAAGCTTCAAGTCAGCTATCAATCAAGGTTACTGTCATGGCTTTCAATTAACTCAAGGACTACGTGCGTAGGGAGTATTCCTAAAGCTAAATAAAGAAGAACAAAGGAAGTGTTTCTTAGGCTAGGGAGTGTTTCTTGCGCTGCATGCCAAGGGTTGTTAAGGGCCGAATGAAACAGCTTCAAAGGGCAAGATGTTTGTGAAAACGTTGGAGACGTGCTAAGCGAGGCCGGCCCTCCGCCAAAGCCTCTGGTGAGGACCTTCTCCTCAGGCACCTCTTCCACAGTTTCTCAACACTAGTCAAAGCTATGGTTTTTCCAGTAATCATATATGGATGTGAGAGTTGGACCATAAAAATCTGAGAGCCGTGGAAATGATGCTTTTGAACTGTGGTGTTGGAGAAGACTCTTGAGAGTCCCTTGGACTGCAAGGAGATCCAACCAGTCCATCCTAAAGGAAATCAGTCCTGAATATTCATTGGAAGGACTGATGCTGAAGTTGAAGCTCTGATACTTTGGCCATCTGATGCAAATACTGACTCACTGGAAAAGACCCTGATGCTGGGAAAGATTGAAGGAAGGAGAAGGGGATGACAGTGGATGAGACGGTTGGACGGCATCACTGACTCAATGGACATGAGTTTGAATAAACTCCGGGAGTTGGTGATGGACAGGGAGGCCTGGTGTGCTGCAGTCCATGGGGTCGCAAAAAGTCGGACACGACTGAGTGACTGAACTGAACTGAACTGAGCCAAAAAGAGCCTGACTTCCTCAGCTCTACCCGACTCTGGTGATCCCAGAACCTCTTACTTAAAAATAGGAATTTTGCTTTGGCTCGTTTTATGCATTGAAAAAGGTCTGTGCTGAATGCCTTATACAAACTTTGAAGGCATAATAATTTAACTCTGAAGTTACAGAATAGAACTTCCTAACAGAAATTTCCAGCCAGTGGAGAGGGGAACCCAATAGGGTGATGCCTTGGGAACTGTGCCCCCTCCCTCGAGGAGTCCAGGGGCTTATATAAGACGAGGGCTTGTAGTCAGGACTTAGTGATGAGGAACAGAGGTGTTAGGGTCTTGTCAGAAACAGTCCTAGGCTGGTGTCTGTAGCCCAGTATTGAGTCTAGCAGTTCAGTGACTCTGTGGCCTTTCTGATATGTAACTCCAAGGGGAAGGGAGTGTTGTAAGGATAATCAAAGGATAATATGTGTAAAGGAGAAAAGGAAAGATATAAGCATCTAAATGCAGAGTTCCAAAGAAAAGCAGGGTGACAATATACAACCTTGGCATACTCCTTTTCCTATTTGGAACCAGTCTGTTGTTCCATGTCCAGTTCTGTTACTTCCTGACCTGCATGCAGGTTTCTCAAGAGGCAGGTCAGGTGGTCTGGTATTCCCATCTCTTTCAGAATTTCCCACAGTTTATTGTGATCCACACAGTCAAAGGCTTTGGCATAGCCGATGAAGCAGAAATAGATGTTTTTCTGGAACTCTCTTGCTTTCTCCATGATCCAGCAGATGTTGGCAATTTGAACTCTGGTTCCTCTGACTTTTCTAAAACCAACTTGAACATCTGGAAGTTCACAGTTCACGTATTGCTGAAGCCTGGCTTGGAGAATTTTGAGCATGACTTTACTAGCGTGTGAGATTAGTGCAATTGTGTGGTCATTTGAGCATTCTTTAGCATTGCCTTTCTTTGGGATTGGAATGAAAACTGACCTTTTCCAGTCCTGTGGCCACTGCTGAGTTCTCCAAATTTGCTGGCATATTGAATACAGCACTTTCACAGCATCATCTTTCAGGATTTGAAAAGCTCAACTGGAATTCCATCACCTCCACTAGCTTTGATCATATGATGCTCTCTAAGGCCCACTTGACTTTACATTCCAAGATGTCTGGCTCCAGGTGAGTGATCACACCATCGTGGTTATCTGGGTCATGAAGATCTTTTTTGTACAGTTCTTCTGTGTATTCTTGCCACCTCTTCTTAACATCTTCTGGTTCTGTTAGGTCCATACCATTTCTGTCCTTTATCGAGTCCATATCTCTAATTTTCTTGAAGAGATCTCTTGTTTTTCCTATTCTGTTGTTTTCCTCTATTTCTTTGCATTGATCCCTGAGGAAGGCTTTCTTATCTCTCCTTGCTATTCTTTGGAACTCTACATTCAGATGCTTATATCTTTCCTTTTCTCCTTTGCTTTTCACTTCTCTTCTTTTCAGAGCTATTTGTAAGGCTTCCTCAGACACCGGTTTGCTTTTTTGCATTTCTTTTCCAAGGGGATGGTCTTGGTCCCTGTCTCCTGTACAATGTCATGAACCTCCGTCCATAGTTCATCAGGCACTCTATCTATCAGATCTAGTGCCTTAAATCTATTTCTTACTTCCACTGTAGAATCATAAGGGATTTGATTTAGGTCATATCTGAATGGTCTAGTGGCAGAGTACATCATGAGGAACGCTGGGCTGGAAGAAACACAAGCTGGAATCAAGATTGCCGGGAGAAATATAATAACCTCAGGTATGCAGATGACACCACCCTCTTGGCAGAAAGTGAAGAGGAACTCAAAAGCCTCTTGATGAAAGTGAAAGAGGAGAGTGAAAAGGTTGGCTTGAAGCTCAACATTCAGAAAACAAAGATCATGGCATCTGGTCCCATCACTTCATGGGAAATAGATGGGGAAACAGTGTCAGACTTTATTTTTTTGGGCTCCAAAATCACTGCAGATGCTGATTGCAGCCATGAAATTAAACGACGCTTACTCCCTGGGTCGGGAAGATCCCCTGGAGAAGGAAACGGTAACCCACTCCAGTATTCTTGCCTGGAGAATCCCATGGACGGAGAAGCCTGGTAGGCTACAGTCCACGGGGTCCCAAAGAGTCGGACACGACTGAGTGACGGAATGGAACTCCTTGGAAGGAAAGTTATAACCAACCTAGATAGCATATTAAAAAGCAGAGACATTACTTTGCCAACAAAGGTCCGTCTTGTCAAAGCTATGGTTTTTCTAGTGGTCACGTATGGATGTGAGAGTTGGATTGCGAAGAAAGCTGATCGCCGAAGAATTGATGCTTTTGAACTGTGGTGCTGGAGAAGACTCTTGGGAGTCCCTTGGACTGCAAGGAGATCCAACCAGTCCATTCTAGAGGAGATCAGTCCTGGGTGTTCATTGGAAGGACTGATGCTGAAGCTGAAACTCCAATACTTTGGCCACCTCATGCGACGAGTTGACTCACTGGAAGAGTCTGATGCTGGGAGGGATTGGGGGCAGGAGGAGACGGGGACGACAGAGAATGAGATGGCTGGATGGCATCACCGACTCGATGGAGGTGAGTTTGAGTGAACTCCGGGAGTTGGTGATGGACAGGGAGGCCTGGCGTGGTGTGATTCATGGGGTTGCAAAGAGTCGGACACGACTGAGCAACTGAACTGAACTGAACTGAAAGAATAGCAAGGAGAGACAAGAAAGCCTTCCTCAGCGATCAATGCAAAGAAATAGAGGAAAACAACAGAATAGGAAATACAAGAGATCTCTTCAAGATAATTAGAGATACCAAGGGAATATTTCATGCAAAGATGGGCTTGATAAAGGACAGAAATGGTGTGGACCTAACAGAAGCAGAAGATATTAAGAGGTGGCAAGATATTAAAGACTGCCCTGAGGGGCGGAGTCTCCGCTTGGCTGCACCTGCGCAAGTGAGGGAGGCTAGATCTGCAGTTCTCATTGGCTGGCAGGAGCCCGCCTCCCCGCCCCGCCCCCACCCCAAGCGGAGTTCCGGCTCTGACCGAGCGCCTGGCTGCGTGTGGCTGCTGATTGGAGTCTGGTCTCCTCAGCACCCATTGGGGCTTCAGCTTCGGGACGTTGTGGGGTTCAGTTCAGGCTGAAGGGAGTCTGGCCACTGAGGACCCATTGGGGCTTCGGCTTTGGGACATTGTGGTGTTCAGTTCAAGCTGACGGGAGTCTGGTCTCCTCAGAACCCACTGGGGTTTCAGCTTTGATACATTTAGGGTTCAATCCAGGGTGATGGGAGTCTGGTCCCTCCGGACCCATTATGGCTTTGGCTTGGGATATTGTGGGGTTAGTTCAGGCTGATGGGCGTCTGGTCTCTTCAGGACCTGCTGGTGCTTCAGCTCTGGGACTTTGTGGCATTCAGTTGAGGCTGACAGGAGTCTGGTCTTTTCAGGACCCACTGGGATTTCACCTTTTGGACATCGTGGGGTTCAGTTCAGGGAGACAGGAGTCTGGCCACTGAGGAGGACCCACTGGGGCTTCGGCTTTGGGATGTTGTGGGGTTCAGCTTAAGCTGATGGGAGTCTGGTCTTCTCGGGACCCACTGGGTTTTCAGCTTTGATACATTTTGGGGTTCAATCCAGGGTGATGGGTGTCTGGCCCCTCAGGACCCATTAGGGCTTTGGCTTTGGGACATTGTGGAATTCAGTTCAGGTTGACAGCCTGGTTTCCTCAGGACCTGCTGGGGCTTCATCTTTGGTACTTGTGGGGTTCAGTCGAGTCTGACAGGAGTCTGGTTTCCTCAGGTCCTGCAGGGAGGTGGTGCCGCAGAAAGAAAAGGTGAGGAAAATTGGGAAGAAAGTTTCTGTGTGTGGCTGTTGCTGAGTGTCTGTCTTCAGAGGACCCAGGACAGTTAGGGCTTGATGTGGAAAGTTGTGGGTTTTTAGTCAGTTTTTGTCTGTGATATAGAATGGTGTCCAGTGTCGTTCCTTGGTGTGTGGTGTCCATTTTCCCCTGCATGGCTTATTGAGGGGACTGACCTTTCCTGGGTGTGTGTTCTTAGCTCCTTTCTTGTAAATTGATTACCATGAACCTGCAGGTTTATTTCTGGGTCTCTGGTATCTGTGCCTGTTTCTGATACAGTTCCACACGTCTTGTGGTGCCTTTAGGTGCATAATGTAGATTGAAGTCAGGGATGGAGCTGCTGCCAGCCTGTTCTCCTTTCTCAGGGTCACTTTGGCTCTTCTGGGTCCTTTGTGGTTCCACACGGATGTTAACATTGTTTTTGTTTCTGTGAAAAATGTCAGTGAGATGTTGGTAGTGATTGCATGAATGTGTATCTTACTTTGGTTAGAATGGAGGCTTTAACGGTATTGTCACCCATGAGCATGGGATATCTTTTCATATCTGTTCAGTTTAATTGAGCACTGTGTCTTTCAGTTTTTAGCTTGCAGCTCTTTCAAGTCCTTGGTTAAATTTCTAGTTTTGGAGGGATGCAATTGTACAGGGTATTATTTTCTTAATTTCTCTTTCTGATAGTTCATTATTAGTGTAGAAAATCACACATGATCTTGCAGTTCTACTGATTTATTTTTTGGCCATGCAACTGAGCATGTTTGATCTTAGTTCCCTGATCAAGGATCAAACCTGGACCCCCTGCAGTGGATGTGCAGAATCTTCACCACTGGACTGCCAGGGAAGTCCCTGAATTCACTTTATGTTCTGACAGTTGCTTTGGTGTAGTGTTATATAGACATCTCATAGTTTTAGTTCCATCAGGGCTATCCACAGCACTCAAGGCATGGTGGCTACTCTTTCTACGGTGACTTTTAATACCATGTGGACTACTACAAGGCAATTAGCATCACTAATTTAGTTGAATTTGGTCTGGTTAAGTCTTGGACTCTGTTGCAATGTTTGATGCCATCTCTGATTTTCTGGCATGTGACTTATATGGTTGCAGTGAAAAGTAATTTACTTTCTAGTAAAATTTCAAAAGCTTCAAGTTTAAATAGTGGTACAAAGTTTTCTATATTCACACTGAAAAATACAATGTGTTTTACCTAAAACAGGGTCACTTTCCCAGGGAACCAGCCCATAACCCCCAAATGGGGGATAGTTATGGTGTCCACATTACAATCCTATCCATAGGACCACTTCAACTTGCATCAGCTGCCCAAACTTTGTGCAAATGTCTTTCTGCATTCTAATGCACTTTTCTTTTTCTGGGACCACCACTGGGGCTTTTCCTCATGTCATAAACTTTCGTGGATTTAAAGTGACAAGATGACTATGATCTGCATGGCTTTTTCTGTGTGGCTTCTTTCATTGAGGATGTTTTCAGTGCTTTTCCATGTTGTAACCTGTATCATTTTTAAATTGTGATTACAAACATATAATATTTATCATTTGAGTCATCTTAAGTATGCACTTCTATAGCATTAACTGCACTCATGTTGTAAAAGTATCCTCACCATTTATCTCCAGAATCTTTTCCTTTTCCTGAAGGGACAAGTAACCATTAAACACTCACCACCCTCAATTCCTGACTACCTTCTTCTACTTGGAGTTTGTCTTATATGGATATCTCGTACTAGTGGAATCATGGAACATTTTTCCTTTTGTGTCGGCCTTGTTTCACTTCACATAATGACTTGAAGGTTCATTCACATTAGAGCATGTGTGAGAGTTATCTTGTTTTTAAAGGTTGAATCATTTATACTACGCTGTGCTTATCCATTCATCTGTTGAATGCTGCGTTGCTTCCACCTTTTGGCTACTGTGAATAATACTGCTTTGAATATGGGATACGAATATCTGTTCCTGTTCTTGGTTTTAAATATTTTGGGTGTATTCCCTAGACTGAAATTGATGGATTCTATGTTAACTCTGTGTTTGATTTTGAGGAGCCCCCTACTGTTTTCTGCAGCTGTGACTCTATTTTACTATATGGCGTATATTACTATATGCCTTTCTCATTCACCTGTTGGTGGACATTTTCATTGTTTTTACCTTGGGCTGTTGAGAACAGTGCTGCTATGAATCTTGGTGTACAACTTTGTATTTGAACACTTGTTTTAAATTCTTTGTATGTATGTCTAGGTTTGGAGCTTCCAAAACATATGATAATCACATTTCTATATTTTTGAGAAAATGCTGAAGTTTTACACACATTGATTGCACCATTTTACATCTCCACAAGTAAAGTTTGAGTTCCAATTTCTGTACATTTTTGCCAACATTTGTTATTTGTCTTTATTATTGATTTTCCCCATGTCCATCCTGTGTGCCTTATTAAGGAGGAAGTCATAATGCAGGACCCACATTTGAGGAGAGGGAAGTTAGCTTCACATACTTGATGGACAGCTGAGTGTCTGTATCAATTGTTTAGAGTCTTTCTGCATGGAGATTTTTATTCAACACTACTCATAAAACATATGTGACTTTCTTTAAAAACCAGTTTGGACACATGACAATTATTTTAAACTTTTGGTTATAATCCAGCACTACGTTTTTAGACTGCTTAGTTTATTCTTGCTTTGGCTATTGAGAGCTTTTTCCATGTTCTCCTGTTTTTATTTTACATAATTCAGCTTTTGTTGGGTTTTTTGGTACTTCTTTCTCATATTTTAAGATTGTCTTGCTTTCCATATTTACTGTCTCAGTCCTAGTATCAGCCACATATTTAAAGAACCCTTGTTCCTCTTTATTAGAGAATGGTAATAAAAACTTGCATGTGGGAACTTACTATTCTCAGTAGACAATGCATGAAAATACATATGCATCTGTCCCAGACTATGCACACACACAGTTATGAAGATTTTCACAGGGAGCTATGTGTTTAAAGACAGTTTATACTTATGTCTCCAACCTGATCTCTTATGACACAGGTATTGTAACCTTCTCCCTTTGTCTGCCTGAAACTTCCCACTCCAGTGGTAAGAAACCTGGCTTCCACTACTTGTCATTTATCAAATTCAGTGCTTGTTCCATTCGATGACTGATAAAAACAGTAGTTTCAGTCCTGTTAGCTACAACCTCCCATAGGAAAGAACTTACAGAACCCATTGTTTACGCATGGTACATTTTGCCTTTGGCCTGCAGATTCCATTCATTGCCACAATGAACTTAGGTCAGCTCATTTTATCCTACCACTAAGAGTGGGTTTTTCTTTTTCTTCTATTTAAAAACATCTCTTGGCTGTGTTATATGGCATGTGGGATTTTAGGTCCCTGACCAGGAATTGAACCCCCTTTCCTGCACTGGCAACGGGGAGTCTTAATCACTGGACCACCAGGGAAGTCCTGAAGTTTTTCATACATTTCTCAATCAGTTAGATTCTTTGTTAAATTCTGCCTTTCAGTCTTTGACACTCCCATACCATCAATAAATAAATGTGAATAGGTAATAATTTACTTGTTGAGTTCTAAAAAGAAAAATATATGTGCTTAGACAAATGCATAGTGGCAGGTATTCATCACTGCAATACCATATGAAATATTTCAACCACGCATTCCATAAACTGTTTATCATGTCTGGTTTGCCTTTTCTAGAATGTCTTATAAGTTTGTATAGTGTGTAGTACTTGAGGCTGGATTCCTTCACTTAGTAATGTGTTAGATTCATGCTTTATAAATAAATGGGTTGGTGGTTCATTCCTGTGTATCTCTGAATACTATTGTGTTGCATTATATGAGAGGAAAGATGATTTTCTCTCTACCATTCGATGTTCTTCATTGAGATCCTCATAATGAAAGGGAGATGAACAGGAGAAAAACAATGGAAGGTTTAATATATGCCACGCATTCGTGTAGACTTGAAAGATACCTGGGAAAGCTGAGTCACTTCCTGAAATGGTGCAAGTTCAGTTGAGTTCACTCAGTCGAAACCAACTGTTTACAACCCCCTGGACTGCAGCACGCCAGGCTTCCCTGTCCAGCACCAACTGCCAGAGCTTGCTCAAACTCATGTCCATCGTGTCAGTGATGCCATCCAACCATCTGATCCCCTGTTGTCCCCTTTTCCTGCCTTCAATCATTCCCAGCATCAGGATTTTTTCAGATGAGTCAATTGTTCGCATCAGGTGGTCAATGTGTTGGAGTTTCAGCTTTAGCATCTGTACTTCCAATGAATATACAGGACTGATTTCTGTTTCATATTTGACATGAAGTGATGGGACCAGATGACATGATCTTAGTTTTCTGAATGTTGAGTTTTAAACCTACTTTTTCACTCTCCTCTTTCACTTTCATCAAGAAGCTCTTCAGTTCCTTCTGCCACAAGGGTGGTGTCATCTATGTATCTGAGGTTATTGATATTTCTCCCAGCGATCTTGATTCCGGCTTGTCTTTCATCCAGCCTAGCATTTCACATAATGTACTCTGCATATAAGTTAAATAAACAGGGTAGCAATATACAGTCTTGCTATACTCCTTTCCCGATTTGGAACCAGTCCCTTGTTCCTTGTCCGATTCTACCTGTTGCTTCTTGACCTCCATAGATATTTCTCAGGAGGCAGGTCATGTGGTCTGGTATTTCCATCTGTTTAAGAATTTTCCATGGTTTGTTGTGATCTACACAGTCAAAGGCTTTGGCATAATCAATAAAGCAGAAGTAGATGTTTTTCTGGAATTCTGTTATTTTTTCTATGATCCAGCAGATGTTGGCAATTAGATCTCTGGTTCCTCTTCTTTTCTAAATCCAGCTTGAACATCTGGATGTTCATGATTCACGTACTGTTCAAGCCTGGAGTAGAAATTTTGAGCATTACTTTGCTAGTGTGTGCGATAAGCGCAATTGTACGGTAGTTTGAACATTTTTTGGCATTGCCCTTCTTTGGGATTGGAATGAAAACTGACCTTTTCTAGTCCCGTGGCCACTGCTGAGTCTTCCAAATTTGCTGGCATATAGAGTGTAGCACTTTCACAGCACCATCTTTTAGGATTTGAAATAGCTCAATCGGAATTGCATCACCTCCACTAGCTTTGTTTGTACTTATGCATACTAAGGCCTCCTTGACTTCGTATTCCAGGATGTTTGACTCTAGGTGAGTGATCACACCATTGTGGATATCTGGGTCATGAAGATCTTTTTTTATATAGTTCTTCTGTGTATTCTTAATATCTTCAGCTTCTGTTAGGTCCATACCATTTCTGTCCTTTATCATGCCCATCTGTGCACAAAATGTTCCCCTGGTATCTCTTATTTTCTTGAAGAGGTCTCTAGTCTTCCCCATTCTATTGTTTTCCTCTATTTCTTTGCATTGATCACTGATCTTTCCTTGCTATTCTTTGGAACTCTGCATTCAAGTGGGTATATCTTTCCTTTCTCCATTGCCTTTAGCTTCTCTGCCTTCCTCAGCTATTTCTAAGACCTCCTCAGACAACGACGTTGCCTTTTTCCACTTCTTCTTCTTGGGGGTGGTCTTAATCACTGCCTCCTGTACAATGTCATGAACCTCCATTCATAGTTCTTCAGGCACTCTATCAGATCTAATGCCTTAAATCTATTTGTCACTTCCACTGGATAGTCATAAGGAATTTGATGTAGGTCATACCTGAATGGTCTAGTGATTTCCCTACATTCTTCCATTTAAGTCTGAATTTTGCAGTAAGGAGTTCATGATCTGGACTCCAGTCAGCTCCCATTCTTGTTTGTGCTGACTGTATAGAGCTTCTCCATCTTTGGCTGCAAAGAATATAATCAGTCTGATTTTGGTGTTGACTGTCTGGAGATGTCATCATCCAATCCTGTCCCAGAGAGGGACACACCCTTACTGATGGAGATATCCTTAATAAATGGAAATCTGCTTCATAAAACGTCACTTCTCCTTGGTTTTCCAGGATTCTACTGGTGCTGCTGTTTTTAAACTAATCTGTCCAGAATAACCCTTTTGTCAGAGGCGCGTGTTTTGGGTGTGCTGTACTGTGCTCCCCTTGACATGTCTGTGACCTGATTTACTTATGAATGCATCTGTGGACGGACATCCTGATATCTTTAAGTGTTTGGCTATCATGAATAGAGCTCTTGTACATTACTTGATGCTAGTTTTTATTTCACAGTTTTACTAAGCACTTGTCTAAATACAAGAGACACACTTCTTGGATCCTGAGGTGAGACTGTTTAGATTTGGAGGAAAGTGCCAAACTGTCTTCCAAAGTTGACTGGACATGCATTCCACCAGCATCTTGAGTGTACTCAAGATCTCACATGCAAAAGAACAAAGTTGGACCCCTACTTCCCTCACTGTACTAAATCAACTCAAAATGGCTCAAAGGCCTAGATGTAAGAACCAAAATTATACACCCCATGGAAGAAAACATGAGAAAAACTTCTTGACTTTGGATTTGGTCATGATTTCTTAGATCTGCTACCAAAACCACAAGCAACAGAAGACAAAAGAGACAAATCAGACTTCTTCACAACAAAAGTTGTGCACAAAAGCAGTCAGGGAAAAGATCCGCCACCAAAATGGCACAAGATGTTTGCAGATATATTGTACCTGATAAAGGTCAGTAGCTTACAAGCCGAGACCCTGCTGGCCCAGTGGGGTGCCCGTGGGGCCCGTCCCATCCCAGGTGATAAGGGGGTTTCAGGCCCCACGGCACCCTTGGGCTGGACACTGGTCATCCTCAGCACTCAAGGAGTGAGTGCTGGATGGTTTTGAGCCCCGCTCCTTCTCATCACTGCCCTCAAAGACTGGAGGCTTCAACATGTCTCCAGAAGAACACAGAATCTTTGCAAATCTTTGAGAACCAAGGGATCATCCTTCATTTTCTTGAAAAGTGCATCTTACTTCATAGCAGTGACCTTTTCCAATGTGACCCCTGTGGTGTTCTCCCCCCTGCTTCATCTCTCTGAAAGTGGCCAAGGCAGGTCGAGTGTCTCCAGTCCCCACACCAGGTGACGAGGCCAGTGGGGCCAGGTCCCGGTGGTCCTTGCTTTCACTGGATACTAACTCAGACTCGCAGGTTGACTATGAACGTGGACGCCCCTCCTTATCCATCAAGAAGTCTCATCTCCTCACCCTCTCTTTTCCTCTTGCTTTTCAGTCTCAGAGTTACCTGACATCGCCACTCACAGTTTCTGAAGAGCCCAGAGATTCCTCCTGAAGGACAGGTTTCTGAAAGATTCATCAGTTCATTTCAGTTCAGTCACTCAGTCGTGTCCGACTGTTTGCGACCCCATGAATCACAGCACGCCAGGCCTCCCTGTCCATCACCAATTCCCGGAGTTCACTCAAACTCATGTCCACAGAGCCGGTGATGCCATCCAGCCATCTCATACTCTGTCTTCCCCGTCTCCTCCCACCCCCAACCTTTCCCAGCATCAGAGTCTTTTCCAGTGAGTCAACTCGACGCATGAGGTGGCCAAAGTATTGCAGTTTCAGCTTTAGCATCAGTCCCTCCAATGAACATCCAGGATTGATCTCCTTTAGAATGGACTGGTTGGATCTCCTTGCAGTATAAGGGACTCTCAAGAGTCTTCTCCAACACCACAGTTCAAAAGCATCGATTCTTCGGCGATCAGCCTTCCTCACAGTCCAACTCTCACATCCATACGTGACCACGGGAAAAACCATAGCTTTGACTAGACGGACCTTGGTTGGCAAAGTAATGTCTCTGCTTTTTAATATGCTATCTAGGTTGGTCATAACTTTCCTTCCAAGGAATAGTTCAGTTCAGTTCAGTTCAGTCGCTCAGTCGTGTCCGACTCTCCGCGACCCCATGAATCACAGCACGCCAGGCCTCCCTGTCCATCACCAACTCCCGGAGTACACTCAAACTCATGTCCACAGAGTCGGTGATGCCATCCCGCCATCTCATTCTCCGTCGTCCCCTTCTCCTCCCGCCCCCAACCTTTCCCAGCATCAGAGTCTTTTCCAGTGAGTCAACTCGACGCATGAGGTGGCCAAAGTATTGCAGCTTCAGTTTTAGCATCAGTCCCTCCAATGAACATCCAGGATTGATCTCCTTTAGAATGGACTGGTTGGATCTCCTTGCAGTATAAGGGACTCTCAAGAGTCTTCTCCAACACCACAGTTCAAAAGCATCGATTCTTCGGCGATCAGTCTTCCTCACAGTCCAACTCTCACATCCATACGTGACCACGGGAAAAACCATCGCCTTGACTAGACGGACCTTGGTTGGCAAAGTAATGTCTCTGCTTTTTAATATACTATCTAGGTTGGTCATAACTTTCCTTCCAAGGAGCAAACGTCTTTTAATTTCCTGGCTGCAATCAGCATCTGCAGTGATTTTGGAGCCCCAAAAATAAAGTCTGACACTGTTTCCACTGTTTCCCCATCTATTTCCCATGAAGTGATTGGTTCATAGGGGTAAATAAAGAATGCAGATGATTCCTACCTCGTGCTGATGCCTTGAGGGTGATGAAAGTGAGTCTTTTCTCATGAGAACTGTAAAATCCTCCAAGTAATAGATCACTGGCAGCATCCTTTGTCTTCCTGCTTATTCTAATAATGTTGTTCCTTCAATTTTCAATTGAAGAAATAAAAAAAGAAATCAAAATATGCATAGAAATGAATGAAAATGAAAACAAAACAACCCAAAACCTGTGGGACACTGTAAAAGCAGTGCTAAGGGGAAGGTTCATAGCAATACAGGCACATCTCAATAAACAAGAAAAAAGCCAACTAAATAACCTAACTCTAAAGCTAAAGCAACTAGAAATAGAAGAAATGAAGAACCCTAGGGTCAGTAGAAGGAAAGAGATCTTAAAAATTCGGGCAGAAATAAATACAAAAGAAACAAAAGAGACCATAGCAAAAATCAACAAAGCCAAAAGCTGATTCTTTGAGAGGGTAAATAAAATTGACAAACCACTAGCCAGACTCATCAAGAAACAAAGGGAGAAAAACCAAATCAATAAAATTAGAAATGAAAAGGGAGAGATCACAACAGACAACACAGAAATACAAAGGATCATAAGAGACTATTATCAGCAATTGCATGCCAATAAAATGGACAACTTGAAAGAAATGCACAAATTTTTAGAAAAGTATAACTTTCCAAAACTGAACCAGGAAGATATAGAAAATCTTAGAGACCCATCACAAGCATGGAAATTGAAACTGTAATCAGAAATCTTCCAGCAAACAAAAGCCCAGGTCCAGATGGCTTCACAGCTGAATTCTACCAAAAATTTAGAGAAGAGCTAACACCTATCCTACTCAAACTCTTCCAGAAAATTGAAGAGGAAGGTAAACTTCCTAAGTCATTCTATGAGGCCACCATCAACCTAATCCCAAAACCTGACAAAGATGCCAATAAAAAGAGAACTTCAGGCCAATATCACTGATGAACATAGATGCAGAAATACTTAACAAAATTCTAGCAATCAGAATCCAACAACACATTAAAAAGATCATACATCATGACCAAGTGGGCTTTATCCCAGGGATGCAAGGATTCTTCAATATCTGCAAATCAATCAATGTAATACACCACATTAACAAATTGAAAAATAAAAACCATATGATTATTTAAATAGATGCAGAGAAAGCCTTTGACAAAATTCAACATCCATTTATGATCAAAACCCTCCAGAAGGTGGGAATAGAAGGAACATTCCTCAACGTAATAAAAGCTATATATGACAAACCCACAGCAAACACTATCCTCAATGGTGAAAAATTGAAAGCGTTTCCCCTAAAGTCAGGAACAAGACAAGGGTACCCACTCTCACCACTACTATTCAACATAGTTTTGGAAGTTTTGGCCATAGCAATCAGAGCAGAAAAAGACATAAAAGGAATCCAAATTGGAAAAGAAGTAAAACTCTCACTTTTTGCAGATGACATGATCCTCTACACAGAAAACCCTAAAAACTCTACTAGAAAATTACTAGAGCTAATCAATGAATACAGTAAAGTTGCAGGATATAAAATCAACACACAGAAATCCCTTGCATTCCTATACACTAATAATGAGAAAATAGAGAAATTAAGGAAATAATTCCATTCACCATTGCAACGAAAAGAATAAAATACTTAGGAATATATCTACCTAAAGAAACAAAAGACCTATGTATATGAAACTATAAAACTTTGGTGAAAGAAATCAGAGAGGACACTATTAGATGGAGAAATATACCATGTTCATGGACTGGAAGAATACATATTGTGAAAATGAATATATTACCCAAAGTAATTTATAAGTTCAATGCAATCCCTATCAAGCTACCAACGGTGTTTTTCACAGAGCTAGAACAAATAATTTCACAATTTGTATGGAAATACAAGAAAACCTTGCAAAGCCAAAGCAATCTTGAGAAAGTAGAATGGAACTTGGGGAATCAACCTGCCGGACTTCAGGCTCTACTACAAAGCCACAGTCATCAAGACAGTATGGTACTGGCATAAAGACAGAAATATAAATCAATGGAACAAAATAGAAAGCCCAGAGACAAATCCATGCACCTGTGGACACCTTATCTTTGACAAGGGAAGCAAGAATATTCAATGGAGAAAAGAAAATCTCTTTAACAAGTGGTGCTGGGAAAACTGGTCAACCACTTGTAAAAGAATGAAACTAGAACACTTCCTCACACCATACACAAAAATAAACTCAAAATGGATTAAAGATCTAAATGTAAGACTAGAAACTATAAAACTCCTAGAGGAGAACATAAGCAAAACCCTCTCTGACATAAATCACAGCAGGATCCTCCATGACCCACCTCCCAGAATATTGGAAATAAAAGCAAAAAGAAACAAATGGGACCTAATTAAAATTAAAAGCTTCTGCACAGCAGAGGAAACTATAAGCAAGGTGAAAAGACAGCCTTCAGAATGGGAGAAAATTATAGCAAATGAAGCAACTGATAAAGGATTAATCTCAAAAATATACAAGCAACTCCTGCAGCTAAATTCCAGAAAAATAAACGACCCAATCAAAAAATGGACCAAAGAACTAAACAGACATTTCTCCAAAAAAGACATACAGATGGCTAACAAACATATGAAAAGATGCTCAACATCCCTCATAATCAGAGAAATGCAAATTAATACCACAATGAGGTACCATTTCACGCCAGTCAGAATGGCTGCTATCCAAAAGTCTACAAGCAATAAATGTTGGAGAGGGTGTGGAGAAAAGGGAACCCTCTTGCCCTGTTGGTGGATATGCAAACTAGTACAGCCACTATGGAGAACAGTGTGGAGATTCCTTAAAAAACTGGACATAGAACTGCCATACGACCCAGAAATCCCACTGCTGGGCATACACACTGAGGAAACCAGAATTGAAAGAGACATATGTACCCCAATGTTCATCGCAGCACTGTTTATAATAGCCAGGACATGGAAGCAACCTAGATGTCCATCTGCAGACGAATGGATAAGAAAGCTGTGGTACATATACACAATGGAGTACTACTCAGCAATTAAAAAGAATACATTTGAATTAGTTCTAATGAGGGGGATGAAACTGGAGCCTATTCTACATAGTGAAATAAGCCAGAAAGAAAAACACCAATACAGTATATTAACACATATATATGGAATATAGCAAGAGGATAACGATAACCCTGTATATGAGACAACAGCAGAGACTCGGATGTATGGAGCAGTTTTTCGGACTCTGTGGGAGAGGGCGAGGGTTGGATAATTTGGGAGAATGGATTGAAACATGTATATTATCATATGTGAAATGAATCTGACGTGGTTGGGGGTTCCCCATCTCAACACTCTGTGGATTTAAGAGGCCGTTCCTTCCGGAAGTGTATAAATTAGCCTGGATAGAACCTGCACGCTGAATTTACTAATCAAGAAATGAGAAACCAGAACTATAAAGGTGGCATAGAAATACAAGAAACTATTCTTAAGTAATCTTTTAAAACTTTGAACGGTTACAGATTTTACCATTTGTTATAAACTGGTATATATAATTTAACCAGAACCAAAATAAAATTAGTATTGTGTGAATTCTGAAGCACTTTCAACATGTTGTAGGAATGATGTGGATTTTCTTGAATTTTACACATTCATAAGTGAATGGTCTGTATCTCGTGCCTTTGTTGGTTTTCTTTGAGCTGTAGTTTCTGGGAAGTGAGCAGCTCTCATTCCTGTAACTCTTGTAATCGAGTGATTCGTGTGCCTCCTTCATGAGGATTCAGTATGGCTGTGGTGCTGTTATCCCTCTGATAGGAACTCTAACTCAGTGTAAAGCCCCAAAGGTCTGTTAATAATTTTTATTTTATATTGTACTATATTTTATTTACAGTGTTATGTTTGTTTCCAGTCTATAGCAAAGTGATAGTCATATATATATATATGAATTAACAAAAGCAGTTCCCGTCTTTTGATGGGGTGCTCATGGTTTATAACATAAATGGCATTATTTTGAGAGAGGGATAACTTAGGTATGGCATTGGGTTTTTCTTCTTTTTGCAGCTTGAGGCAGTTGTAAAATAACTTAATGTAGCTTTTTACAACTGTGTATTCTATAGTATTTTTTCATTTCGTGAAATTTTAACTGTTAATGTTTTTGGCATTGTGCTTTGTATAAATAAAAAATAAAATAAAATAAAAATGTTACTGAAGTAACTCCAAGGTTTTTACAACAAATAGGGACACAGAACCTGAGGTCAGACTCTGGCTGAGAGATTCCCACTCTGAGCCACTGTCTCTTGGAGGGTGGAATGGCCATGAGCATCCTCCGGTAGGTAAGCCTCCTCAGGCGCATCCTATGTGGGACCACTGCATCACAGAATCTTAGATTGGCCAATGGCAGGCAGCTGGCGAGAGATGAGGAAAACAGAAAGCTGCCCAGCAGCCTGGGACAATTCCTGGGCAAGGACTTAGTAAGGGTCTGCGTCAGGCCATTAGTTAGAGCCAGCATCAGGGCCTTAGAGACCGTGTCAGAGATAACTTGATGGCCTTAGCAAGAGTCAGTTAAGGCTGTTCATTAGGGACACTTCACAGACTTTATTAGGGACATATTCAGGGCCCTGGTTATGGACAGAATCAGAGGGATATTTGGTGACAGCATAGACTATAAGGGACCAGGACCTAAGCTAGGGACAGTGTCAAGGCTTCAGGTAAGGTTGTTCCTTAGGGATATCTCAGGGCTTTCAATAGGACCAGCGTCAGGGCTGTAGTTAGAACCAGTGTCAGGGCATTAGTTAGTGACAAAATCAGGGTGTTACTTAGGGGAAAAGTCAGGTCATTATTATTGACAGTGTCAGGGTGAAAGGTTGTTGCGGAATGACACAAAGACACCGGGATCTTGGCCTCCAGAAGAGAAGAATTCAATCTAGGGCTAGAGACGAGGCTTGATCGCTCAGAGCTTTTGTGTAATAAAGTTTTATGAAAGTATAAAGGAGATAGAGAAAGCTACTGACATAGACATCAGAAGGGGGCAGAAAGGGTACCCCCCTGCTAGTCTTCAGCTGGATGTTATACAGTCACTAGCAGTCTGTTAATGAAAGAAAGGAATGTCTTAAGGCTCAGAATGGCACCAGGCCTTTCACCCATAAGATGCATTTTGGGATAATTTTGACACCAGACGATTCATCCTGGGCTGTAAAATGATTAACTTGAATCTTGTAGAAGGAGAGATTACCATATAAATAGTTTCATTTTACATAGATTAAGGGAACGATATCTGAGTGTAATATACAGGTTTGTCAAGTAGGTTCTGAGCCATTTGGCGGAACCAACTTGAAGATAGTGTCTGGGGTAAATGCGTAGTACATTAACATAGCTTAAGACCAACATTTCCATAAGAAAAAATGCATTGGTTAACTCAAGATTTGAGAATAGTTAACTTCAGGTGAAACCAGGTGTCATTATGGCAACACAGTATTTTAAGAGAAACTTATATGGGGAAGAGGGAGGTGGGAGGGGGGTTCAAGAAAGGGAACACATGTACACCCGGTGCGGATTCATGTCAATGTATGGCAAAACCAACCAATATATTAATGTAAGGTAATTTGCCTCCAATAAAATGTTAAAAAAAATCAAATTTGTATAGAGAAGAAAAAAATATCGCTAGTTTGTTTCCTCCTGCCGCTTAAGAGATAAAAACGTCTGACACTTGCAGGCTATTTCCTCCATTTGGAGACCCCTGGCCTTCCTGCCTGTTACCCTCTCATTCCCCCCTTTTCTTTTAGGAGAATTATGTTGCCTAGGGAAAAGGGGCGTCGTTTTCGTTCCATATCTGCTTCCAAGCTGACAAGGGGCGTTGTCCCTAAATCGGTGAGGCAACATATTCTCCTAATCCTCATACTGAGGATGTCTGATCCAGGGGCCCCAAATAGTAATTGAGGAATCTGCAGCAGAGCAGGAGTTTGAGCAACCATTTGTAACTTAAAAGCTTTCATGCGACTGGAAACAAATCCAGTTACACAGTTACAGATGCAAGGCAAAATAGTCATTAAAACTAGTTAAAATCAAAATTAAAAGTCACATTATGTCCATAGTTAAAGTACAAAGAGTTGCACCAGTCCATGTTAGGGTTGTTAGATGTCATCAGATGAAGAAGAGGCATCCCATACGATTGTTGTCGAAGGTATTCGCAGACTCCAGAAACTCTTTTCTTTGAAGTGGACATGTTCACCACTGGAAGCCTTCCACCGATGAAGAGGGGAGCCCTCCGCAGACCCAGCAGTTAGACCAACTGTGGAGTGCAGCGTAGGAGTGAGCCCAGGAAAGGAACGCATTGTCTTGAGGATCGAATGGCAGACTCAGGATTTTTGGAGTCAGCAGAAATAGGCTCACATAGGTTATCAGGCCCACCTGAAAAGTACAAAGTCAGAGCATAGAAAGTAAAGACATAAAATGACATCACTTAGTTCTGGTCAGGGTGCCACCTCTTAACTCGAGTGTGATGTACCCACGAATCAATTCCTGGCACTTTGACAGCTGTGGGAGAAGAAAGAATAACCTGATAAGGGCCTTCCCAGAGGGGCTCGAGGAATGGGCCCCCAGATCCCAATGTTTTTATGAGGACCTCGGTTCCAGGCTCAAATAGAGGCTTGCTTGACTCAGAGGCTGTGTCAGGAGTCGTCTCCTGGATTTCTGTTCATCTCCTGGAGTTCTGTTAATGCCTGTTGAAAAGTTGAGAGCTGAGTTACATAATTAGTTAATTCTAAGATTTCAGGGTCTATAACAATGTCTATGCCTTCCATAAATACATTCAAAGGGGGATAGTCCCTCCTTTTTGGGGGCAATTCGAGCCCTCATTAAAGCTATGGGTAGGATTTTAATCCAATTGTCCTGTGTTTCTTGAGTTAATTTGCACAGATGCCTTTTGATAATGTCATTAGCTTTTTCAACCTTTCCTGAGAATTGTGGTCTCCAGGAACAGTGTAAGTGATATTCTATTCCCAGAGCTTTAGATACCCCCTGAGTTACAGCAGCTTTAAAGGCAGAGCCATCGTCACTCTGAAGCCTCCGTGGCAGTCCAAATCTGGGAATAATTTCATGGATTAAAATCTTTATAACCTCCTTAGCTTGTTCACTACGACATGGAAAAGCTTCAATCCATCCAGTAAAAGTATCCACCCAGACTTGTAAGCAAGAATATCCATTAGCTTTTGGCATGTGAGTAAAATCTATTTCCCAGTCCTCTCCAGGATACTTCCCACTTCGTTGTAATCCAGATTTTGCTAGCTTTTCAGGCTTTGGGTTATTTTTCTGACAAACTTCACACCTTTTGATAATGTTCTTTAAAGTTTTCATTACATTTTTTCCTTCAAACAAACGAGAAGCCATCTGGTAAGTACTCTCTGCACCCAAATGAAAACTCTGGTGTAAACCTTTAAGAATTTTCCATTGAGCACTTTCAGGAATTATTAATCGTCCATCCTCGGACTGTAACCATCCTGTATCAGTAATCGTTGCTCCTCTTTTCTCATATCTTTCTAATTCTTCCCCAGTATATTGTGGTTTTTCCTGTTCCACAGGTCCTGTCCAGATCAAAGGCGTCTGTAGTGAGGGGGCTGTAAAGTGCTGCTTTTCTGGCTTGACAGTCAGCCAACTGATTACCTTCAGCTACGTTACTCCCATCCCTGCTGTGCCCTTTGCAATGCATAACAGCTACTTCTTTAGGACAATATATAGCAGTTAAAAGTCTCTCGATCTCTCTGAAATGCTTAATAGGTTCTCCTGTTGCTGTTTTAAACTGTCTTTCTTTCCATATTGCAGCATGAGCATGTAAAGTCAAATAAGCATACTTAGAATCAGTGTAGATATTTACTCGCTGCCCTTTGCTTAACTCTAGAGCTCGGGTCAGAGCCACAAGCTCTGCTAACTGAGCACTGGTTCCCTGAGGGAGAGATTTTGCCTCTAAAACCTGTTCAGCAGTTACCACTGCGTAACCTGCTTTACGCTTTCCATCCCGAACGAAAGAACTGCCATCAGTAAATATTTCCATGTCAGGGTTGTCTAATGGGGGATCCGTTAGATCCTCCCGAGCTGCATAGTTCAAAGTTAGGAACTGGGAACAATCATGATGAGGCGTTTCATTTTCCTTCTCAGGAAGGAAAGTGGCGGGATTTAAAGTTCCACAGACTTTAAGCTTAGTTACTGGTCCTTCTAACAACAATGACTGATATTTAAGAAGCCTACTGTCTGTCATCCAAATATTAGCTTTAGAATTTAAGATTCCACTCACATCATGAGAAGTCAGTACAGTAAGGTTTCGTCCATTAATTATTTTTAAAGCTTCAGGTGCTAATAAAGCCGCTGCCGCAATTACTCTTAGGCAGTGTCCAACTCTTTGCGACCCCATAGACTATACAGTCCATGGAATTCTCCTGGCCAGAATACTGGAGTGGGTAGCCTTTCCCTTCTCCAGGGGATCTTCCCAATCCAGGGATCGAACCCAGGTCTCCCGCATTACAGGCAGATTCTTTACCAGCTGAGCCACAAGGAAAACAGCAATAGGTTGCTGGTGAGGCCCTCGGGGTTGTGTCAAAACTCCCAAGGCCACACCGTTTCTTTCAGTGACAAATTAAAGTGTGATCCTGTGGGCAAGCTCAGAGAGGGAGCTTGCAGGAGAGCAGTCTGAAGAACCTTAAAAGCCTTTTGAGTATCTGGAGACCAAACCAGTTTGTCGATTTGGGCCTGCTGAGTTTCAGCTATAAGTTTATATAAAGGCCAGGCAAGTTCCCCATAACCCGGAATCCAAATGCAACAGTAACCTGTGATTCCCAAAAATCCTCTCAATTGTCTTAAAGTCATAGGTAGGGGATCATTTAGTATAGGTTTAATTCTCTCAGGGCCTGTGGCCCTAGTCCCTTCTGATATGATTAGGCCCAGATAGCTAACAGATTGTTGACAAAGCTGAGCCTTTTCTCTTGATGCCTTGTAGCTGCAGCCTGCCAGAAAGTTTAAGAAATCTTCTGAGGCTCGTGAACAAGCTTCCTCTGTCTCAGCACAGAGCAAAATGTCATCTACGTATTGTAACACCACCGCTTTAGAGCCATTAAAGTTTTGTAGATTCCATGACAAACTTTGTCCAAACAAGTGCGGACTGTCACGAAATCCCTGGGGCAAAACTGTCCAGGTTAACTGAGAAGCTGGTTGCGTAGGGTCTTCAAAGGCAAATAGAAATTGACTTTCCTCTGCCAAAGGCACTGAATAGAAGGCATCTTTCAAATCAATTACTGAGAAATATTTGGCTCGTTCAGGAATTTCAGACAATAGAGTATAAGGATTAGGCACCACGGGGTGTAAAGGAACTATAGCCTCATTATTTATTCGTAAATCTTGAACTAGTCTCCATTTACCATTGATTTCTTTATACCCAGAATAGGAGTGTTGCATAGACTGTTACAGGGAATTAATAGTCCCTGCTCCTTTAAATTTTCAATGATGGGTTTTAACCCTTCCTGAACCTCAGGTTTCAGTGGGTGCTGTTTTTTATGTGGAAATAAGTGCGGTCTTTGAGCTTGACAACTACAGGAATAGCATTTTGTGCTCGACCCACAGATTTCCCATCAGCCCATACCCTAGGATTTACATTTTGTTCAATTAAAGGGAGAGAAAGGGAAGGCTCCATATTCATGAAAACAGAGGCATGGACCTTGCTCAATATATCCCTCCCCAAAAGGGGTGAGGGGGACTCTGGCACAATCAGAAACTCGTGTGAAAATAGCACCGAATCCCAGTCACAACCGACAGGAACACTGAAGCGATACCTTCTGGCTCGTCCAGACAGTCCCATTGTGGAAGCGGATCGGGAAAAAAGTGGGCCAGGGGCTTCAGTAAGCTCGAAGCAAGTTGCCCCAGTGTCTAAAAGGAAATCGACGGATTGTCCCCGCACAGTTATTAATACCCGGGGTTCCTCAGGTGTAATTAGGACGGGAGCTTGTGTGGGGACCCCCCCCCCTCCCCGGGCACTTTCAGTCCTGATTGTCTTGAGAGTCTGACCCCGGAGACCTATGCATCTGGGGGCAGTCTCTCTTCCAGTGTGGTCCTTTGCAGACTGGACACGGTGCCGGGGGCTGCTTAGATGCCTGAGGGCAATCCCGCTTGAGGTGCCCCTCCTTTCCACAGTAATAGCAGGTCCACCCCTTCTCACCTGGGTCCCTCTGGGCGTTTTTCTCAGGCTGTTTAAGAACGTTTTTCATAGCCATTGCGAAGGCTTCCGCCTTTTCCTTTGTCTTTTTCTGCCTTTCTTTCTTTTCCTCATATTCCCTACCATAATAGACTGTCTGAGCCAGTTGTAACAGAGTATCTAAAGACTGGTTTGGTCCATACGCCCGTTTTAATAGCTTATGGCGGATCTCTGGAGCTGACTGAGTGAGAAATCTGTCCTTTAAGATCACTTTTCCCTTGGGCTTTACAGAACCGGTCTAATTGTAAAACAGTATTATACTTAAGAGAACCTCCAACTGGCCACCGTTCGCCATCCTCCAGTGGATACCGTGGCCACGCAGTATCACATAGGAAGACCAGGTGTGTCTTCTTTAAGCCCTGGGGATCAAATCTATCCCAGTTTTTCAGGATACAGTTCAAAGGAGTGAGGCTGGAATTGTTAGCTCCCATCTGTAAGAGAGAAAAAAAGCGACCAGCGCCCTCTTTCTACCGGAGGCGTCCCTCCCTGCTCTAGATGGGGGTGTAGACAGATTTTACACCAAAGTTTTTCTTCCCTGGTCGGACTTAATCTGTCCCTTACCGACGCAGGTGCCGCACTCGTCCCTCCCGGTTCTACCACCGAGACGGGGTGCGGATGTACCAGGGGTAGACCTGATGGCATCCCTGACTGACGTCCAGCTCTTTACCATTAACCTTCTTTGCCTCTGATGCCACCGGGGGTGCAATCAGAGTAACCTTCCGGAATGCCTCCGGAGCTAAGACCGCTGGGGGAAACATTCGTCACCTGAGTGCTGTGTACGACCCTGAGTATATTCCTGACCACAATAAGACTGATATGAACATTAAATTGAGATATTCCTTCCAAGCGTCACCACACCAGTATAAGAACCTCCTCTGGTCCGCAAAGAGCCAGAGCTACCAAAGGAAAAAACCCATTGCAGTCCCAATCTGAGTAACCTTTAACCTCAGAGATGTTCTTGTAGCTAGAGCTCCATCTACCTTCTGAACTTTTGATTCCTAGCGAGGCTAGGCGCTTTCCTGACTACCAATCCAAGTTTGGGACCTAGGTCACAGTACAGAGTAACAGCATAGATCACAAGTTCCTTGAAAGTCCATCATTCAATAGATTAGGTTAGTACTTCTAATTCCCAAGGAGTTATGAAATGGTCAAAGAGACCGAAAAGTTTGACCGAGAAAGGAGAGTTCAGTCCACATGCTTTGCCCATTTCTGGTTGGTTCCCCAAAGGAGACATTGGGTGCCTCTTGGCATGGGCAGGTCGGTATAAACCCCCGACAGGTTTCTGCCATAAGATCACCGTGGAACCGCAGAGCAGGGCTCCTCACTTGCTTCACGCAAGCACACCGTAGAGTTAGTACAATACAGCAGAAAACGTGTCCGCTAGGAGAGCAAAGATCTAGGGCTCCAAGCATCCTTACCTTGTCCTGAGGATCCCAGACGAGCCCCCAAGATGAAAGGTTGTTGCAGAATGACACAAAGACACCGGGATCTTGGCTTCCGGAAGAGAAGAATTCAATCCAGGGCCAGAGATGAGGCTTGATTCCTCAGAGCTTTTGTATAATAAAGTTTTATTAAAGTATAAAGGAGATAGAGAAAGCTACTGACATAGACATCAGAAAGGGGCAGAAAGGGTACCCCCCTGCTAGTCTTTAGCTGGGTGTTATATAGTCACTAGCAGTCTGTTAATGAAAGAAAGAATGTCTTAAGGCTCAGAATGGCACCAGGCCCTTCACCCACAAGATGCATTTTGGGATAATTTTGACACCTGCGATTCATCCCGGGCCATAAAATGATTAACTTGAATCTTGTAGAAGGACAGATTACCATATAAATAGTTTCGTTTTACATAGATTAAGGGAACAATATCTGAGTATAACATAGAGGTTTGTCAAGTAGATTCTGAGCCATTTGGCGGAACCGACTTGAAGACAGAGTCTGGGGTAAATGCGTAGTACATTAACATAGCTTAAGACCAACACTTCCATAAGAAAAAATGCATTGGTTGACTCAAGATTTGAGAAGTTAGCTTCAGGTGAAACCAGGTGTCATTATGGCAACACAGCATTTTTAAGAGAAACTTCCTTTTAAATTTGTATAGAGAAGAAAAAAATATCGCTAGTTGTTTCCTCCTGCCGCTTAAGAGAGATAAAAATATCTGACATTTGCAGGCTATTTCCTCCGTTTGGAGACCCCTGGCCTTCCTGCCTGTTACCCTCTCAGCTCCTTCTCATCACTGCCCTCAGACTGGAGGCTTCAACATGTCTCCAGAAGAACACAGAATCTTTGCAAGTCTTTGAGAACCAAGGGATCATCCTTCACTTTCTTGAAAAGTACATCTTACTTCATAGCAGTGAGCTTTTCCAGTGTGGCCCCATGGTGTTCTCCCACCTTCTCCATCTCTCTGAAAGTGGCCAGGGCAGGTCGAGTGTCTCCAGTCCCCGCACCAGGTGACGAGGCCAGTGGGGCCAGGTCCCGGTGGTCCTTGCTTTCACTGGATACTAACTCAGACTCACAGGTTGACTGTGAACGTGGACGCCCCTCCTTATCCATCAAGAAGTCTCAACTCCTCACCTTCTGTTTTCCTCTTGCTTTTCAGTCTCAGAGTTACCTGACATCGCCACTCACAGTTTCTGAAGAGCCCAGAGATTTCTTCTGAAGGACAGGTTCTGAAAGATTCATAGGGATAAATAGAGAATGCAGATGATTCCTACCTCGTGCTGATGCCGCGAGGGTGACGAGAGTGAGTGTTTTCTCATGAGAACTGTAAAACCCTCCAAGTAATAGATCATTGAGGGCATCCTTTGTCTTCCTGCTCATTCTAATAATGTTCTTCCTGAACTTTAATTCAATAAAATTTATCTTATAAATATGCCAAGGGGGAGATCCATTAAAAAATGTTACTGAAGTAACTCCAAGGGTTTTACAACAAATAAGGACACAGAACCTGAGGTCAGACGTTGGCTGACAGATTCCCACCCTGAGCCACTGTACCTTGGAGGGTGGAATGGCCATGACCGTCCTCCAGTAGGTAAGCCTCCTCAGGCGCATCCTATATGGGACCACTGCATCACAGAATCTTAGACTGGCCAATGGCAGGCAGCTGGCGAGAGATGAGGAAAACAGAAAGCTGCCCAGCAGCCTGGGACGACTCCTGGGCAAGGACTTAGTAAGGGTCCGCGTCAGGCCATTAGTTAGAGCCAGCGTCAGGGCCTTAGAGACCGTGTCAGAGATAACTTGATGGCCTTAGCAAGAGTCAGTTAAGGCTGTTTATTAGGGACACTTCACAGACTTTATCAGGGACATATTCACAGCCTTGGTTATGGACAGAATCAGAGGGATATTAGGTGACAGCATAGACTATAAGGGACCAGGACCTAAGCTAGAGACAGTGTCAAGGCTTCAGGTAAGGTTGTTCCTTAGGGATATCTCAGGGCTTTCAACAGGACCAGCATCAGGGCTGTGGTTAGAACCAGTGTCAGGGCATTAGTTAGTGACAAAATCAGGGTGTTACTTAGGGGAAAAGTCAGGTCATTGTTACTGACAGTGTCAGGGCCTTTGTGAGGAGGAGGTTCTTGACCTTACGAAGGAATAGGATCAGAGAAATAGGACCATTCTCAGGTTAGAGTTAGGGCCACAATTAGGGTGTTACATAGGGCAAGAATTAGGTTCTGAATGACAGTGTCTGGGCCTTAGGTAGGGTCATCATCAAGACCTTAGTTAGGAAGAGCTTCAGTCAGTTCAGTCGCTCGGTCGTGTCCACCAGTTTGTGACCCCATGGACTGCAGCAGGCCAGGCTTCCCTGTCCATCACCAGCTCCCAGAGCTTGCTCAAACTCATGTCCATCGAGTCAATGATGCCATCCAACCATCTCATCCCTTCTCCTCCTGCCTTCAATCATTCCCAGCATCAGGGTCTTTTCAAATGAGTCAGTTTTTTTTTGCAACAGGTGGCCAAAGTATTGGAGCTTCAGCTTCAGCACCTGTCCTTCCAACGACTATTCAGGACTGATTTCCTTTAGGATGGACTGGTTGGATCTCCTTGCAGTCCAAGGGACTCTCAAGAGTCTTCTCCAACACCACAGTTCAAAAACATCAATTCTTCGGCACTCAGTTTTCTTTATAGTCCAACTCTCACATCCATACATGACTACTGGAAAAACCATAGCTTTGACTAGATGGATCTTGGTCAGCAAAGTAACGTCTCTGCTTTTTAATATGCTGTCTAGTTTGGTCATAGCTTTTCTTCCAAGGAACAAACGTCTTTGAATTTCATGGCTGCAGTCACCATGTGCAGTAATTTTGGAACCCCCCAATATAAAGTCTCTCACTGTTTCCATTGTTTCCCCATCTATTTGCCATGAAGTGATGGTACCGGATGCCATGATCTTATTTTTCTGAATGTTGAATTTTAAGCCAACTTTTTCACACTCCTCTTTCACATTCATCAAGAAGCTCTTTAGTTCTTCTTTGCTTTCTGCCATAGGGCTGGTGTCATTGTATATCTGAGGTTATTGATATTTTTCCCAGCAATCTTGATTCCAGCTTGTGCTTCATCCAGCCAAGCATTTTGCATGATGTACTCTGCATATAAGTTAAATAAGCCAGGTGATGATATACAGCCTTGACATACTCCTTTCCTGATTTGGAACCAGTCTGTTGTTCCATGTCCAGTTCTAACTGTTGATTCTTGACCTGCATACAGATTTCTCAGGAGGCAGGTCAGGTGGTCTGGTATTCCCATCTGTTTAAGAATTTTACACAGTTTGTTGTGATCTACACAGTCAAAGGCTTTGGTGTAGTCAATAAAGCAGAAGTAGATATTTTTCTGGAACTCTCTTTTTTGATGATCCAACAGATGTTGGCAATTTGATCTCTGGTTCCTCTACCTTTTCCAAATTCAGCTTGAACATCTAGACATTCATGGTTCACGTACTGTTGAAGCCTGGCTTCGAGAATTTTGAGCATTATTTTGCTAGCATGTGAGATGAGTGCAGTTGTGATGGAATTCCAGCTGAGATATTTCAAATCTTGAAAGATGATGCTGTGAAAGTGATTCACTCAATATGCCAGCAAATTTGGAAAACTCAGCAGTGGCCACAGGACTGGAAAAGGTCAGTCTTCATTCCAGTCCCAAAGAAAGGCAATGCCAAAGAATGCTCAAACTACCACAAAGAGTCGGACACGACTGAGCGACTGAATTGAACTGAGCTTCACATTCTTTGGCATTTGCCACCTCTTCTTAATGTCTTCTGCTTCTGTTAGGTCCATACCATTTCTGCCCTTTATTGTGCTCATTTTTACATGACTTATTCCTTTGATATCTCTAATTTTCTTAAAGAGATCTCTAGTCTTTCCCATTGTTTTGTTTTCCTCTACTTCTTTGCATTCATCACCAAGGAATTCTTTCTTATCTCTTCTTGCTATTCTTTGCACTTAAATGGGTATATCTTTCCTTTCTCCTTTGCCTTTAGCTTCTCTTCTTTTCTCAGCTACTTGTAAGGCTTCCTCAGACAACCGTTTTGCCTTTTTGTATTTCTTTTTCTTGGGAATGGTCTTGATCACTGCCTTCTGTGTAACGTCATGAGCCCCTGCCCATAGTTCTTCAGGTACTCTGTCTATCAGATCTAATTCCTTGAATCTATTTCTCACTTCCACTGGATAATCATAAGGGATTTGATGTAGGTTATACCTGAATGGTCTAGTGGTTTTCCCTACTTTCTTAAATTTAAGTCTGAATTTGGCAATAAGGAGTTTATGATCTGAACCACAGTCAACTCCCATTCTTGTTTTTGCTGACTGTATAGAGTTTCTCCATCTTTGGCTGCAAAGGATATAATCCATCTGATTTTGGTGTTGACTGTCTGGTAATGTCCCTATGTAGAGTCTTCTCTTGTGTTGTTGGGAGAGGGTGTTTGCTATGACCAGTATGTTCTTTTGGCAAAACTCTGTTGGCAGGGCAAAGGATAACAGGAAGAGCATCAGGGACTCAGATTCAGCAGCAGGACATTAGTTAAGGCCAACAACAGGGCCTTATTTAGGGACAGTGTTAGAAACTCAGAGATAACTTCATGGCCTGAGTAAGAGATAGTTCAGGCTTTTAGTTAGATGCACTTCAGTGACTTTCTTAGGGACATAGTCAGGGCCTTAGTAATAGGATCAGGGTGTTATTTTGTGACAGCTTAGGCTATAAGGGGCAGTATCATGGCCTCAATTAGGGGCAGTGTCAGATTTAGGGCCTTCCTGAACTATAGTTCAGGCCTTAGCTAGGGACAGTGCCTGGGGCTTAGCTAAAGACAGTTTCAAGGCTTCAGTTAGAGATAACTCGAGGGCCTTAAAGAAGTTCAGGCTGTTACTTAGCAGCATCTCAGGACCTTAATAAGGCTAGCGTCAGGTTCATAGTTGTGACCAGTGTCAGGGTGTTAGTTAGGTACCACGTCAGAGACCTACTTCAGTACATATTCAGGGCCTTAGTTATGGATAGGATCATGGCAAAAGTAAGGCTATTGAGGGCTATTAGGATGAGTCCAAGGGTGTTATTTAGAGGCAAAATGAGGATGTTAGTTAGGGAAAGAGTCAGAAAATTGTTTACAGAGAGTATCAGCCCCTCAGGTAGAGACTTCTTCAAGGCCATAGTGCCTTGAAGTGAGGGAGTGCATCAGGAGTGCATCTTCAGTGCCTGAGTGAGGGAGTGCATCAGGCCATCACTTAAATACAGAGTTAAGGGCTTAATTAGGGAGAGTGTCAGGGCCTCAGAGAAAACTTGAAGATCTTAGTAAAAAACATTTTAGATAATTTATCCCAGGGGTATTGTCAGGGTGTTCGTTACAACCAGCATCAGGGCCTTAGTTAGGGAGAGAGTTAAGAGGACAGACTGGGAAAGCTCAGGCCATCATGGACAGCTCAGGGCCATAGTTAGTGTAGGGTCAGGGCCTGGTAGTGAAATCGAGCAGGTCCCTGTGAGGCTCCAGGGCCCAGAAGCCTTTCCCATGTCCCCTGTTTCTTTGTTGGGAATAGACTTCCGGCTCCATGACCTACCCTGAGCTCCAAAGGGCAGATTGGAAGCGGTGCTAATCAGGGAAAGGAGGGGATGCAGAGAGAAGGAAAGAACACTCAAGGAAGAGTATTTTGTCTTGGGTCAGGGTCCTGTTTCTGTCCAAAGGGATACACATAAAAATATCTCTAAATTTTTTACCCAACTAAACATCCTTTCCAGAAAAATGGAAAATTGTAGCATTCTTCATTCCAAAGAAGCTCACCAAGAGACCACCTGAGGTCAGATGAAGGGAGTTCAGTCCCGGTACACACCCTAATCCTTACAACAACTCTGCCCTTTAACAATTGCTATAAAGTGAAAGTTGCTCAGTCCGACTCTTTGTGATCCCATGGACTGTACAGTTCATGGAATTCTCCAGACCAGAATACTGGAGTGGGTAGCCATTCCCTTCTCCAGGGGATCTTCCTAGCCCAGAGATCAAACCCAGGTCTCCCTATTGCAAGTGGATTCTGTACCAGCTGAGCCACCAGGGAAGCCCAAGAATACTAAAGTGGGTAGCCTATCCCTTCTCCATGGAGCCTTCCCAACCCAAGAATTGAACCAGGGTCTCCTGTATTACATGCAGATTATTTACCAGCTGAGCTACCAGGGAAACCCATAGCTATAAAACTCCTAAACAAATCCTCCTGCTTTGGGGCAGTTTTTGAGGGCATGAGTTTTGTGTGTCCGTCTTTGCTAGCAAAGCAGTAAAGCTATGCTTTTCTACTTCACCTGAAACTCTATCTCTGAAATTCGGTTTAGCACAGGTGTACAGAGGTGGTGTTTTGGGATCGGATTTTGTGCTCAGTGTGGGGCTGACTTGGGGTTGGCCCCTGTGGGTCCTCTGACTTGATCAGATGCTCCAAGATTTTCTCCATGCCAGCCTCTTTCAAGAGAGTGGAGGGTTGGAGAATGCCATGAGAGGGCAAATCACCTGGAATTCTTGCCTGGAAAGGCTGAGACCAAGTCATACCCCATCTGGCAACTGGAACTCCAGGGCAGGAGCAGACAGTGAAGAGGGACTGGCCTAGCCTTTGCCAAGGCCAACTCTGCCTTGAGGAAGATCCTCTCTTCATCCTGCCTGGACTGTTCCAAATGTCCTACTCCAAGGAATTAATCTGGGAAACCAGGAAAGTAGCACGTGGGGTGTTGCAAGAACTCAGACAGTGTGTGATAACTCGCTGGCATGCACTCTGTGGTTCTGTTCAGTTCAGTCGCTCAGTCGTGTCCGACTCTTTGCAACCCCATGAATCACAGCATGCCAAGCCTCCCTGTCCATCACCAACTCCCGGAGTTCACTCAAACTCATGTCCATCGAGTCAGTGATGCCATCCAGCCATCTCATTCTCTGTCGTCCCCTTCTCCTCCCGCCCCCAATCCCTCTCAGCATGAGTCTTTTCCAGTGAGTCAACTCGTCGCATGAGGTGGCCAAAGTATTGGGGTTTCAGCTTTAGCATCAGTCCTTCCAATGAACACCCAGAATTGATCTCCTTTAGAATGGACTGGTTGGATCTCTTTGCAGTCCAAGGGACTCTCAAGAGTCTTCTCCAGCACCACAGTTCAAAAGCATCAATTCTTCGGTGCTCAGCTTTCTTCGCAATCCAACTCTCACATCCATACATGACCACTGGAAAAACTATAGCCTTCACTAGACGGACCTTTGTTGGCAAAGTATTGTCTCTGCTTTTTAATATGCTATCTAGATTGGTCATAACTTTCCTTCCAAGGAGTAAGCGTCTTTGAATTTCATGGCTGCAATCAACATCCGCAGTGATTTTGGAGCCCCCCAAAATAAAGTCTGACACTGTTTCCACCGCTTCTCCATCCATTTCCCATGAAGTGATGGGACCAGATGCCATGATCTTAGTTTTCTGAATGTTGAGCTTCAAGCCAACCTTTTCACTCTCCTCTTTCACTTTCATCAAGAGGCTTTTTAGTTCCTTTTCACTTTCTGCCATAAGGGTGGTGTCATCTGCATATCTGAGGTTATTGATATTTCTCCCAGCAATCTTGATTCCAGCTTGTGCTTCCTCCAGCCCAGTGTTCCTCATGATGTACTCTGCATATAAGTATGCACTTTGCTGGAGCAGCTGTGAAGAGATATCCCACGACCAAGGTAAGAGAAACCCAAATAAGACAGTAGGTCTTGCGAGGGGGCATCAGAGGGCAGACACACTGTGATTCTGTAGACTTAGGGTAATCTTGATTCCCATTTTGGTGGTTGTTCATTCCAGGAAATCTCATCTGGAAGGTGCTTCTGAATTGCTTTGACGTGATCTGTATTTGTGTTTGAAATAACTTCACTCTGTGTAGGTATTGTATGGCATATTTTAACAGTTCTTTTAGAGTCAGGCCCTAGTGAGGACCAGAGACAGATTTGACTGAGGATCAGAGTCACGTCGAAGTGAGGCCGAGTCAGGGCCGCAGTGGGGCCCAAATCTGGATGGAGAGTAAAGTAAGTCAGGATATAGTGAGACCAGTGTCAGCACACAGTGAGAAGCGTGTCAGGAATTTCATGGAAAAGTGTCAGGACATAGAACCAGGATGGAAGTGTAGTCAGGTCCAGAGTAAGGGCACAGCGAGGACCAGAGTCAGGGAGTAGTGAGCCCGGGTCAGGATGGATTGAGGAGCAGCGGCGGGCCGGTGAGGGGACCTGGGGACCCCCTCTGGCCAATGAGAGGACCTGGGGTGGGGGGAACCACGGAGAGAACCTGGCGGGGGGTGGCAGTCCACGGAGAGGACCTTGAGGGGAGCGGTCAAGCGGACCTGAGGTGGGGAGTGGTAAGTCGTAAGTGGACGAGTGGCAGCACACGGGGTCTGTGAAGGGGGCCGTCTCAGGGCACAGAGAGGAAAGAATTCAGGACCGGCCATAGGCAGCGTCAAGTCTTAGAGAGGAAAGACAGCCGGGAACCGTGTTGGGGTTAGGGTTTTAGGGTTAGGTTTGGGGTTAGGGTTACAGATAGGTTCAGATGGGTTAGGGTTAGATGAGTTAGAGTTAGGGTTCCCGACATGGCACCCGGCCCTCTCAAACGGGCTCCCGCAGCCGCCTAACCCATGGGCAGGACTGCCCTTACCTAAGAATGTGTTTGTAAGGCTCGCAGAGTGCAGGCCGACATCCAGCCCTGACTCGGAAAATGAGTTCCTTGGAGCAGGCCTCGCCGGTGTGGTGCCTGAGGAGCCACACACTACGACGATAGCGGGCCGAGCCTCCTGGGGGCTGAGAGTCATCCCTGGCTGGGTATGGTGGCTGGGAAGTTATTTTGCAGTGGCAATGGCCCCTAGGGCCCCGTGCCCAGGCAGGGCTGCCACACTCTCAGGGAACGTCCAGGCAACCTCCACACGGCTGTTCCATTACGTTTGCTCTGCAGGAGAGAGCTCGCAAGCCTAGGCCTGTCTGCATGGTGCTTGGCTCCTGCGGGCCGAACACCCTGAATGCCCACCTGGCTGGCAGAGTGCAGGCTGACTCCCGGCCCTGACTCGGGAATTGAGGCCGTGGGGCCAGGCCAGGCCCGGAGGTCTGGCATCTGAGGAGCTAAACAATGGCTGCGCGCTCAGTTCAGTTCAGTTCAGTCGCTCAGTCGTGTCCGACTCTTTGCAACCCCATGAATCACACCACGCCAGGCCTCCCTGTCCATCACCAACTCCCGGAGTTCACTCAAACTCATGTCCATCGAGTCGGTGATGCCATCCAGCCATCTCATTCTCTGTTGTCCCCTTCTCCTCCCGCCCCCAATCCCTCTCAGCATGAGTCTTTTCCAGTGAGGCAACTCCTTGCATGAGGTGACCAAAGTATTGGGGTTTCAGCTTTAGCATCAGTCCTTCCAATGAACACCCAGGACTGATCTCTTTTAGAATGGACTGGTTGGATCTCCTTGCAGTCCAAGGGACTCTCAAGAGTCTTCTCCAGCGCCACAGTTCAAAAGCATCAGTTCTTCGACGATCAGCTTTCTTCCAACTCTCACATCCATACATGACCACTAGAAAAACTATAGCCTTGACTAGACGGACCTTTGTTGGCAAAGTAATGTCTCTGCTCTTTAATATGCTATCTAGATTGATCATAACTTTCCTTCCAAGGAGTAAGCACCTTTTAATTTCATGGCTGCAATCAGCATCCGCAGTGATTTTGGAGCCCCCCAAAATAAAGTCTGACACTGTTTCCACTGTTTCCCCATCTATTTCCCATGAAGTGATGGGACTGGATGCCATGATCTTATTTTTTGAATGTTGAGCTTTAAGCCAACTTTTTTACTCTCCTCTTTCACGTTCTTCAAGAGACGTTTTAGTTCCTCTTCACTTTCTGCCATAAGGGTGGTGTCATCTGCATATCTGAGGTAATTGATATTTCTCCCAGCAATCTTGATTCCAGCGTGTGCTTCTTCCAGCCCAGCTTTTCTCATGATGTACTCCGCATATAAGGTAAATACGCAGGGTGAAAATATACAGCCTTGATGTACTCCTTTTCCTATTTGGAACCAGTCTATTGTTCCATGTCTAGTTCTAACTGTTGCTTCCTGACCTGGATACAGATTTCTCAAGAGGCAGGTCAGGTGGTCTGGTTTTCCCGTCTCTTTCAGAATTTTCCACAGTTTATTGTGATCCACACAGTCAAAGGCTTTGGCATAGTTAATAAAGCAGAATTAGATGTTTTTCTGGAACTCTCTTGCTTTTTCCATGATCCAGTGGATGTTGGTAATTTGATCTCTGGTTCCCCTGTCTTTTCTAAAATCAGCTTGAACATCTGGAAGTTCACGGTTCACGTATTGCTGAAGCCTGGCTTGGAGAATATTGAGCATGACTTTACTAGCCTGTGAAATGAGTGCAATTGTGCAGTAGTTTGAGCATTCTTTGGCATTGACTTTCTTTGTGATTGGAATGAAAACTGACCTTTTCCAGTCCTGTGGCCACTACTGAGTTTTCCAAATTTGCTGGCATATTGTGTGCAGCACTTTCACAGCATCATCTTTCAGGATTTGAAATAGCTCAACTGGAATTCCATCACCTCCACTAGCTTTGTTCGTAGTGATGCTTTCTAAGGCCCACTTGACTTCATATTCCAGGATGTCTGGCTCTAGGTGAGTGATCATGCCATCATAATTATCTTGGTCCTGAAGATCTTTTTTGTACAGTTCTTCTGTGTATTCTTGCCACTTCTTCTTAATATCTTCTGCTTCTGTTAGGTCCATAGCATTTCTGTCCTATCGAGCCCATCTTTGCATGAAATATTTCCTTGGTATCTCTAATTTTCTTGAAGAGATCTCTAGTCTTTCCCATTCTATTGTTTTCCTCTATTTTTTTTCATTGATCGCTGAGGAAGGCTTTCTTATCTCTCCTTGCTGTTCTTTGGAACTCTGCATTCAGATTCTTATATCTTTCCTTTTCTCCTTTGCTTTTCGCCTCTCTTCTTTTCACAGCTATTTGTAAGGTCTCCCCAGACAGCCATTTTGCTTTTTTGCATTTCTTTCCTGTGGGGATGGTCTTGATCCCTGTCTCCTGTACAATGTCACAAACCTCCGTCCATAGTTCATCAGGCACTCTATCAGATCTAGTTCCTTAAATCTATTTCTCACTTTCACTGTATAATCATAAGGGATTTGATTTAGGTCATACCTGAATGGTCTAGTGGTTTTCCCTACTTTCTTCAATTTAAGTCTGAATTTGGCAATAAGGAGCTCATGATCTGAGCCACAGTCAGCTTCTGGCCTTGTTTTTGCTAGCTGTATATGTGCTTCTCCATCTTTGGCTGCAAAGAATATAATCAATTTGATTTCAGTGTTGACCATCTGGTGATGTCCATGTGCAGAGTCTTGTGTTGTTGAAAGAGGGTGATTGCAGTGCGTTCTCTTGGCAAAACTCTATTAGCCTTTGCCCTGCTTCATTCCGTGCTCCAAGGCCAAATTTGCCTGTTACTCCAGGTGTTTCCTGACTTCCTACTTTTGCATTCCAGTCCCCTATAATGAAAAGGACATTTTTTTGGGGTGTTAGTTCTAAAAAGTCTTATAGGTCTTCATAGAACCATTCAACTTTGGCTTATTCAGTATTACTGGTTGGGGCATAGGCTTGGATTACTGTAATAGTGAATGGTTTGCCTTGGAAACGAACAGAGATCATTCTGTCATTTTTGAGATTGCATCCAAGTACTGCATTTAGGATTCTTTTGTTGACCATGAAGGCTACTTCATTTCTTCTAAGGGATTCCTGCCCACAGTAGTAGATATAATGGTCGTCTGAGTTAAATTCACCCATTCCAGTCCATTTTAGTTCACTGATTCCTCGAGTTTCAACGTTCACTCTTGCCACCTCCTTTTTGACCACTTCCAATTTGCCTTGATTCATGGACCTAACATTCCAGGTTCCTAT